>NW_018742808.1:0-471665 GCF_001683475.1 Chenopodium quinoa
TTTTTTGAATGCATTTAACTTTTATTTAATTAAAAAAGCTTTGTCCGAATGTGTTTGACTTTCATTTGATGCAATTAGCTTTTTTGAATGTGTTTTACTTTCATTTGATTCCATAAGCTTTGTTGAATGCATTTAACTTTCATTTGATTTAAAAAGCTTTGTTTAAATGTGTTTGACTTTCACTTGATTTAATTACTTTTTTTTAATTGCATTTGACTTTCAGTTGGTTCAAAAAGATTTGTTTGAATGTGCTTGAATTTCAGTTGATTCAATTAGCATCGTTGAATGGATTTGACAATCATTTGATTCAAAAAGCTTTGTTTGACTTTCACTTGATTCAAATCGCTATTTTGAATGCATTTGAATTTCATTTGATTGAAAAAGCTTTGTTTGAATGTGTTTGATTTTTATTTGATTAAATTAGCTTTGTTTGAATGTGATTGACTTTCATTTGAATCAATTAGCTTTGTTTAATGCATTTGACTTTCATTTAATTCAAAAAGCTTTGTTTGAATGTGTTTGACTTTAATTTGATTCAAATAGCCTTGTTTGAATGATTTTGACTTTCACTTGATTTAAATACCTTTTTTGAATGCGTTTGACTTTCATTAGATTCAAATAGCATTTCTTGAATGTGTTTGACTTTCATTGGGTTCAAATAGCTTTGTTTAAATGTGTTTGACTTTCATTTGATTCAATTAGCTTTGCTTGAATGTGGTTAACTTTCAATTGAGTCAATTTGCTTTGTTGAATGCATTTGACTTGCATTTGATTCAAAAAGTTTTGTTTGACTGTCATATGATTCAATTAGCCTCGTTAAAAGCATTTGACAATCATTTGATTCAAAAAGCTTTGTTTGAATTCTTTGGACTTTTACTTGATTCAATTAGATTTTTTGAAAGCATTTGACTTTCATATGATTTAATTAGCTTTGTTTTAATGTTTTTGACTTTCATTTGATGCAATTAGCTTTGTCTGAATGTGTTTGACTTTCGTTTGATTTAATTATCTTTTTTGAATGCATTTGACTTTCATTTGATTCAGATAGCATTGTTTGAATGTTTTTGACTTTCATTTGATTCAAATAGCTTTGTTTGAATGTGTTTGCCTTCCATTGGATTTAATTAGCTTTGTTTGAATGTGGTTGACTTTTAATTGATTCAATTTGATCTGTTGAACGCATTTGACTTTCATTTAATTCAAAAAGATTTGTTTGAATGTGTTTGACTTTCATATGATTCAATTAGTATCATTGAATGCATTTGACAATCATTTAATTCAAAAAGCTATGTTTGAATTTGTTTGACTTTCACTTGATTCAATTAGCTTTTTTGAAATCATTTGACTTTCTTTTGATTTAAAAAGCTTTGTTTGAATGTGTTTGATTTTCACTTGATTTAATATGCTTTGTTTGAATGTGGTTAACTTCCATTTGATTCAATTAGCTTTGTTTGAATGTGGTTGACTTTCATTTGATTCAATTAGGTTTGTTAGAATGCCATTTACTTTCGTTTGATTTAATTAGGTTTGTTAGAATGCCATTGACTTTCATTTGATTCAATTAGCTTTGTTGAATGCATATGACTTTCATTTGATTCAAAAAGCTTTGTTTGAATGTGTTTGACTTTCATTTGATTCAATTAGCATCGTTGAACGAATTTGACAGTCATTTTATTCAAAAAGCTTTGTTTGAATTACTTAGACTTTCACTTAATTCAATTAGCTTTTTGAATGCATTTAACTTTTATTTGATTCAAAAAGCTTTGTTCGAATGTGTTTGACTTTCATTTGATTCAATTAGCTTTGTGGGGAATGCACTTGACAATCACTTAACTGAAAAAGCTTTGTTTGAATGTGTTTGACTTTCACTTGATTAAATTAGCTTTTTTGAATGCATTTAACTTTTATTTAATTAAAAAAGCTTTGTCCGAATGTGTTTGACTTTCATTTGATGCAATTAGCTTTGTTTGAATGTGTTTTACTTTCATTTGATTCCATAAGCTTTGTTGAATGCATTTAACTTTCATTTGATTTAAAAAGCTTTGTTTAAATGTGTTTGACTTTCACTTGATTTAATAACTTTTTTTTAATTGCATTTGACTTTCAGTTGGTTCAAAAAGATTTGTTTGAATGTGCTTGAATTTCAGTTGATTCAATTAGCATCGTTGAATGGATTTGACAATCATTTGATTCAAAAAGCTTTGTTTGACTTTCACTTGATTCAAATCGCTATTTTGAATGCATTTGAATTTCATTTGATTGAAAAAGCTTTGTTTGAATGTGTTTGATTTTTATTTGATTAAATTAGCTTTGTTTGAATGTGATTGACTTTCATTTGAATCAATTAGCTTTGTTTAATGCATTTGACTTTCATTTAATTCAAAAAGCTTTGTTTGAATGTGTTTGACTTTAATTTGATTCAAATAGCCTTGTTTGAATGATTTTGACTTTCACTTGATTTAAATACCTTTTTTGAATGCGTTTTGACTTTCATTTGATTCAAATAGCATTTCTTGAATGTGTTTGACTTTCATTGGGTTCAAATAGCTTTGTTTAAATGTGTTTGACTTTCATTTGATTCAATTAGCTTTGCTTGAATGTGGTTAACTTTCAATTGAGTCAATTTGCTTTGTTGAATGCATTTGACTTGCATTTGATTCAAAAAGTTTTGTTTGACTGTCATATGATTCAATTAGCCTCGTTAAAAGCATTTGACAATCATTTGATTCAAAAAGCTTTGTTTGAATTCTTTGGACTTTTACTTGATTCAATTAGATTTTTTGAAAGCATTTGACTTTCATATGATTTAATTAGCTTTGTTTTAATGTTTTTGACTTTCATTTGATGCAATTAGCTTTGTCTGAATGTGTTTGACTTTCGTTTGATTTAATTATCTTTTTTGAATGCATTTGACTTTCATTTGATTCAGATAGCATTGTTTGAATGTTTTTGACTTTCATTTGATTCAAATAGCTTTGTTTGAATGTGTTTGCCTTCCATTGGATTTAATTAGCTTTGTTTGAATGTGGTTGACTTTTAATTGATTCAATTTGATCTGTTGAACGCATTTGACTTTCATTTAATTCAAAAAGATTTGTTTGAATGTGTTTGACTTTCATATGATTCAATTAGTATCATTGAATGCATTTGACAATCATTTAATTCAAAAAGCTATGTTTGAATTTGTTTGACTTTCACTTGATTCAATTAGCTTTTTTGAAATCATTTGACTTTCTTTTGATTTAAAAAGCTTTGTTTGAATGTGTTTGATTTTCACTTGATTTAATATGCTTTGTTTGAATGTGGTTAACTTCCATTTGATTCAATTAGCTTTGTTTGAATGTGGTTGACTTTCATTTGATTCAATTAGGTTTGTTAGAATGCCATTTACTTTCGTTTGATTTAATTAGGTTTGTTAGAATGCCATTGACTTTCATTTGATTCAATTAGCTTTATTGAATGCATATGACTTTCATTTGATTCAAAAAGCTTTGTTTGAATGTGTGATTCTCGTTTGATTCAATTAGCATCGTTGAACGCATTTGACAGTCATTTGATCCAAAAAGCTTTGTTTGAATTACCTAGACTTTCACTTGATTTAATTAGCTTTTTTGAATGGATTTAACTTTTATTTGATTTAAAAAGCTTTGTTTAAATGTGTTTGACTTTCACTTGATTTAATTACTTTTTTTTAATTGCATTTGACTTTCAGTTGATTCAAAAAGATTTGTTTGAATGTGCTTGACTTTCATATGATTCAATTAGCATCGTTGAATGGATTTGACAATCATTTGATTCAAAAAGATTTGTTTGACTTTCACTTGATTCAAATCGCTATTTTTGAATGCATTTGAATTTCATTTGATTGAAAAAGCTTTGTTTGAATGTGTTTGATTTTTATTTGATTAAATTAGCTTTGTTTGAATGTGATTGACTTTCATTTGAATCAATTAGCTTTGTTTAATGCATTTGACTTTCATTTAATTCAAAAAGCTTTGTTTGAATGTGTTTGACTTTAATTTGATTCAAATAGCTTTGTTTGAATGATTTTGACTTTCACTTGATTTAAATACCTTTTTTGAATGCGTTTGACTTTCATCTGATTCAAATAGCATTTCTTGAATGTGTTTGACTTTCATTTGGTTCAAATAGCTTTGTTTAAATGTGTTTGACTTTGATTTGATTCAATTAGCTTTGCTTGAATGTGGTTAACTTTCAATTGAGTCAATTTGCTTTGTTGAATGCATTTGACTTTTAATTGATTCAAAAAGTTTTGTTTGACTGTCGTATGATTCAATTAGCCTCGTTGAATGCATTTGACAATCATTTGAATAAAAAAGCTTTGTTTGAATTCTTTGGACTTTTACTTGATTCAATTAGCTTTTTTCAAAGCATTCGACTTTCATATGATTTAATTAGCTTTGTTTGAATGTTTTTGACTTTCATTTGATGCAATTAGCTTTGTCTGAATGTGTTTTACTTTCGTTTGATTTAATTACCTTTTTTGAATGCTTTTGACTTTCACTTGATTTAACTACCTTTTTTTAATGTGTTTGACTTTCAATTGGTTCAAATAGCTTTGTTTGAATGTGTTTGCCTTCCGTTGGATTTAATTAGCTTTGTTTGAATGTGGTTGACTTTTAATTGATTCAATTTGATCTGTTGAATGCATTTGACTTTCATTTGATTCAAAAAGATTTGTTTGAATGTGTTTGACTTTCATATGATTCAATTAGTATCGTTGAATGCATTTGACAATCATTTGATTCAAAAAGCTATGTTTGAATTTGTTTGACTTTCACTTGATTCAATTAGTTTTTTTGAACTCATTTGACTTTCTTTGGATTCAAAAAGCTTTGTTTGAATGTGTTTGAATTTCACTTGATTTAAATTAGCTTTGTTTGAATGTGGTTAACTTTCATTTGATTTAATTAGCTTTGTCTGAATGTGGTTGACTTTCATTTGATTCAATTAGGTTTGTTAGAATGCCATTGACTTTCGTTTAATTTAATTAAGTTTGTTAGAATGCCATTGACTTTCATTTGATTCAATTAGCTTTGTTAGAATGCCATTGACTTTCATTTGATTCAATTAGCTTTGTTGAATGCATATGACTTTCATTTGATTCAAAAAGCTTTGTTTGAATGTGTTTGACTTTCATTTGATTCAATTAGCATCGTTGAACGAATTTGACAGTCATTTTATTCAAAAAGCTTTGTTTGAATTACTTAGACTTTCACTTAATTCAATTAGCTTTTTTGAATGCATTTAACTTTTATTTGATTCAAAAAGCTTTGTTCGAATGTGTTTGACTTTCATTTGATTCAATTAGCTTTGTGGGAATGCACTTGACAATCACTTAACTGAAAAAGCTTTGTTTGAATGTGTTTGACTTTCACTTGATTAAATTAGCTTTTTTGAATGCATTTAACTTTTATTTAATTAAAAAAGCTTTGTCCGAATGTGTTTGACTTTCATTTGATGCAATTAGCTTTGTTTGAATGTGTTTTACTTTCATTTGATTCCATAAGCTTTGTTGAATGCATTTAACTTTCATTTGATTTAAAAAGCTTTGTTTAAATGTGTTTGACTTTCACTTGATTTAATAACTTTTTTTTAATTGCATTTGACTTTCAGTTGGTTCAAAAAGATTTGTTTGAATGTGCTTGAATTTCAGTTGATTCAATTAGCATCGTTGAATGGATTTGACAATCATTTGATTCAAAAAGCTTTGTTTGACTTTCACTTGATTCAAATCGCTATTTTGAATGCATTTGAATTTCATTTGATTGAAAAAGCTTTGTTTGAATGTGTTTGATTTTTATTTGATTAAATTAGCTTTGTTTGAATGTGATTGACTTTCATTTGAATCAATTAGCTTTGTTTAATGCATTTGACTTTCATTTAATTCAAAAAGCTTTGTTTGAATGTGTTTGACTTTAATTTGATTCAAATAGCCTTGTTTGAATGATTTTGACTTTCACTTGATTTAAATACCTTTTTTGAATGCGTTTGACTTTCATTTGATTCAAATAGCATTTCTTGAATGTGTTTGACTTTCATTGGGTTCAAATAGCTTTGTTTAAATGTGTTTGACTTTCATTTGATTCAATTAGCTTTGCTTGAATGTGGTTAACTTTCAATTGAGTCAATTTGCTTTGTTGAATGCATTTGACTTGCATTTGATTCAAAAAGTTTTGTTTGACTGTCATATGATTCAATTAGCCTCGTTAAAAGCATTTGACAATCATTTGATTCAAAAAGCTTTGTTTGAATTCTTTGGACTTTTACTTGATTCAATTAGATTTTTTGAAAGCATTTGACTTTCATATGATTTAATTAGCTTTGTTTTAATGTTTTTGACTTTCATTTGATGCAATTAGCTTTGTCTGAATGTGTTTGACTTTCGTTTGATTTAATTATCTTTTTTGAATGCATTTGACTTTCATTTGATTCAGATAGCATTGTTTGAATGTGTTTGACTTTCATTTGATTCAAATAGCTTTGTTTGAATGTGTTTGCCTTCCATTGGATTTAATTAGCTTTGTTTGAATGTGGTTGACTTTTAATTGATTCAATTTGATCTGTTAAATGCATTTGACTTTCACTTGATTCAAAAAGATTTGTTTGAATGTGTTTGACTTTCATATGATTCAATTTGTATCGTTGAATGCATTTGACAATCATTTGATTCAAAAAGCTATGTTTGAATTTGTTTGACTTTCACTTGATTCAATTAGCTTTTTTTAACTCATTTGACTTTCTTTGGATTCAAAAAGCTTTGTTTGAATGTGTTTGAATTTCACTTGATTTAAATTAGCTTTGTTCGAATGTGGTTAACTTTCATTTGATTCAATTAGCTTTGTTTGAATGTGGTTGACTTTCATTTGATTCAATTAGGTTTGTTAGAATGCCATTGACTTTCGTTTGATTCAATTAGGTTTGTTAGAATGCCAATTACTTTCATTTGATTCAATTAGCTTTGTTGAATGCATATGACTTTCATTTGATTCAAAAAGCTTTGTTTGAATGTGTTTGACTTTCATTTGATTCAATTAGCATCGTTGAACACATTTGACAGTCATTTGATTCAAAAAGCTTTGTTTTAATTACCTAGACTTTCACTTGATTAAACTAGCTTTTTTGAATGCATTTAACTTTCATTTGATTTAAAAAGCTTTGTTTAAATGTAATTGACTTTCACTGGATTTAATTACTTTTTTTTAATTGCATTCGACTTTCAGTTGATTCAAAAAGATTTGTTTGAATGTGCTTGACTTTCATACGATTCAATTAGCATCGTTGAACGGATTTGACAATCATTTCATTTAAAAAGCTTTGTTTGACTTTCACTTGATTCAAATCGCTATTTTGAATGCATTTGAATTTCATTTGATTGAAAAAGCTTTGTTTGAATAAGTTTGATTTTCATTTGATTAAATTAGCTTTATTTGAATGTGATTGACTTTCATTTGAATCAATTAGTTTTGTTTAATGCATTTGATTTTCATTTAATTCAAGTAGCTTTGTTTGAATGTGTTTGACTTTAATTTGATTCAAATAGCTTTGTTTGAATGTTTTTGACTTTCACTTGATTTAAATACCTTTTTTGAATGCGTTTGACTTTCATTTGATTCAAATAGCATTTCTTGAATGTGTTTGACTTTCATTTGTTCAAATAGCTTTGTTTAAATGTGTTTGACTTTCATTTTATTCAATTAGCTTTGCTTGAATGTGGTTAACTTTCAATTGAGTCAATTTGCTTTGTTGAATGCATTTGACTTTCATTTGATTCAAAAAGTTTTGTTTGACTGTCATCTGATTCAATTAGCCTCGTTGAATGCATTTGACAATCATTTGATTCAAAAAGCTTTGTTTGAATTCTTTGGACTTTTACTTAATTCAATTAGCTTTTTTAAAAGCATTTGACTTTCATATGATTTAATTAGTATCGTTGAATGCATTTGACAATCATTTGATTCAAAAAGCTATGTTTGAATTTGTTTGACTTTCACTTGATTTAATTAGTTTTTTTGAACTCATTTGACTTTCTTTGGATTCAAAAAGCTTTGTTTGAATGTGTTTGAATTTCACTTGATTTAAATTAGCTTTGTTTGAATATGGTTAACTTTCATTTGATTTAATTAGCTTTGCCTGAATGTGGTTGACTTTCATTTGATTCAATTAGATTTGTTAGAATGCCATTGACTTTCGTTTGATTTAATTAAGTTTGTTAGAATACCATTGACTTTCATTTGATTCAATTAGCTTTGTTAGAATGCCATTGACTTTCATTTGATTCAATTAGCTATGTTAAATGCATATGACTTTCATTTGATTAAAAAAGCTTTGTTTGAATGTGTTTGACTTTCATTTGATTCAATTAGCATCGTTGAACGCATTTGACAGTCATTTGATTCAAAAAGCTTTGTTTGTATTACCTAGACTTTCACTTGATTTAATTAGCTTTTTTGAATGGATTTAACTTTCATTTGATTTAAAAAGCTTTGTTTAAATGTGTTTGACTTTCACTTGATTTAATTACTTTTTTTTAATTGCATTTGACTTTCATTTGATTTAAAAATGATTTGTTTGAATGCGTTTGACTTTCATCTGATTCAAATAGCATTTCTTGAATGTGTTTGACTTTCATTTGGTTCAAATAGCTTTGTTTAAATGTGTTTGACTTTCATTTGATTCAATTAGCTTTGCTTGAATGTGGTTAACTTTCAATTGAGTCAATTTGCTTTGTTGAATGCATTTGACTTTTAATTGATTCAAAAAGTTTTGTTTGACTGTCGTATGATTCAATTAGCCTCGTTGAATGCATTTGACAATCATTTGAATAAAAAAGCTTTGTTTGAATTCTTTGGACTTTTACTTGATTCAATTAGCTTTTTTCAAAGCATTCGACTTTCATATGATTTAATTAGCTTTGTTTGAATGTTTTTTGACTTTCATTTGATGCAATTAGCTTTGTCTGAATGTGTTTGACTTTCGTTTGATTTAATTACCTTTTTTGAATGCTTTTGACTTTCACTTGATTTAACTACCTTTTTTGAATGTGTTTGACTTTCATTTGATTCAAATAGCTTTGTTTGAATGTGTTTGCCTTCCATTGGATTTAATTAGCTTTGTTTGAATGTGGTTGACTTGTAATTGATTCAACTTGATTTGTTGAATGCATTTGACTTTCACTTGATTCAAAAAGATTTTGTTTAAATGTGTTTGACTTTCATATGATTCAATTAGTATCGTTGAATGCATTTGACAATCATTTGATTCAAAAAGCTATGTTTGAATTTGTTTGACTTTCACTTGATTCAATTAGCTTTTTTGAACTCATTTGACTTTCTTTGGATTCAAAAAGCTTTGTTTGAATGTGTTTGAATTTCACTTGATTTAAATTAGCTTTGTTTGAATGTGGTTAACTTTCATTTGATTTAATTAGCTTTGTCTAAATGTGGTTGACTTTCATTTGATTCAATTAGGTTTGTTAGAATGCCATTGACTTTCGTTTGATTTAATTAAGTTTGTTCGAATGCCATTGACTTTCATTTGATTCAATTAGCTTTGTTAGAATGCCATTGACTTTCATTTGATTCAATTATGATGCGTTTCTTGATTCGTTTGGTCTTAGGTTTAAACAAGCTTCACTCGTTTGTTTTCGCCTAAGGGTTCTAAATCTGATTTCAAGGCTTCACTCACCTTAATCTCGTGATTTAGGGGTTTTTTGAGGATAGTTTGAATTAGCTTCACTCACTAATTAATCTAACCTCTCTTAAATCAGGTTTCACTCGCCTAATCTAAGGGTTTTTATGTTTAACTTCACTCGTCAAACACAAAGAAAACTTGGAAAGAAACGTTCCAAATTAACAAGCAATAAAGCTTTAATCAACAAAACAAACTTCTTCTTTAATTCAAAGTTTACAACCTTTATTTATAGACTCAAAACTAATTCTAAACCTAATCAAATTAGAAAACTAATCCTAATTAAATTAGAATCCCATTTGACCTAGAAAACCTAAGAAAACCGAAACTTGATCCCCAAGTTCCTAATTCGGATATGACTAAACTAACTAAGTTTAATTCAACTTAGATTAGGTTATTCAATCCTCCTAAAACTCCTAGACACGCCTAAAAACCAAAGTCAAGTCCTAATCCAATTAGGAATTTACTTTGCTAAAAACAAGTCCTAATCCAATTAGGAATCTCTTTTGCTAAAGACAAGTCCTAATTCAAATAGGAACTCACTAGACCAAAACAATTCCTAATCAAAATAAAAATCCTAACGCTTAAAACAAGAAAAACCCTTTCAAGTGAAAGGTAAAAACTTGTAAGCCAAAATCTAATCTAAGAAACATTAAAGAAACGGACCAAGAAAGGAAACGTTGAATGCATCCGCATCATACTCCTCCTCTTGAAAACGAACTTGTCCTCAAGTTACATCATAACAAGGAACGAGATCATTTGCGCTAAGAGAAGCACAAACGCCTTCACCAAGTAGCACTTGAAATGTATCATAATTCTCCCTATGCACGATTTTAAAAGGCCCTTCATCAAAGGATTCATGCTTGTCTTTGCGGTTGTTGTATAACCTCTGTGCACTCAAAGAAAGCCACACATAGTCACCTATCTCAAATGGAGACTTACGAACAAGTTGAAGCACTCTATCTTGCTGCTTGTCTTTCTTCTTCCTCTTACTTGAACCACCTTCATCACATGTAGAAAGAGAAATAACCTTGCTGCCATCATGTTGCATAGGTTCGAATTTAGGAGGTAAAGGTTTTAATCCAATCCTTTTCCCTTTATGTAGAACTGAAACCACATTCTTCTTTGCAAGGTAGATCACATCACGATCAAATTGCCAAGGACGGCCTAGCAACAAAGCACATGCATCCATAGGAACAACATCACACCATACTTTGTCTTCAAACTCACCAATTGTAAAAGAAACCAATGCTTGTTTCGAAACATGTACTCCTCCAACATTTGTGAGCCAATTAAGTTTGTAAGGATTAGGATGGTTCCTAGTCTCAAGCTGCAATGTATCCGTCATCTTCTTAGAGCATGCATTAGTACAAGAACCATTATCCACAATAACTGAACAACTACGCCCATTCACTAAGCATCTAGTGTGAAACAAGTTTTCCCTTTGTGCCATATCAGTCAAAGGAGTAGATTGAGCATGGAGAAGCTTTCTCAAAACAAGTGTGTTGTGATCCGGGGCTGCCTCACACAATGGTTGCTCTTCACACTCTTCCTCAAAGTCATATTCATTCTCCTCTCCTTCACGTTGCTCTTTTAGAAGTAAAGCAAGTTTAGCATCCTCCTCTTCTAAGGCTTGGTATCTTGTTAATGTCATGACCCTTCTATTAGGACACTCGGACTTGTAGTGACCTCTACCTTGACACTTGAAACACTTGATCTCCTCTTCAAGACTCTTCCTATGATGCATGAACGTAATGTGTCGTTCCATCAAAACAGTCATCTGTTCAAGCAAGTGAGTGATCGTTGATTTATTCTCCATGTTTGCGCACAATCAGTAATTTTCCCTCGAAGGTTTGTTGCTGTAGATTTTGCGTCACTTATCCAATGACCACGAAATTTTACAGTCTATAATTTTAGTCCAATAGGAATCCAACCCAAAAAAAATCACCGAAAAATACCAAGTAGATAGTTTGCAGTAACCTAAAACTTCCAACTGGTCCAGATCTGCGCCGAGAAGAACAAGAACCAAGAAACTAGCACGAATTGATTCTTGATTGCTCAAGAACAAGGATATAACGACTCAATAATCACACCAACAGCTCTGATACCATTTGATGCGTTTCTTGATTCGTTTGGTCTTAGGTTTAAACAAGCTTCACTCGTTTGTTTTCGCCTAAGGGTTCTAAATCTGATTTCAAGGCTTCACTCACCTTAATCTCGTGATTTAGGGGTTTTTTGAGGATAGTTTGAATTAGCTTCACTCACTAATTAATCTAACCTCTCTTAAATCAGGTTTCACTCGCCTAATCTAAGGGTTTTTATGTTTAACTTCACTCGTCAAACACAAAGAAAACTTGGAAAGAAACGTTCCAAATTAACAAGCAATAAAGCTTTAATCAACAAAACAAACTTCTTCTTTAATTCAAAGTTTACAACCTTTATTTATAGACTCAAAACTAATTCTAAACCTAATCAAATTAGAAAACTAATCCTAATTAAATTAGAATCCCATTTGACCTAGAAAACCTAAGAAAACCGAAACTTGATCCCCAAGTTCCTAATTCGGATATGACTAAACTAACTAAGTTTAATTCAACTTAGATTAGGTTATTCAATCCTCCTAAAACTCCTAGACACGCCTAAAAACCAAAGTCAAGTCCTAATCCAATTAGGAATTTACTTTGCTAAAAACAAGTCCTAATCCAATTAGGAATCTCTTTTGCTAAAGACAAGTCCTAATTCAAATAGGAACTCACTAGACCAAAACAATTCCTAATCAAAATAAAAATCCTAACGCTTAAAACAAGAAAAACCCTTTCAAGTGAAAGGTAAAAACTTGTAAGCCAAAATCTAATCTAAGAAACATTAAAGAAACGGACCAAGAAAGGAAACGTTGAATGCATCCGCATCAAATTAGCTTTGTTGAATGCATATGCCTTTCATTTGATTCAAAAAGCTTTGTTTGAATGTGTCTGACTTTCATTTGATTCAATTAGTATCGTTGAACGAATTTGACAGTCATTTTATTCAAAAAGCTTTGTTTGAATTACTTAGACTTTCACTTGATTCAATTAGCTTTTTTGAATGCATTTAACTTTTATTTGATTCAAAAAGCTTTGTTCGAATGTGTTTGACTTTCATTTGATTTAAAAAGCTTTGTTTAAATGTGTTTGACTTTTACTTGATTTAATTACTTTTTTTTAATTGCATTTGACTTTCAGTTGATTCAAAAAGATTTGTTTGAATGTGCTTGACTTTCATATGATTCAATTAGCATCGTTGAATGGATTTGACAATCATTTAATTCAAAAAGCTTTGTTTGACTTTCACTTGATTCAAATCGCTATTTTGAATGCATTTGAATTTCATTTGATTGAAAAAGCTTTGTTTGAATGTGTTTGATTTTTATTTGATTAAATTAGCTTTGTTTGAATGTGATTGACTTTCATTTGAATCAATTAGCTTTGTTTAATGCATTTGACTTTCATTTAATTCAAAAAGCTTTGTTTGAATGTGTTTGACTTTAATTTGATTCAAATAGCCTTGTTTGAATGATTTTGACTTTCACTTGATTTAAATACCTTTTTTGAATGCGTTTGACTTTCATTTGATTTAAATAGCATTTCTTGAATGTGTTTGACTTTCATTTGGTTCAAATAGCTTTGTTTAAATGTGTTTGACATTCATTTGATTCAATTAGCTTTGCTTGAATGTGGTTAACTTTCAATTGAGTCAATTTGCTTTGTTGAATGCATTTGACTTTCATTTGATTCAAAAAGTTTTGTTTGACTGTCATATGATTCAATTAGCCTTGTTGAATGCATTTGACAATCATTTGATTCAAAAAGCTTTGTTTGAATTCTTTGGACTTTTACTTGATTCAATTAGGTTTTTTGAAAGTATTTGACTTTCATATGATTTAATTAGCTTTGTTTGTATGTTTTTGACTTTCATTTGATGCGATTAGCTTTGTCTGAATGTGTTTGACTTTCGTTTGATTTAATTATCTTTTTTAAATGCATTTGACTTCCATTTGATTCAGATAGCATTGTTTGAATGTGTTTGACTTTCATTTGATTCAAATAGCTTTGTTTGAATGTGTTTGCCTTCCATTGGATTTAATTAGCTTTGTTTGAATGTGGTTGACTTTAAATTGATTCAATTTGATCTATTGAATGCATTTGACTTTCATTTGATTCAAAAAGATTTGTTTGAATGTGTTTGACTTTCATATGATTCAATTAGTATCGTTGAATGCATTTGACAATCATTTGATTCAAAAAGCTATGTTTGAATTTGTTTGACTTTCACTTTATTCAATTAGCTTTTTTGAACTCATTTGACTTTCTTTGGATTCAAAAAGCTTTGCTTGAATGTGTTTGAATTTCACTTGATTTAAATTAGCTTTGTTTGAATGTGGTTAACTTTCATTTGATTTAATTAGCTTAGTCTGAATGTGGTTTACTTTCATTTGATTCAATTAGGTTTGTTAGAATGCGGACTTTCGTTTGATTTAATTAAGTTTGTTAGAATGCCATTGACTTTTATTTGATTCAATTAGCTTTGTTAGAATGCCATTGACTTTCATTTGATTCAAGTAGCTTTGTTGAATGCATATGACTTTCATTTGATTCAAAAAGCTTTGTTTGAATGTGTTTGACTTTTATTTGATTCAATTAGCATCGTTGAACGAATTTGACAGTCATTTTATTCAAAAAGCTTTGTTTGAATTACTTAGACTTTCACTTGATTCAATTAGCTTTTTTGAATGTTTTTAACTTTTATTTGATTCAAAAAGCTTTGTTCGAATGTGTTTGACTTTCATTTGATTCAATTAGCTTTGTGGGAATGCACTTAACAATCACTTAACTAAAAAAGCTTTGTTTGAATGTGTTTGACTTTCACTTGATTAAATTAGCTTTTTTGAATGCATTATACTTTTATTTAATTAAAAAAGCTTTGTCCGAATGTGTTTGACTTTCATTTGATGCAATTAGCTTTGTTTGAATGTGTTTTACTTTCATTTGATTCAATAAGCTTTGTTGAATGCATTTAACTTTCATTTGATTTAAAAAGCTTTGTTTAAATGTGTTTGACTTTCACTTGATTTAATTACTTTTTTTTAATTGCATTTGACTTTCAGTTGATTCAAAATGATTTGTTTGAATGTGCTTGACTTTCATATGATTCAATTAGCATCGTTGAATGGATTTGACAATCATTTGATTCAAAAAGCTTTGTTTGACTTTCACTTGATTCAAAACGCTATTTTGAATGCATTTGAATTTCATTTGATTGAAAAAGCTTTGTTTGAATGTGTTTGATTTTTATTTGATTAAATTAGCTTTGTTTGAATGTGATTGACTTTCATTTGAATCAATTAGCTTTGTTTAATGCATTTGACTTTCATATAATTCAAAAAGCTTTGTTTGAATGTGTTTGACTTTAATTTGATTCAATTAGCTTTGTTTGAATGTGTTTGACTTTCATATGATTCAATTAGCTTTGTGGAAATGCACTTAACAATCACTTAACTAAAAAAGCTTTGTTTGAATGTGTTTGACTTTCACTTGATTAAATTAGCTTTTTTGAATGCATTATACTTTTATTTAATTAAAAAAGCTTTGTCCGAATGTGTTTGACTTTCATTTGATGTAATTAGCTTTGTTAGAATGTGTTTTACTTTCATTTGATTCAATAAGCTTTGTTGAATGCATTTAACTTTCATTTGATTTAAAAAGCTTTGTTTAAATGTGTTTGACTTTCACTTGATTTAATTACTTTTTTTTAATTGCATTTGACTTTCAGTTGATTCAAAAAGATTTGTTTGAATGTGCTTGACTTTCATATGATTCAATTAGCATCGTTGAATGGATTTGACAATCATTTGATTCAAAAAGCTTTGTTTGACTTTCACTTGATTCAAATCGCTATTTTGAATGCATTTGAATTTCATTTGATTGAAAAAGCTTTGTTTGAATGTGTTTGATTTTTATTTGATTAAATTAGCTTTGTTTGAATGTGATTGACTTTCATTTGAATCAATTAGCTTTGTTTAATGCATTTGACTTTCATTTAATTTAAAAAGCTTTGTTTGAATATGTTTGACTTTAATTTGATTCAAATAGCCTTGTTTGAATGATTTTGACTTTCACTTGATTTAAATACCTTTTTTGAATGCGTTTGACTTTCATTTGATTCAAATAGCATTTCTTGAATGTGTTTGACTTTCATTTGGTTCAAATAGCTTTGTTTAAATGTGTTTGACTTTCATTTGATTCAATTAGCTTTGCTTGAATGTGGTTAACTTTCAATTGAGTCAATTTGCTTTGTTGAATGCATTTGACTTTCATTTGATACAAAAAGTTTTGTTTGACTGTCATATGATTCAATTAGCCTCGTTGAATGCATTTGACAATCATTTGATTCAAAAAGCTTTGTTTGAATTCATTGGACTTTTACTTGATTCAGTTAGCTTTTTTCAAAGCATTCGACTTTCATATGATTTAATTAGCTTTGTTTGAATGTTTTTTACTTTCATTTGATGCAATTAGCTTTGTCTGAATGTGTTTGACTTTCGTTTGATTTAATTATCTTTTTTGAATGCATTTGACTTTCATTTGATTCAGATAGCATTGTTTGAATGTGTTTGACTTTCATTTGATTCAAATAGCTTTGTTTGAATGTGTTTGCCTTCCATTGGATTTAATTAGCTTTGTTTGAATGTGGTTGACTTTTAATTGATTCAATTTGATCTGTTGAATGCATTTGACTTTTATTTGATTCAAAAAGATTTGTTTGAATGTGTTTGACTTTCATATGATTCAATTAGTATCGTTGAATGCATTTTACAATCATTTGATTCAAAAATCTATGTTTGAATTTGTTTGACTTTCACTTGATTCAATTAGCTTTTTTGAACTCATTTGACTTTCTTTGGATTCAAAAAGCTTTGTTTGAATGTGTTTGAATTTCACTTGATTTAAATTAGTTTGTTTGAATGTGGTTAACTTTCATTTGATTTAATTATCTTTGTTTGAATGTGGTTGACTTTCATTTGATTCAATTAGGTTTGTTATAATGCCATTGACTTTCGTTTGATTTAATTAAGTTTGTTACAATGCCATTGACTTTCATTTGATTCAATTAGCTTTGTTAGAATGCCATAGACTTTCATTTGATTCAATTAACTTTGTTGAATGCATATGACTTTCATTTGATTCAAAAAGCTTTGTTTGAATGTGTTTGACTTTCATTTTATTCAAAAAGCTTTGTTTGAATTACTTAAACTTTCACTTCATTCAATTAGCTTTTTTGAATGCATTTAACTTTTATTTGATTCAAAAAGCTTTGTTCGAATGTGTTTGACTTTGATTTGATTCAATTAGCTTTGTGGGAATGCACTTGACAATCACTTAATTAAAAAAGCTTTGTTTGAATGTGTTTGACTTTCACTTGATTAAATTAGCTTTTTTGAATTCATTTAACTTTTATTTAATTCAAAAAGCTTTGTCCGAATGTGTTTGACTTTCATTTGATGCAATTAGCTTTGTTTGAATGTGTTTTACTTTCATTTGATTCAATAAGCTTTGTTGAATGCATTTAACTTTCATTTGATTTAAAAAGCTTTGTTTAAATGTGTTTGACTTTCACTTGATTTAATTACTTTTTTTAATTGCATTTGACTTTCAGTTGATTCAAAAAGATTTGTTTGAATGTGCTTGACTTTCATATGATTCAATTAGCATCGTTGAATGGATTTGACAATCATTTGATTCAAAAAGCTTTGTTTGACTTTCACTTGATTCAAATCGCTATTTTGAATGCATTTGAATTTAATTTGATTAAAAAAGCTTTGTTTGAATGTGTTTGATTTTTATTTGATTAAATTAGCTTTGTTTGAATGTGATTGACTTTCATTTGAATCAATTAGCTTTGTTTAATGCATTTTACTTTCATTTAATTCAAAAAGCTTTGTTTGAATATGTTTGACTTTAATTTGATTCAAATAGCCTTGTTTGAATGATTTTGACTTTCACTTGATTTAAATACCTTTTTTGAATGCGTTTGACTTTCATTTGATTCAAATAGCATTTCTTGAATGTGTTTGACTTTCATTTGGTTCAAATAGCTTTGTTTAAATGTGTTTGACTTTCATTTGATTCAATTAGCTTTGCTTGAATGTGGTTAACTTTCAATTGAGTCAATTTGCTTTGTTGAATGCATTTGACTTTCATTTGATACAAAAAGTTTTGTTTGACTGTCATATGATTCAATTAGCCTCGTTGAATGCATTTGACAATCATTTGATTCAAAAAGCTTTGTTTGAATTCTTTGGACTTTTACTTGAATCAATTAGCTTTTTTCAAAGCATTCGACTTTCATATGATTTAATTAGCTTTGTTTGAATGTTTTTTACTTTCATTTGATGCAATTAGCTTTGTCTGAATGTGTTTGACTTTCGTTTGATTTAATTATCTTTTTTGAATGCATTTGACTTTCATTTGATTCAGATAGCATTGTTTGAATGTGTTTGACTTTCATTTGATTCAAATAGCTTTGTTTGAATGTGTTTGCCTTCCATTGGATTTAATTAGCTTTGTTTGAATGTGGTTGACTTTTAATTGATTCAATTTGATCTGTTGAATGCATTTGACTTTCATTTGATTCAAAAAGATTTGTTTGAATGTGTTTGACTTTCATATGATTAAATTAGTATCGTTGAATGCATTTGACAATTATTTGATTCAAAAAGCTATGTTTGAATTTGTTTGACTTTCACTTGATTCAATTAGCTTTTTTGAACTCATTTGACTTTCTTTGGATTCAAAAAGCTTTGTTTGAATGTGTTTGAATTTCACTTGATTTAAATTAGTTTGTTTGAATGTGGTTAACTTTCATTTGATTTAATTAGCTTTGTTTGAATGTGGTTGACTTTCATTTGATTCAATTAGGTTTGTTATAATGTCATTGACTTTCGTTTGATTTAATTAAGTTTGTTACAATGCCATTGACTTTCATTTGATTCAATTAGCTTTGTTAGAATGCCATTGACTTTCATTTGATTCAATTATCTTTGTTGAATGCATATGACTTTCATTTGATTCAAAAAGCTTTGTTTGAATGTGTTTGACTTTCATTTTATTCAAAAAGCTTTGTTTGAATTACTTAGACTTTCACTTGATTCAATTAGCTTTTTAAAATGCATTTAACTTTTATTTGATTCAAAAAGCTTTGTTCGAATGTGTTTGACTTTGATTTGATTGAATTAGCTTTGTGGGAATGCACTTGACAATCACTTAATTAAAAAAGCTTTGTTTGAATGTGTTTGACTTTCACTTGATTAAATTAGCTTTTTTGAATTCATTTAACTTTTATTTAATTAAAAAAGCTTTGTCCGAATGTGTTTGACTTTCATTTGATGCAATTAGCTTTGTTTGAATGTGCTTTACTTTCATTTGATTCAATAAGCTTTGTTGAATGCATTTAACTTTCATTTGATTTAAAAAACTTTGTTTAAATGTGTTTGACTTTCACTTGATTTAATTACTTTTTTTTAATTGCATTTGACTTTCAGTTGATTCAAAAAGATTTGTTTGAATGTGCTTGACTTTCATATGATTCAACTAGCATCGTTGAATGGATTTGACAATCATTTGATTCAAAAAGCTTTGTTTGACTTTCACTTGATTCAAATCGCTATTTTGAATGCATTTGAATTTCATTTGATTAAAAAAGCTTTGTTTGAATGTGTTTGATTTTTATTTGATTAAATTAGCTTTGTTTGAATGTGATTGACTTTCATTTGAATCAATTAGCTTTGTTTAATGCATTTGACTTTCATTTAATTCAAAAAGCTTTGTTTGAATATGTTTGACTTTAATTTGATTCAAATAGCCTTGTTTGAATGATTTTTACTTTCACTTGATTTAAATACCTTTTTTGAATGCGTTTGACTTTCATTTGATTCAAATAGCATTTCTTGAATGTGTTTGACTTTCATTTGGTTCAAATAGCTTTGTTTAAATGTGTTTGACTTTCATTTGATTCAATTAGCTTTGCTTGAATGTGGTTAACTTTCAATTGAGTCAATTTGCTTTGTTGAATGCATTTGACTTTCATTTGATACAAAAAGTTTTGTTTGACTGTCATATGATTCAATTAGCCTCGTTGAATGCATTTGACAATCATTTGATTCAAAAAGCTTTGTTTGAATTCTTTGGACTTTTACTTGATTCAGTTAGCTTTTTTCAAAGCATTCGACTTTCATATGATTTAATTAGCTTTGTTTGAATGTTTTTTACTTTCATTTGATGCAATTAGCTTTGTCTGAATGTGTTTGACTTTCGTTTGATTTAATTATCTTTTTTGAATGCATTTGACTTTCATTTGATTCAGATAACATTGTTTGAATGTGTTTGACTTTCATTTGATTCAAATAGCTTTGTTTGAATGTGTTTGCCTTCCATTGGATTTAATTAGCTTTGTTTGAATGTGGTTGACTTTTAATTGATTCAATTTGATCTGTTGAATGCATTTGACTTTCATTTGATTCAAAAAGATTTGTTTGAATGTGTTTAACTTTCATATGATTCAATTAGTATCGTTGAATGCATTTGACAATCATTTGATTCAAAAAGCTATGTTTGAATTTGTTTGACTTTCACTTGATTCAATTAGCTTTTTTTAACTCATTTGACTTTCTTTGGATTCAAAAAGCTTTGTTTGAATGTGTTTGAATTTCACTTGATTTAAATTAGTTTGTTTGAATGTGGTTAACTTTCATTTGATTTAATTAGCTTTGTTTGAATGTGGTTGACTTTCATTTGATTCAATTAGGTTTGTTATAATGCCATTGACTTTCGTTTGATTTAATTAAGTTTGTTACAATGCCATTGACTTTCATTTGATTCAATTAGCTTTGTTAGAATGCCATTGACTTTCATTTGATTCAATTAGCTTTGTTGAATGCATATGACTTTCATTTGATTCAAAAAGCTTTGTTTGAATGTGTTTGACTTTCATTTTATTCAAAAACCTTTGTTTGAATTACTTAGACTTTCACTTGATTCAATTAGCTTTTTTGAATGCATTTAACTTTTATTTGATTCAAAAAGCTTTGTTCGAATGTGTTTGACTTTGATTTGATTCAATTAGCTTTGTGGGAATGCACTTGACAATCACTTAATTAAAAAAGCTTTGTTTGAATGTGTTTGACTTTCACTTGATTAAATTAGCTTTTTTGAATTCATTTAACTTTTATTTAATTCAATAAGCTTTGTCCGAATGTGTTTGACTTTCATTTGATGCAATTAGCTTTGTTTGAATGTGTTTTACTTTCATTTGATTCAATAAGCTTTGTTGAATGCATTTAACTTTCATTTGATTTAAAAAACTTTGTTTAAATGTGTTTGACTTTCACTTGATTTAATTACTTTTTTTTAATTGCATTTGACTTTCAGTTGATTCAAAAAGATTTGTTTGAATGTGCTTGACTTTCATATGATTCAACTAGCATCGTTGAATGGATTTGACAATCATTTGATTCAAAAAGCTTTGTTTGACTTTCACTTGATTCAAATCGCTATTTTGAGTGCATTTGAATTTCATTTGATTGAAAAAGCTTTGTTTGAATGTGTTTGATTTTTATTTGATTAAATTAGCTTTGTTTGAATGTGATTGACTTTCATTTGAATCAATTAGCTTTGTTTAATGCATTTGACTTTCATTTAATTCAAAAAGCTTTGTTTGAATATGTTTGAGTTTAATTTGATTCAAATAGCCTTGTTTGAATGATTTTGACTTTCACTTGATTTAAATACCTTTTTTGAATGCGTTTGACTTTCATTTGATTCAAATAGCATTTCTTGAATGTGTTTGACTTTCATTTGGTTCAAATAGCTTTGTTTAAATGTGTTTGACTTTCATTTGATTCAATTAGCTTTGCTTGAATGTGGTTAACTTTCAATTGAGTCAATTTGCTTTGTTGAATGCATTTGACTTTCATTTGATACAAAAAGTTTTGTTTGACTGTCATATGATTCAATTAGCCTCGTTGAATGCATTTGACAATCATTTGATTCAAAAAGCTTTGTTTGAATTCTTTGGACTTTTACTTGATTCAGTTAGCTTTTTTCAAAGCATTCGACTTTCATATGATTTAATTAGCTTTGTTTGAATGTTTTTTACTTTCATTTGATGCAATTAGCTTTGTCTGAATGTGTTTGACTTTCGTTTGATTTAATTATCTTTTTTGAATGCATTTGACTTTCATTTGATTCAGATAGCATTGTTTGAATGTGTTTGACTTTCATTTGATTCAAATAGCTTTGTTTGAATGTGTTTGCCTTCCATTGGATTTAATTAGCTTTGTTTGAATGTGGTTGACTTTTAATTGATTCAATTTGATCTGTTGAATGCATTTGACTTTCATTTGATTCAAAAAGATTTGTTTGAATGTGTTTGACTTTCATATTATTCAATTAGTATCGTTGAATGCATTTGACAATCATTTGATTCAAAAAGCTATGTTTGAATTTGTTTGACTTTCACTTGATTCAATTAGCCTTTTTGAACTCATTTGACTTTCTTTGGATTCAAAAAGCTTTGTTTGAATGTGTTTGAATTTCACTTGATTTAAATTAGTTTGTTTGAATGTGGTTAACTTTCATTTGATTTAATTAGCTTTGTTTGAATGTGGTTGACTTTCATTTGATTCAATTAGGTTTGTTATAATGCCATTGACTTTCGTTTGATTTAATTAAGTTTGTTACAATGCCATTGACTTTCATTTGATTCAATTAGCTTTGTTAGAATGCCATTGAATTTCATTTGATTCAATTAGCTTTGTTGAATGCATATGACTTTCATTTGATTCAAAAAGCTTTGTTTGAATGTGTTTGACTTTCATTTTATTCAAAAACCTTTGTTTGAATTACTTAGACTTTCACTTGATTCAATTAGCTTTTTTGAATGCATTTAACTTTTATTTGATTCAAAAAGCTTTGTTCGAATGTGTTTGACTTTGATTTGATTCAATTAGCTTTGTGGGAATGCACTTGACAATCACTTAATTAAAAAAGCTTTGTTTGAATGTGTTTGACTTTCACTTGATTAAATTAGCTTTTTTGAATTCATTTAACTTTTATTTAATTAAAAAAGCTTTGTCCGAATGTGTTTGACTTTCATTTGATGCAATTATCTTTGTTTGAATGTGTTTTACTTTCATTTGATTCAATAAGCTTTGTTGAATGCATTTAACTTTCATTTGATTTAAAAAGCTTTGTTTAAATGTGTTTGACTTTCACTTGATTTAATTACTTTTTTTAATTGCATTTGACTTTCAGTTGATTCAAAAAGATTTGTTTGAATAAGCTTGACTTTCATATGATTCAATTAGCATCGTTGAATGGATTTGACAATCATTTGATTCAAAAAGCTTTGTTTGACTTTCACTTGATTCAAATCGCTATTTTTAATGCATTTGAATTTCATTTTATTAAAAAAGCGTTGTTTGAATGTGTTTGATTTTTATTTGATTAAATTAGCTTTGTTTGAATGTGATTGACTTTCATTTGAATCAATTAGCTTTGTTTAATGCATTTGACTTTCATTTAATTCAAAAAGCTTTGTTTGAATATGTTTGACTTTAATTTGATTCAAATAGCCTTGTTTGAATGATTTTGACTTTCACTTGATTTAAATACCTTTTTTGAATGTGTTTGACTTTCATTTGATTCAAATAGCATTTCTTGAATGTGTTTGACTTTCATTTGGTTCAAATAGCTTTGTTTTAATGTGTTTGACTTTCATTTGATTCAATTAGCTTTGCTTGAATGTGGTTAACTTTCAATTGAGTCAATTTGCTTTGTTGAATGCATTTGACTTTCATTTGATACAAAAAGTTTTGTTTGACTATCATATGATTCAATTAGCCTCGTTGAATGCATTTGACAATCATTTGATTCAAAAAGCTTTGTTTGAATTCTTTGGAATTTTACTTGATTCAGTTAGCTTTTTTCAAAGCATTCGACTTTCATATGATTTAATTAGCTTTGTTTGAATGTTTTTTACTTTCATTTGATGCATTTAGCATTGTCTGAATCTGTTTGACTTTCGTTTGATTTAATTATCTTTTTTGAATGCATTTGACTTTCATTTGATTCAGATAGCATTGTTTGAATGTGTTTGACTTTCATTTGATTCAAATAGCTTTGTTTGAATGTGTTTGCCTTCCATTGGATTTAATTAGCTTTGTTTGAATGTGGTTGACTTTTAACTGATTCAATTTGATCTGTTGAATGCATTTGACTTTCATTTGATTCAAAAAGATTTGTTTGAATGTGTTTGACTTTCATATGATTCAATTAGTATCGTTGAATGCATTTGACAATCATTTGATTCAAAAACCTATGTTTGAATTTGTTTGACTTTCACTTGATTCAATTTGCTTTTTTGAACTCATTTGACTTGCTTTGGATTCAAAAAGCTTTGTTTGAATGTGTTTGAATTTCACTTGATTTAAATTAGTTTGTTTGAATGTGGTTAACTTTCATTTGATTTAATTTGCTTTTATTGAATGTGGTTGACTTTCATTTGATTCAATTAGGTTTGTTATAATGCCATGGACTTTCGTTTGATTTAATTAAGTTTGTTACAATGCCATTGACTTTCATTTGATTTAATTAGCTTTGTTAGAATGCCATTGACTTTCATTTGATTCAATTAGCTTTGTTGAATGCATATGACTTTCATTTGATTCAAAAAGCTTTGTTTGAATGTGTTTGACTTTCTTTTTATTCAAAAAGCTTTGTTTGAATTACTTAGACTTTCACTTGATTCAATTAGCTTTTTTGAATGCATTTAACTTTTATTTGATTCAAAAAGCTTTGTTCGAATGTGTTTGACTTTCATTTGATTCAATTAGCTTTGTGGGAATGCACTTGACAATCACTTAAATAAAAAAGCTTTGTTTGAATGTGTTTGACTTTCACTTGATTAAATTAGCTTTTTTGAATGCATTTAACTTTTATTTAATTAAAAAAGCTTTGTCCGAATGTGTTTGACTTTCATTTGATGCAATTAGCTTTGTTTGAATGTGTTTTACTTTCATTTGATTCAATAAGCTTTGTTGAATGCATTTAACTTTCATTTGATTTAAAAAGCTTAGTTTAAATGTGTTTGACTTTCACTTGATTTAATTACTTTTTTTAATTGCATTTGACTTTCAGTTGATTCAAAAAGATTTGTTTGAATGTGCTTGACTTTCATATGATTCAATTAGCATCGTTGAATGGATTTGACTATCATTTGATTCAAAAAGCTTTGTTTGACTTTCACTTGATTCAAATCGCTATTTTGAATGCATTTGAATTTCATTTGATTGAAAAAGCTTTGTTTGAATGTGTTTGATTTTTATTTGATTAAATTAGCTTTGTTTGAATGTGATTGACTTTCATTTGAATCAATTAGCTTTGTTTAATGCATTTGACTTTCATTTAATTCAAAAAGCTTTGTTTGAATGTGTTTGACTTTAATTTGATTCAAATAGCCTTGTTTGAATGATTTTGACTTTCACTTGATTTAAATACCTTTTTTGAATGCGTTTGACTTTCATTTGATTCAAATAGCATTTCTTGAATGTGTTTGACTTTCATTTGGTTCAAATAGCTTTGTTTAAATGTGTTTGACTTTGATTTGATTCAATTAGCTTTGCTTGAATGTGGTTAACTTTCAATTGAGTCAATTTGCTTTGTTGAATGCATTTGACTTTCATTTGATACAAAAAGTTTTGTTTGACTGTCATATGATTCAATTAGCCTCGTTGAATGCATTTGACAATCATTTGATTCAAAAAGCTTTGTTTGAATTCTTTGGACTTTTACTTGATTCAATTAGCTTTTTTCAAAGCATTCGACTTTCATATGATTTAATTAGCTTTGTTTGAATGTTTTTTACTTTCATTTGATGCAATTAGCTTTGTCTGAATGTGTTTGACTTTCATTTGATTCAAATAGCTTTGTTTGAATGTGTTTGCCTTCCATTAGATTTAATTAGCTTTGTTTGAATGTGGTTGACTTTTAATTGATTCAATTTGATCTGTTGAATGCATTTGACTTTCATTTGATTCAAAACGATTTGTTTGAATGTGTTTGTCTTTCATATGATTCAATTAGTATCGTTGAATGCATATGACAATCATTTGATTCAAAAAGCTATGTTTGAATTTGTTTGACTTTCACTTGATTCAATTAGCTTTTTTGAACTCATTTGACTTTCTTTGGATTCAAAAAGCTTTGTTTGAATGTGTTTGAATTTCACTTGATTTAAATTAGCTTTGTTTGAATGTGGTTAACTTTCATTTGATTTAATTAGCTTTGTTTGAATGTGGTTTACTTTCATTTGATTCAATTAGGTTTGTTATAATGCCATTGACTTTCGTTTGATTTAATTAAGTTTGTTACAATGCCATTGACTTTCATTTGATTCAATTAGCTTTGTTAGAATGCCATTGACTTTCATTTGATTCAATTAGCTTTGTTGAATGCATATGACTTTCATTTGATTTAAAAAGCTTTGTTTGAATGTGTTTGACTTTCATTTTATTCAAAAACCTTTGTTTGAATTACTTAGACTTTCACTTGATTCAATTAGCTTTTTTGAATGCATTTAACTTTTATTTGATTCAAAAAGCTTTGTTCGAATGTGTTTGACTTTCATTTGATTCAATTAGCTTTGTGGGAATGCACTTGACAGTCACTTAAATAAAATAGCTTTGTTTGAAGGTGTTTGACTTTCACTTGATTAAATTAGCTTTTTTGAATTCATTTAACTTTTATTTAATTAAAAAAGCTTTGTCCAAATGTGTTTGACTTTCATTTGATGCAATTATCTTTGGTTTGAATGTGTTTTACTTTCATTTGATTCAATAAGCTTTGTTGAATGCATTTAACTTTCATTTGATTTAAAAAGCTTTGTTTAAATGTGTTTGACTTTCACTTGATTTAATTACTTTTTTTAATTGCATTTGACTTTCAGTTGATTCAAAAAGATTTGTTTGAATGTGCTTGACTTTCATATGATTCAATTAGCATCGTTGAATGGATTTGACAATCATTTGATTCAAAAAGCTTTGTTTGACTTTCACTTGATTCAAATCGCTATTTTGAATGCATTTGAATTTCATTTGATTAAAAAAGCTTTGTTTGAATGTGTTTGATTTTTATTTGATTAAATTAGCTCTGTTTGAATGTGATTGACTTTCATTTGAATCAATTAGCTTTGTTTAATGCATTTGACTTTCATTTAATTCAAAAAGCTTTGTTTGAATATGTTTGACTTTAATTTGATTCAAATAGCCTTGTTTGAATGATTTTGACTTTCACTTGATTTAAATACCTTTTTTGAATGCGTTTGACTTTCATTTGATTCAAATAGCATTTCTTGAATGTGTTTGACTTTCATTTGGTTCAAATAGCTTTGTTTAAATGTGTTTGACTTTCATTTGATTCAATTAGCTTTGCTTGAATGTGGTTAACTTTCAATTGAGTCAATTTGCTTTGTTGAATGCATTTGACTTTCATTTGATACAAAAAGTTTTGTTTGACTGTCATATGATTCAATTAGCCTCGTTGAATGCATTTGACAATCATTTGATTCAAAAAGCTTTGTTTGAATTCTTTGGACTTTTACTTGATTCAGTTAGCTTTTTTCAAAGCATTCGACTTTCATATGATTTAATTAGCTTTGTTTGAATGTTTTTTACTTTCATTTGATGCAATTAGCTTTGTCTGAATGTGTTTGACTTTCGTTTGATTTAATTATCTTTTTTGAATGCATTTCACTTTCATTTGATTCAGATAGCATTGTTTGAATGTGTTTGACTTTCATTTGATTCAAATAGCTTTGTTTGAATGTGTTTGCCTTCCATTGGATTTAATTAGCTTTGTTTGAATGTGGTTGACTTTTAATTGATTCAATTTGATCTGTTGAATGCATTTGACTTTCATTTGATTCAAAAAGATTTGTTTGAATGTGTTTGACTTTCATATGTGACCAATATGGTCAAAGTTCTAATGATTGTGATGCTCCAAGTAGTCAAGGTGAGGTCCAAGTTCAAAGCAATGCAAAGGAGTTGTTTCTATCCAAATCATTCCTTACTCTTTTGCACGGTTTTGGTCCGAAACATTTTACAAGTGGTTACACTTCACTTAGTGTAATTAACCTTGTAGAAAGTATCTAGCAAGTGACGGTTTTCCAAGCTCCAAGTGCAACGGTTACAAGCTGATTGAAGAGGCGTGATTCATGGCACTTGTTGGGCGTGAATTATGGAGTTTGTTGGCTGAACATTGCACCTCATTATTTGGGGGTTATGAAGAATAAAGCGGCGTGAATCAAGGCATTAAAATGGGGGTTACACAAGCTTGCATATGGCTGTTTTGGGCGTGTAATTGAAGATGCTCTTTGGATGCTGTTTGGCTGATCATCTTCCCTTGTTTCAAGCCTAGTCTTTAGTTCTTTTAATTAAGTTTAATCTTGTTTGTAAAAGGGGTTAAGTGGGACGTGTATTCTCCACTCATTCCCTTAGTTAATTTACTTTTGTCTATTTTATTTTGTTAATTAAAGTAGGCAAGTGAAAAGGTTGTATTGATGCTATAAATAGCATACTTTGAATGAATGAAAATCATCCAAGATTATTTGCCTAAAAACGTGTGTTTTGTAATTGAAGTGACTTGAGTTTAGTTCACTTTGTTTTCCAAATTTGAGTATCCGAATTTGAAGAGTGTTAGTTTTGGTGAGAGTTCCCAAAATTAGGACTTATAGTTTATGATTTGGTGAGAGTTCCCTCATCTAAACTATCCCAAGCAAACGAGTGAGAGTTCCTCTTTGCTATATCCTTAGCTTAGGGTGAGAGTTCCCCTAACTAAACTGATTACTTGACACTTGAACTTTAAAACCCTTTGAATCTTTTAACTTGTCATTTCTTGTAACAAGGTTTCTCATCTTGTTTACACATCATTTGGCGCGTCAGGTAGGGGGAAATTTTCTTAAATTTTCCAAAGGGGTCGAATACCTACATACCATGGGAGAGAATCAAGACTTGAGGACAGCTTTGGAAGCTCTTAATCGATCCATTGCTAGTCAGGAAAGGTTGGCCGAAACCAATGCCAATCTCCAAGGGAACCTTGCTGCCTTGATGGCAAGGCTCATGAACGAGCAAGATAGGAGAGATCAAGGTGAAGACCCTCCACCTAGGAGGGAGGATAGGAGTCTCAAAGTGGACGTTCCTTCTTTTGATGGGACACTTGATCCAGAGAAGTACTTGGAATGGGAGAAATCCTTGGAAAGGTACTTTGAATACAAGGACATTCATGAGGATGTTCAACGTTTTAAGATTGCCAAAGTCAAGTTGAAAGGCTATGGTGATAGTTGGTTGCAAGGAGAACAAAGAGGGCGTACCCTTAGGGGTAAGGCTCACATTTCCACTTGGGAAAAGCTGAAGAAAAGAATGAGAGATCGTTTCATTCCTCACAATTACAAGCAAAATCAGTATGTGAAATGGAGTACTCTCCAACAAAATGGTGATTCGGTGGAAGACTATATCAAAGAATTTGATAGGCTTGCCATTGTATGTGAAGTGACTGAAAATGAAGAGCTGAAGTTGGGGCGTTTTGTAGCTGGGTTGGAACAAGAGTTACAAGACAAACTTGATGGTTACACTAACCTCACGTTTGTAGAAGCTTGCAAACTTGTGACAAAGTTTGATGCTAAAAGGAAAAGAAAGAAAACGCCTACCACTACTCCAGTGGTACGCAAACCACCCTTCAACTCAAAGGAGGGTTCTTCTTTTAGCAAGCCTAATGAGCCACCAAAGAGGAACACGAAAGACTTCAAGCTTAGTGACATTGTATGTTACAAGTGTGGTGGTAGAGGACATTATAAAAAAGATTGTCCTAATTCAAGAGCCTTAACCATGCAAGAGGTTAAACTCATAGCCACCCAAAGCATCAATTGGGAGGAATTTGAGTCTGAAGAAGAGAAGGAGGTGACCCCGTACGAAGAGGAAGAGGAGGAGGACCAATGCTATCCTGAAATGGGGGACAAAACAAACTTGGTAGTTAGGAGAGCTTTGCAAGCTCGTGTGGAGGAACCTTTGGCGCCACAAAGACAACACATTTTCATCACCAAATGTAAAGTTGGTGACGAGGTATGTGATTTAATTATTGATGGGGGCAGTGAGGCTAATACTGTGTCAAAAACCTTAGTATCTAAACTAGGTCTTACCACCACAAATCATCCACATCCTTACAAATTGAGTTGGTTAGATTCTAATGCTAGTACTGGGGTTAGAAAGCAATGTATGGTGAATTTTTCGATTGGTTCATATCATGATAGTCAATTATGTGATGTTGTTTTAATGGATGCTTGTCATATTCTTCTTGGAAGACCGTGGCAATCTGATAAAAAATCTATCCATGATGGGTACCATAACACCTACACTATCACTCACCAAGGGAAACAAAAGAAATTGCACCCTTTACCACCCCCACGGTTTTCACAACCACAAAAGCCACAAATTTCTTTATTGTCTTGTAAAGAGTTTGAGAGGGAGTTTGAGGGTGAGGAAGAGATATTCATGTTGTACTCTAAAGAAATCCATGAAAAATTTGTGAGTCAAAATCCTAAACTTGCCAAACTGATTAAAGAGTTTGAGGATGTTTTCCCGGATGAGTTACCTAAGGGATTACCACCCTTGAGAGGAATTGAGCATCAAATTGATCTCATTCCAGGTGCGCCTCTACCAAATAAACCTGCCTATAGATGTAACCCTTTAGAAACTAAGGAGTTGCAAAGACAAATTGAAGAATTGATGGGTATGGGCTATGTGCGTGAGTCTATGAGTCCATGTGCGGTTCCTGCCTTGTTGGTTCCTAAAAAGGATGGAACTTGGCGTATGTGCATTGATAGTAGAGCTGTTAACAATATTACTATCAAGTACAGGTTTCCAATTCCAAGACTGGATGATATGCTGGACGAATTGAGTGGTTCAAATGTATTCTCAAAAGTTGATTTGAGAAGTGGTTACCATCAAATTCGTATGAGGGAAGGTGATGAATGGAAGACTGCCTTCAAGACAAAGCATGGGTTGTATGAATGGCTTGTGATGCCGTTTGGATTGACCAATGCACCTAGCACGTTCATGAGATTAATGAACGAGGTGTTAAGGCCATTTCTTGGCAAGTTCGTGGTGGTGTACCTTGATGACATCCTTATTTACTCTAAAAATGAGGATGAACATTTAGAACATTTGTTTCAAGTTTTTGCTGTTTTAAGAACTCAAAAATTGTATGGAAAACTTGAAAAATGTGATTTTATGTTATATGAGGTCACTTTTCTTGGTTACATAGTTTCAGGTGATGGCGTGAAGGTGGATCCTTGCAAGGTTGAAGCAATTCAATCATGGCCTAGTCCAACAACACTCACGGAGGTCCGTTCTTTCCATGGCCTAGCTTCTTTCTATAGAAGATTTATCAAGAATTTTAGCACACTCATGGCTCCTATAACTGAGTGTACTAAGAAGGGGACGTTTGAATGGACTACACAAGCTCAAAAGGCCTTTGAAGAAGTCAAGGAGAAAATGTGCAACACTCCTATTCTTGCACTCCCTGATTTTTCCAAGCCATTTGAAGTTGAGTGTGACGCAAGTGGGAAAGGAATTGGAGCAGTTTTGATTCAAGAAGGGCGTCCAATTGCTTATTTCAGTGAAAAGTTGAGTCAAGGCAAGTTGAACTATTCCACCTATGATAAAGAGTTCTATGCTATGGTACGAGCTCTAGATCATTGGTCACATTACTTGAGACCACAACCGTTCATATTACATTCGGACCATGAATCTCTAAGGTTCATCCATGGTCAAAAGAAGTTGAATTCAAGACATGCTAAATGGGTTGAATTCTTGCAAACCTTTAACTTTTCCTCTAAATACAAGAGTGGAAAGGCTAATGTTGTTGCGGATGCCTTATCTAGGAGACACAATTTGCTTGGAGTTGTCGAAGCAAAAGTTCTTGGGTTTGATTTGATCAAAGCATACTACAAGGAGGATGGAGATTTCATTGAAATAATACAGAAATGTGTCCATGGAGTATATGACTTATTTTCCTTACATGATGACTTTCTTTTTAAGGGGAATCGGTTATGCATTCCTAAATGTCCAATTAGAAGCTTGTTGATTCATGAGGCTCATGGAGGAGGTCTAGCTGGTCACGTGGGGATTCAAAAAACAATGGAGCTTCTTCAAGCTCACTTTTATTGGCCGAAGATGTTAGCCACGGTTCATCATGTGGTTAGTCGTTGTTCTACTTGTCAAAGGGCCAAGATGGTGTTTCACAAAGGTCTCTACAAGCCTTTGCCAGTTCCGGAGAGACCTTGGGAAGATGTGAGCATGGATTTCATTGTGGCTTTACCTAGAACTCAAAGGGGTAAAGACTCAATCATGGTGGTTGTTGATCGGTTTTCTAAAATGGCTCATTTCATTCCTTGTCACAAAACCGAAGATGCTATGAAAGTGGCTAAGTTATACTTTGAAGAAGTGGTTCGTTTTCATGGGGTGCCACGCACCATTGTGTCCGATCGTGATACAAAATTTCTTAGTCATTTTTGGAAATCAATATGGCGTCTAATGGGAACAAAGTTGCTGTTTTCTACTTCACATCATCCACAAACCGATGGGCAAACTGAAGTGGTAAATAGAATTCTGGGTTCGTTGCTTAGGACCTTGGTTAGTAAGAGTGCTAAGGATTGGGATGTCAAGCTAGCTCATGCCGAGTTTGCTTACAATCGGACTCCTAGTGCTACTACAAAGTACTCTCCTTTTGAAGTAGTCTATGGTGTCAATCCTTATGTTCCTATTGATCTCATAGCTTTGCCACAAGACAAGTTCGTTCATGGTGGAGCTAGGGAACAAGCCGAGTTCATGTTGAAGGTCCACAAGGAAGTTAGGAAGAACATTGAGAAAGCAAATGAAGTCTACAAGAAACAAGCCAACAAGAGGGTGAAAAACGTGAAGCAATTTGTAGTTGGTGACTTAGTGTGGATTTACATGAGGAAAGAGAGGTTTCCTAGCAAAAGAAAGAACAAGCTTATGCCGAGAGCCGAAGGTCCATTTGAAATCGTGGAAAAGATCAATGACAATGCATACAAGGTTGATTTGGGGGGCCAATTTGGTGTCTCAAGCACATTCAACGTTGGGGACCTTGCTCCATACCTTGATGATGACGAATTGAGGGCAATTCCTTTTGAAGAAGAGGAGGATGACCAATATGGTCAAAGTTCTAATGATTGTGATGCTCCAAGTAGTCAAGGTGAGGTCCAAGTTCAAAGCAATGCAAAGGAGTTGTTTCTATCCAAATCATTCCTTACTCTTTTGCACGGTTTTGGTCCGAAACATTTTACAAGTGGTTACACTTCACTTAGTGTAATTAACCTTGTAGAAAGTATCTAGCAAGTGACGGTTTTCCAAGCTCCAAGTGCAACGGTTACAAGCTGATTGAAGAGGCGTGATTCATGGCACTTGTTGGGCGTGAATTATGGAGTTTGTTGGCTGAACATTGCACCTCATTATTTGGGGGTTATGAAGAATAAAGCGGCGTGAATCAAGGCATTAAAATGGGGGTTACACAAGCTTGCATATGGCTGTTTTGGGCGTGTAATTGAAGATGCTCTTTGGATGCTGTTTGGCTGATCATCTTCCCTTGTTTCAAGCCTAGTCTTTAGTTCTTTTAATTAAGTTTAATCTTGTTTGTAAAAGGGGTTAAGTGGGACGTGTATTCTCCACTCATTCCCTTAGTTAATTTACTTTTGTCTATTTTATTTTGTTAATTAAAGTAGGCAAGTGAAAAGGTTGTATTGATGCTATAAATAGCATACTTTGAATGAATGAAAATCATCCAAGATTATTTGCCTAAAAACGTGTGTTTTGTAATTGAAGTGACTTGAGTTTAGTTCACTTTGTTTTCCAAATTTGAGTATCCGAATTTGAAGAGTGTTAGTTTTGGTGAGAGTTCCCAAAATTAGGACTTATAGTTTATGATTTGGTGAGAGTTCCCTCATCTAAACTATCCCAAGCAAACGAGTGAGAGTTCCTCTTTGCTATATCCTTAGCTTAGGGTGAGAGTTCCCCTAACTAAACTGATTACTTGACACTTGAACTTTAAAACCCTTTGAATCTTTTAACTTGTCATTTCTTGTAACAAGGTTTCTCATCTTGTTTACACATCAATATGATTCAATTAGTATCGTTGAATGCATTTGACAATCATTTGATTCAAAAAGCTATGTTTGAATTTGTTTGACTTTCACTTGATTCAATTAGCTTTTTTTAACTCATTTGACTTGCTTTGGATTCAAAAAGCTTTGTTTGAATGTGTTTGAATTTCACTTGATTTAAATTAGTTTGTTTGAATGTGGTTAACTTTCATTTGATTTAATTTGCTTTGTTTGAATGTGGTTGACTTTCATTTGATTCAATTAGGTTTGTTATAATGCCATGGACTTTCGTTTGATTTAATTAAGTTTGTTACAATGCCATTGACTTTCATTTGATTTAATTAGCTTTGTTAGAATGCCATTGACTTTCATTTGATTCAATTAGCTTTGTTGAATGCATATGACTTTCATTTGATTCAAAAAGCTTTGTTTGAATGTGTTTGACTTTCTTTTTATTCAAAAAGCTTTGTTTGAATTACTTAGACTTTCACTTGATTCAATTAGCTTTTTTGAATGCATTTAACTTTTATTTGATTCAAAAAGCTTTGTTCGAATGTGTTTGACTTTCATTTGATTCAATTAGCTTTGTGGGAATGCACTTGACAATCACTTAAATAAAAAAGCTTTGTTTGAATGTGTTTGACTTTCACTTGATTAAATTAGCTTTTTTGAATGCATTTAACTTTTATTTAATTAAAAAAGCTTTGTCCGAATGTGTTTGACTTTCATTTGATGCAATTAGCTTTGTTTGAATGTGTTTTACTTTCATTTGATTCAATAAGCTTTGTTGAATGCATTTAACTTTCATTTGATTTAAAAAGCTTTGTTTAAATGTGTTTGACCTTCACTTGATTTAATTACTTGTTTTAATTGCATTTGACTTTCAGTTGATTCAAAAAGATTTGTTTGAATGTGCTTGACTTTCATATGATTCAATTAGCATCGTTGAATGGATTTGACAATCATTTGATTCAAAAAGCTTTGTTTGACTTTCACTTGATTCAAATCGCTATTTTGAATGCATTTGAATTTCATTTGATTGAAAAAGCTTTGTTTGAATGTGTTTGATTTTTATTTGATTAAATTAGCTCTGTTTGAATGTGATTGACTTTCATTTGAATCAATTAGCTTTGTTTAATGCATTTGACTTTCATTTAATTCAAAAAGCTTTGTTTGAATGTGTTTGACTTTAATTTGATTCAAATAGCCTTGTTTGAATGATTTTGACTTTCACTTGATTTAAATACCTTTTTTGAATGCGTTTGACTTTCATTTGATTCAAATAGCATTTCTTGAATGTGTTTGACTTTCATTTGGTTCAAATAGCTTTGTTTAAATGTGTTTGACTTTCATTTGATTCAATTAGCTTTGCTTGAATGTGGTTAACTTTCAATTGAGTCAATTTGCTTTGTTGAATGCATTTGACTTTCATTTGATACAAAAAGTTTTGTTTGACTGTCATATGATTCAATTAGCCTCGTTGAATGCATTTGACAATAATTTGATTCAAAAAGCTTTGTTTGAATTCTTTGGACTTTTACTTGATTCAATTAGCTTTTTTCAAAGCATTCGACTTTCATATGATTTAATTAGCTTTGTTTGAATGTTTTTTACTTTCATTTGATGCAATTAGCTTTGTCTGAATGTGTTTGACTTTCGTTTGATTTAATTATCTTTTTTGAATGCATTTGACTTTCATTTGATTCAGATAGCATTGTTTGAATGTGTTTGACTTTCATTTGATTCAAATAGCTTTGTTTGAATGTGTTTGCCTTCCATTGGATTTAATTAGCTTTGTTTGAATGTGGTTGACTTTTAATTGATTCAATTTGATCTGTTGAATGCATTTGACTTTCATTTGATTCAAAAAGATTTGTTTGAATGTGTTTGACTTTCATATGATTCAATTAGTATCGTTGAATGCATTTGACAATCATTTGATTCAAAAAGCTATGTTTGAATTTGTTTGACTTTCACTTGATTCAAATAGCTTTTTTGAACTCATTTGACTTTCTTTGGATTCAAAAAGCTTTGTTTGAATGTGTTTGAATTTCACTTGATTTAAATTAGCTTTGTTTGAATGTGGTTAACTTTCATTTGATTTAATTAACTTTGTTTGAATGTGGTTGACTTTCATTTGATTCAATTAGGTTTGTTATAATGCCATTGACTTTCGTTTGATTTAATTAAATTTGTTACAATGCCATTGACTTTCATTTGATTCAATTAGCTTTGTTAGAATGCCATTGACTTTCATTTGATTCAATTAGCTTTGTTGAATGCATATGACTTTCATTTGATTCAAAAAGCTTTGTTTGAATGTGTTTGACTTTCATTTTATTCAAAAACCTTTGTTTGAATTACTTAGACTTTCACTTGATTCAATTAGCTTTTTTGAATGCATTTAACTTTTATTTGATTCAAAAAGCTTTGTTCGAATGTGTTTGACTTTGATTTGATTCAATTAGCTTTGTGGGAATGCACTTGACAATCACTTAATTAAAAAAGCTTTGTTTGAAGGTGTTTGACTTTCACTTGATTAAATTAGCTTTTTTGAATTCATTTAACTTTTATTTAATTAAAAAAGCTTTGTCCGAATGTGTTTGACTTTCATTTGATGCAATTATCTTTGTTTGAATGTGTTTTACTTTCATTTGATTCAATAAGCTTTGTTGAATGCATTTAACTTTCATTTGATTTAAAAAGCTTTGTTTAAATGTGTTTGACTTTCACTTGATTTAATTACTTTTTTTAATTGCATTTGACTTTCAGTTGATTCAAAAAGATTTGTTTGAATGTGCTTGACTTTCATATGATTCAATTAGCATCGTTGAATGGATTTGACAATCATTTGATTCAAAAAGCTTTGTTTGACTTTCACTTGATTCAAATCGCTATTTTGAATGCATTTGAATTTCATTTGATTAAAAAAGCTTTGTTTGAATGTGTTTGATTTTTATTTGATTAAATTAGCTTTGTTTGAATGTGATTGACTTTCATTTGAATCAATTAGCTTTGTTTAATGCATTTGACTTTCATTTAATTCAAAAAGCTTTGTTTGAATATGTTTGACTTTAATTTGATTCAAATAGCCTTGTTTGAATGATTTTGACTTTCACTTGATTTAAATACCTTTTTTGAATGTGTTTGACTTTCATTTGATTCAAATAGCATTTCTTGAATGTGTTTGACTTTCATTTGGTTCAAATAGCTTTGTTTAAATGTGTTTGACTTTCATTTGATTCAATTAGCTTTGCTTGAATGTGGTTAACTTTCAATTGAGTCAATTTGCTTTGTTGAATGCATTTGACTTTCATTTGATACAAAAAGTTTTGTTTGACTGCATATGATTCAATTAGCCTCGTTGAATGCATTTGACAATCATTTGATTCAAAAAGCTTTGATTGAATTCTTTGGACTTTTACTTGATTCAATTAGCTTTTTTCAAAGCATTCGACTTTCATATGATTTAATTAGCTTTGTTTGAATGTTTTTTACTTTCATTTGATGCAATTAGCTTTGTCTGAATGTGTTTGACTTTCGTTTGATTTAATTATCTTTTTTGAATGCATTTGACTTTCATTTGATTCAGATAGCATTGTTTGAATGTGTTTGACTTTCATTTGATTCAAATAGCTTTGTTTGAATGTGTTTGCCTTCCATTGGATTTAATTAGCTTTGTTTGAATGTGGTTGACTTTTAATTGATTCAATTTGATCTGTTGAATGCATTTGACTTTCATTTGATTCAAAAAGATTTGTTTTAATGTGTTTGACTTTCATATGATTCAATTAGTATCGTTGAATGCATTTGACAATCATTTGATTCAAAAAGCTATGTTTGAATTTGTTTGACTTTCACTTGATTCAATTAGCTTTTTTTAACTCATTTGACTTTCTTTGGATTCAAAAAGCTTTGTTTGAATGTGTTTGAATTTCACTTGATTTAAATTAGTTTGTTTGAATGTGGTTAACTTTCATTTGATTTAATTTGCTTTGTTTGAATGTGGTTGACTTTCATTTGATTCAATTAGGTTTGTTATAATGCCATGGACTTTCGTTTGATTTAATTAAGTTTGTTACAATGCCATTGACTTTCATTTGATTTAATTAGCTTTGTTAGAATGCCATTGACTTTCATTTGATTCAATTAGCTTTGTTGAATGCATATGACTTTCATTTGATTCAAAAAGCTTTGTTTGAATGTGTTTGACTTTCTTTTTATTCAAAAAGCTTTGTTTGAATTACTTAGACTTTCACTTGATTCAATTAGCTTTTTTGAATGCATTTAACTTTTATTTGATTCAAAAAGCTTTGTTCGAATGTGTTTGACTTTGATTTGATTCAATTAGCTTTGTGGGAATGCACTTGACAATCACTTAAATAAAAAAGCTTTGTTTGAATGTGTTTGACTTTCACTTGATTAAATTAGCTTTTTTGAATGCATTTAACTTTTATTTAATTAAAAAAGCTTTGTCCGAATGTGTTTGACTTTCATTTGATGCAATTAGCTTTGTTTGAATGTGTTTTACTTTCATTTGATTCAATAAGCTTTGTTGAATGTATTTAACTTTCATTTGATTTAAAAAGCTTTGTTTAAATGTGTTTGACTTTCACTTGATTTAATTACTTTTTTTAATTGCATTTGACTTTCAAATGATTAAAAAAGATTTGTTTGAATGTGCTTGACTTTCATATGATTCAATTAGCATCGTTAAATGGATTTGACAATCATTTGATTCAAAAAGCTTTGTTTGACTTTCACTGATTCAAATCGCTATTTTGAATGCATTTGAATTTCATTTGATTGAAAAAGCTTTGTTTGAATGTGTTTGATTTTTGTTTGATTAAATTAGCTTTGTTTGAATGTGATTGACTTTCATTTGAATCAATTAGCTTTGTTTAATGCATTTGACTTTCATTTAATTCAAAAAGCTTTGTTTCAATGTGTTTGACTTTAATTTGATTCAAATAGCCTTGTTTGAATGATTTTGACTTTCACTTGATTTAAATACCTTTTTTGAATGCGTTTGACTTTCATTTGATTCAAATAGCATTTCTTGAATGTGTTTGACTTTCATTTGGTTCAAATAGCTTTGTTTAAATGTGTTTGACTTTCATTTGATTCAATTAGCTTTGCTTGAATGTGGTTAACTTTCAATTGAGTCAATTTGCTTTGTTGAATGCATTTGACTTTCATTTGATACAAAAAGTTTTGTTTGACTGTCATATGATTCAATTAGCCTCGTTGAATGCATTTGACAATCATTTGATTCAAAAAGCTTTGTTTGAATTCTTTGGACTTTTACTTGATTCAATTAGCTCTTTTCAAAGCATTCGACTTTCATATGATTTAATTAGCTTTGTTTGAATGTTTTTTACTTTCATTTGATGCAATTAGCTTTGTCTGAATGTGTTTGACTTTCGTTTGATTTAATTATCTTTTTTGAATGCATTTGACTTTCATTTGATTCAGATAGCATTGTTTGAATGTGTTTGACTTTCATTTGATTCAAATAGCTTTGTTTGAATGTGTTTGCCTTCCATTGGATTTAATTAGCTTTGTTTGAATGTGGTTGACTTTTAATTGATTCAATTTGATCTGTTGAATGCATTTGACTTTCATTTGATTCAAAAAGATTTGTTTGAATGTGTTTGACTTTCATATGATTCAATTAGTATCGTTGAATGCATTTGACAATCATTTGATTCAAAAAGCTATGTTTGAATTTGTTTGACTTTCACTTGATTCAATTAGCTTTTTTTTAACTCATTTGACTTTCTTTGGATTCAAAAAGCTTTGTTTGAATGTGTTTGAATTTCACTTGATTTAAATTAGTTTGTTTGAATGTGGTTAACTTTCATTTGATTTAATTTGCTTTGTTTGAATGTGGTTGACTTTCATTTGATTCAATTAGGTTTGTTATAATGCCATGGACTTTCGTTTGATTTAATTAAGTTTGTTACAATGCCATTGACTTTCATTTGATTTAATTAGCTTTGTTAGAATGCCATTGACTTTCATTTGATTCAATTAGCTTTGTTGAATGCATATGACTTTCATTTGATTCAAAAAGCTTTGTTTGAATGTGTTTGACTTTCTTTTTATTCAAAAAGCTTTGTTTGAATTACTTAGACTTTCACTTGATTTAATTAGCTTTTTTGAATGCATTTAACTTTTATTTGATTCAAAAAGCTTTGTTCGAATGTGTTTGACTTTCATTTGATTCAATTAGCTTTGTGGGAATGCACTTGACAATCACTTAAATAAAAAAGCTTTGTTTGAATGTGTTTGACTTTCACTTGATTAAATTAGCTTTTTTGAATGCATTTAACTTTTATTTAATTAAAAAAGCTTTGTCCGAATGTGTTTGACTTTCATTTGATGCAATTAGCTTTGTTTGAATGTGTTTTACTTTCATTTGATTCAATAAGCTTTGTTGAATGCATTTAACTTTCATTTGATTTAAAAAGCTTTGTTTAAATGTGTTTGACTTTCACTTGATTTAATTACCTTTTTTAATTGCATTTGACTTTCAGTTGATTCAAAAAGATTTGTTTGAATGTGCTTGACTTTCATATGATTCAATTAGCATCGTTGAATGGATTTGACAATCATTTGATTCAAAAAGCTTTGTTTGACTTTCACTTGATTCAAATCGCTATTTTGAATGCATTTGAATTTCATTTGATTAAAAAAGCTTTGTTTGAATGTGTTTGATTTTTATTTGATTAAATTAGCTCTGTTTGAATGTGATTGACTTTCATTTGAATCAATTAGCTTTGTTTAATGCATTTGACTTTCATTTAATTCAAAAAGCTTTGTTTGAATATGTTTGACTTTGATTTGATTCAAATAGCCTTGGTTGAATGATTTTGACTTTCACTTGATTTAAATACCTTTTTTGAATGCGTTTGACTTTCATTTGATTCAAATAGCATTTCTTGAATGTGTTTGACTTTCATTTGGTTCAAATAGCTTTGTTTAAATGTGTTTGACTTTCATTTGATTCAATTAGCTTTGCTTGAATGTGGTTAACTTTCAATTGAGTCAATTTGCTTTGTTGAATGCATTTGACTTTCATTTGATACAAAAAGTTTTCTTTAACTGTCATATGATTCAATTAGCCTCGTTGAATGCATTTGACAATCATTTGATTCAAAAAGCTTTGTTTGGATTCTTTGGACTTTTACTTGATTCAATTAACTTTTTTCAAAGCATTCGACTTTCATATGATTTAATTAGCTTTGTTTGAATGTTTTTTACTTTCATTTGATGCAATTAGCTTTGTCTGAATGTGTTTGACTTTCGTTTGATTTAATTATCTTTTTTGAATGCATTTGACTTTCATTTGATTCAGATAGCATTGTTTGAATGTGTTTGACTTTCATTTGATTCAAATAGCTTTGTTTGAATGTGTTTGCCTTCCATTGGATTTAATTAGCTTTGTTTGAATGTGGTTGACTTTTAATTGATTCAATTTGATCTGTTGAATGCATTTGACTTTCATTTGATTCAAAAAGATTTGTTTGAATGTGTTTGACTTTCATATGATTCAATTAGTATCGTTGAATGCATTTGACAATCATTTGATTCAAAAAGCTATGTTTGAATTTGTTTGACTTTCACTTGATTCAATTAGCTTTTTTTAACTCATTTGACTTTCTTTGGATTCAAAAAGCTTTTTTTGAATGTGTTTGAATTTCACTTGATTTAAATTAGTTTGTTTGAATGTGGTTAACTTTCATTTGATTTAATTTGCTTTGTTTGAATGTGGTTGACTTTCATTTGATTCAATTAGGTTTGTTATAATGCCATGGACTTTCGTTTGATTTAATTAGGTTTGTTACAATGCCATTGACTTTCATTTGATTTAATTAGCTTTGTTAGAATGCCATTGACTTTCATTTGATTCAATTAGCTTTGTTGAATGCATATGACTTACATTTGATTCAAAAAGCTTTGTTTGAATGTGTTTGACTTTCTTTTTATTCAAAAAGCTTTGTTTGAATTACTTAGACTTTCACTTGATTCAATTAGCTTTTTTGAATGCATTTAACTTTTATTTGATTCAAAAAGCTTTGTTCGAATGTGTTTGACTTTCATTTGATTCAATTAGCTTTGTGGGAATGCACTTGACAGTCACTTAAATAAAATAGCTTTGTTTGAATGTGTTTGACTTTCACTTGATTAAATTAGCTTTTTTGAATGCATTTAACTTTTATTTAATTAAAAAAGCTTTGTCCGAATGTGTTTGACTTTCATTTGATGCAATTAGCTTTGTTTGAATGTGTTTTACTTTCATTTGATTCAATAAGCTTTGTTGAATGCATTTAACTTTCATTTGATTTAAAAAGCTTTGTTTAAATGTGTTTGACTTTCACTTGATTTAATTACTTTTTTTAATTGCATTTGACTTTCAGTTGATTCAAAAAGATTTGTTTGAATGTGCTTGACTTTCATATGATTCAATTAGCATCGTGGATTTGACAATCATTTGATTCCAAAGCTTTGTTTGACTTTCACTTGATTCAAATCGCTATTTTGAATGCATTTGAATTTCATTTGATTGAAAAAGCTTTGTTTGAATGTGTTTGATTTTTATTTGATTAAATTAGCTTTGTTTGAATGTGATTGACTTTCATTTGAATCAATTAGCTTTGTTTAATGCATTTGACTTTCATTTAATTCAAAAAGCTTTGTTTGAATGTGTTTGACTTTAATTTGATTCAAATAGCCTTGTTTGAATGATTTTGATTTTCACTTGATTTAAATACCTTTTTTGAATGCGTTTGACTTTCATTTGATTCAAATAGCATTTCTTGAATGTGTTTGACTTACATTTGGTTCAAATAGCTTTGTTTAAATGAGTTTGACTTTCATTTGATTCAATTAGCTTTGCTTGAATGTGGTTAACTTTCAATTGAGTCAATTTGCTTTGTTGAATGCATTTGACTTTCATTTGATACAAAAAGTTTTGTTTGACTGTCATATGATTCAATTAGCCTCGTTGAATGCATTTGACAATCATTTGATTCAAAAAGCTTTGTTTGAATTCTTTGGACTTTTACTTGATTCAATTAGCTTTTTTCAAAGCATTCGACTTTCATATGATTTAATTAGCTTTGTTTGAATGTTTTTTACTTTCATTTGATGCAATTAGCTTTGTCTGAATGTGTTTGACTTTCGTTTGATTTAATTATCTTTTTTTAATGCATTTGACTTTCACTTGATTCAGATAGCATTGTTTGAATGTGTTTGACTTTCATTTGATTCAAATAGCTTTGTTTGAATGTGTTTGCCTTCCATTGGATTTAATTAGCTTTGTTTGAATGTGGTTGACTTTTAATTGATTCAATTTGATCTGTTGAATGCATTTGACTTTCATTTGATTCAAAAAGATTTGTTTGAATGTGTTTGACTTTCATATGATTCAATTAGTATCGTTGAATGCATTTGACAATCATTTGATTCAAAAAGCTATGTTTGAATTTGTTTGACTTTCACTTGATTCAATTAGCTTTTTTGAACTCATTTGACTTTCTTTGGATTCAAAAAGCTTTGTTTGAATGTGTTTGAATTTCACTTGATTTAAATTAGCTTTGTTTGAATGTGGTTAACTTTCATTTGATTTAATTAGCTTTGTTTGAATGTGGTTGACTTTCATTTGATTCAATTAGGTTTGTTATAATGCCATTGACTTTCGTTTGATTTAATTAAATTTGTTACAATGCCATTGACTTTCATTTGATTCAATTAGCTTTGTTAGAATGCCTTTGACTTTCATTTGATTCAATTAGCTTTGTTGAATGCATATGACTTTCATTTGATTCAAAAAGCTTTGTTTGAATGTGTTTGACTTTCATTTTATTCAAAAACCTTTGTTTGAATTACTTAGACTTTCACTTGATTCAATTAGCTTTTTTAAATGCATTTAACTTTTATTTGATTCAAAAAGCTTTGTTCGAATGTGTTTGACTTTGATTTGATTCAATTAGCTTTGTGGGAATGCACTTGACAATCACTTAATTAAAAAAGCTTTGTTTGAAGGTGTTTGACTTTCACTTGATTAAATTAGCTTTTTTGAATTCATTTAACTTTTATTTAATTAAAAAAGCTTTGTCCGAATGTGTTTGACTTTCATTTGATGCAATTATCTTTGTTTGAATGTGTTTTACTTTCATTTGATTCAATAAGCTTTGTTGAATGCATTTAACTTTCATTTGATTTAAAAAGATTTGTTTAAATGTGTTTGACTTTCACTTGATTTAATTACTTTTTTTAATTGCATTTGACTTTCAGTTGATTCAAAAAGATTTGTTTGAATGTGCTTGACTTTCATATGATTCAATTAGCATCGTTGAATGGATTTGACAATCATTTGATTCAAAAAGCTTTGTTTGACTTTCACTTGATTCAAATCGCTATTTTGAATGCATTTGAATTTCATTTGATTAAAAAAGCTTTGTTTGAATGTGTTTGATTTTTATTTGATTAAATTAGCTCTGTTTGAATGTGATTGACTTTCATTTGAATCAATTAGCTTTGTTTAATGCATTTGACTTTCATTTAATTCAAAAAGCTTTGTTTGAATATGTTTGACTTTGATTTGATTCAAATAGCCTTGTTTGAATGATTTTGACTTTCACTTGATTTAAATACCTTTTTTGAATGTGTTTGACTTTCATTTGATTCAAATAGCATTTCTTGAATGTGTTTGACTTTCATTTGGTTCAAATAGCTTTCTTTAAATGTGTTTGACTTTCATTTGATTCAATTAGCTTTGCTTGAATGTGGTTAACTTTCAATTGAGTCAATTTGCTTTGTTGAATGCATTTGACTTTCATTTGATACAAAAAGTTTTGTTTGACTGTCATATGATTCAATTAGCCTCGTTGAATGCATTTGACAATCATTTGATTCAAAAAGCTTTGTTTGAATTCTTTGGACTTTTACTTGATTCAATTAGCTTTTTTCAAAGCATTCGACTTTCATATGATTTAATTAGCTTTGTTTGAATGTTTTTTTACTTTCATTTGATGCAATTAGCTTTGTCTGAATGTGTTTGACTTTCGTTTGATTTAATTATCTTTTTTGAATGCATTTGACTTTCATTTGATTCAGATAGCATTGTTTGAATGTGTTTGACTTTCATTTGATTCAAATAGCTTTGTTTGAATGTGTTTGCCTTCCATTGGATTTAATTAGCTTTGTTTGAATGTGGTTGACTTTTAATTGATTCAATTTGATCTGTTGAATGCATTTGACTTTCATTTGATTCAAAAAGATTTGTTTGAATGTGTTTGACTTTCATAAGATTCAATTAGTATCGTTGAATGCATTTGACAATCATTTGATTCAAAAAGCTATGTTTGAATTTGTTTGACTTTCACTTGATTCAATTAGCTTTTTTTAACTCATTTGACTTTCTTTGGATTCAAAAAGCTTTGTTTGAATGTGTTTGAATTTCACTTGATTTAAATTAGTTTGTTTGAATGTGGTTAACTTTCATTTGATTTAATTTGCTTTGTTTGAATATGGTTGACTTTCATTTGATTCAATTAGGTTTGTTATAATGCCATGGACTTTCGTTTGATTTAATTAAGTTTGTTACAATGCCATTGACTTTCATTTGATTTAATTAGCTTTGTTAGAATGCCATTGACTTTCATTTGATTCAATTAGCTTTGTTGAATGCATATGACTTTCATTTGATTCAAAAAGCTTTGTTTGAATGTGTTTGACTTTCTTTTTATTCAAAAAGCTTTGTTTGAATTACTTAGACTTTCACTTGATTCAATTAGCTTTTTTGAATGCATTTAACTTTTATTTGATTCAAAAAGCTTTGTTCGAATGTGTTTGACTTTCATTTGATTCAATTAGCTTTGTGGGAATGCACTTGACAATCACTTAAATAAAAAAGCTTTGTTTGAATGTGTTTGACTTTCACTTGATTAAATTAGCTTTTTTGAATGCATTTAACTTTTATTTAATTAAAAAAGCTTTGTCCGAATGTGTTTGACTTTCGTTTGATGCAATTAGCTTTGTTTGAATGTGTTTTACTTTCATTTGATTCAATAAGCTTTGTTGAATGCATTTAACTTTCATTTGATTTAAAAAGCTTTGTTTAAATGTGTTTGACTTTCACTTGATTTAATTACTTTTTTTTAATTGCATTTGACTTTCAGTTGATTCAAAAAGATTTGTTTGAATGTGCTTGACTTTCATATGATTCAATTAGCATCGTTGAATGGATTTGACAATCATTTGATTCAAAAAGCTATGTTTGAATTTGTTTGACTTTCACTTGATTCAATTAGCTTTTTTGAACTCATTTGACTTTCTTTGGATTCAAAAAGCTTTGTTTGAATGTGTTTGAATTTCACTTGATTTAAATTAGCTTTGTTTGAATGAGGTTAACTTTCATTTGATTTAATTAGCTTTGTTTGAATGTGGTTGACTTTCATTTGATTCAATTAGGTTTGTTATAATGCCATTGACTTTCGTTTGATTTAATTAAGTTTGTTACAATGCCATTGACTTTCATTTGATTCAATTAGCTTTGTTAGAATGCCATTGACTTTCATTTGATTCAATTAGCTTTGTTGAATGCATATGACTTTCATTTGATTCAAAAAGCTTTGTTTGAATGTGTTTGACTTTCATTTTATTCAAAAAACCTTTGTTTGAATTACTTAGACTTTCACTTGATTCAATTAGCTTTTTTGAATGCATTTAACTTTTATTTGATTCAAAAAGCTTTGTTCGAATGTGTTTGACTTTCATTTGATTCAATTAGTTTTGTGAGAATGCACTTGACAATCACTTAACTAAAAAAGCTTTGTTTGAATGTGTTTGACTTTCACTTGATTAAATTAGCTTTTTTGAATGCATTTAACTTTTATTTAATTAAAAAGGCTTTGTCCGAATGTGTTTGACTTTCATTTGATGCAATTAGCTTTGTTTGAATGTGTTTTTACTTTCATTTGATTCAATAAGCTTTGTTGAATGCATTTAACTTTCATTTGATTTAAAAAACTTTGTTTAAATGTGTTTGACTTTCACTTGATTTAATTACTTTTTTTTAATTGCATTTGACTTTCAGTTGATTCAAAAAGATTTGTTTGAATGTGCTTGACTTTCATATGATTCAACTAGCATCGTTGAATGGATTTGACAATCATTTGATTCAAAAAGCTTTGTTTGACTTTCACTTGATTCAAATCGCTATTTTGAATGCATTTGAATTTCATTTGATTGAAAAAGCTTTGTTTGAATGTGTTTGATTTTCATTTGATTAAATTAGCTTTGTTTGAATGTGATTGACTTTCATTTGATCAATTAGCTTTGTTTAATGCATTTGACTTTCATTTAATTCAAAAAGCTTTGTTTGAATGTGTTTGACTTTAATTTGATTCAATTAGCTTTGTTTGAATGTGGTTGACTTTAATTGATTCAATTTGATCTGTTGAATGCATTTGACTTTCATTTGATTCAAAAAGATTTGTTTGAATGTGTTTGACTTTCATATGATTCAATTAGTATCGTTGAATGCATTTGACAATCATTTGATTCAAAAAGCTATGTTTGAATTTGTTTGACTTTCACTTGATTTAATTAGCTTTTTTGAAATCATTTGACTTTCTTTTGATTCAAAAAGCTTTATTTGAATGTGTTTGAATTTCACTTGATTTAAATTAGCTTTGTTTGAATGTGGTTAACTTTCATTTGATTCAATTAGCTTTGTTTGAATGTGGATGACTTTCATTTGATTCAATTAGGTTTGTTTGAATGTGGTCGACTTTCATTTGATTCAATTAGGTTTGTTAGAATGCTATTGACTTTCATTTGATTCAATTAGGTTTGGTAGAATGCGATTGACTTTCATTTGATTCAATTAGCTTTGTAAGGCTCACTCCATGATACCCCAGACGGTATCAGGGAAGTTGGGTCAGAGATACCCCATTCGGTAAAGATGCTGGATGTAGGTGCTGCAAGCAGCATTTAGGGTCAACCATACCTCAAACGGTAAATTACCGGATGAGGATATAGTAAGACCTGCTTTAAAAAGGCATGCTCAAACAATACCTAGACGGTGAGTCACCGGATGGGGGTACGTTGAACGCATCTTTAAATTTGAAGAGGTCGCGAAAAGACAAGAATGATGACCCAACCGGCTTTAAAACCAGTTGGGGTTTTTGAATTCATTTCTTGACAAAACAAATACCCAGGCGGTGTAATACCGGATGGGGATGCTTTAAAAGCCTTGTTACCTTTAAAAAAAAAAAAAAAAAAAAAAAAAAAAAAAAAAAAAAAAAAACCTACTCAAACAATACTCAGACTGTGAGTCACCAGATGGGGGTGCATTGAACGCATCTTAAAATTTGAAAGGTCATGAAAAAGACAAGGATGATGACCCAACCGGCTTTAAAACCGGTTTGGGTTTTTGAAATCATTTCTTGGTAAAAGCTCAGAAGTACGCCAGACGGAGTTTCACCGGATGGGTACTTTGAATGCCTGATTATATAAAGGACAAGTCTATTTGGGAATGGATTAGAGATCCCCCAGACGGTGTTAAATCGGATGGGGGTGTTTAGAATGCATAATTCTTAAAGGTTGAAGACCCCTCAGACGGAGCTACGCCGGCTGAGGGAGAGAATTCAGCACTGGGATATGGGTTAAAGGCCCCCCAGGCGGCATGCAACCTGGATGGGGTAAAACGTTCAAAATCCTCAAAAACGAAAGTTAAAAGTAGAAAGAAAAGAACAGCCGGTACCTTAGAGATTGGAGAAAGAATACTCAACCGGTCGCCGGATGTGCTTGATTCGAAAATGCCGGATGCAAGGAAACTTAGGAAATTATGTAGCCAGTATCAGAACTCTCTCAGAAAAATTTTGAAAAAATTATGCAAAGTGTGGAGGAGAGAGAGTGTGTCTCTCATTTATAGAGAAGGAGCAGAAGGCGAAACGATGCCTTCTGCCCTAAAAACTTGAAATTTGAAAAAAGGAGGGAAGAAGACGAACCGTCTCCTCCCATGCGTCTGACACTTGTCACAGGTGACACGTGGACATGCCACGTCACACCTGTGAGGGGCACATGTTTAGGGTAAAAAATACCCCTAAGACACGTGGCCCTATAAAGGCTTGCCACGTGTCAAGTTTGCAACGGTCAGCAAAGGCCCAATCCCTTTGCGACACGTGTCATTGTACCCTAATTGAGGTACAGCTCTCCCCTACTATAAATAGTAAGGGCAGACTTCATTAATGGGGATCGAATCATTTTTCCACCAACCAACCAAACACAAATCCCCTTGCAAACGCTCTCAAATCGAGAAGCATTTATTGTCTTATTTCCTCATTAAGAAAGAGACTAACTTAATATTCGGAGGCGGAATACCCCAGCCCCAACCGGAGTATTCCGTTATTTGTGCAGGTACAGGCAAAGAAAGGAGCATACTAGGAAATTGTAACTCTCCTGTAGGACACATAAAAAAATCCCAAACAGAAATGCATTCAAAAAAGCTAATTTTATCAAGTGAAAGTCAAACACATTCAAACAAAGCTTTTTGAATCAAATGATTGTCAAATGCATTCAACGAGGCTAATTGAATCATATGACAGTCAAACACATTCAAACAAAACTTTTTGAATCAAATGAAAGTCAAATGCATTCAACAAAGCTAATTGAATCAATTGAAAGTTAACCATATTTAAACAAAGCTAATTATATCAAATGAAAGTCAAACAAATTCAAACAAAGTTATTTGAATCAAATGAAAGTCAAACACATTCAAGCAATGCTATTAGAATCAAATGAAAGTCAAACGCATTCAGAAAAGGTATTTAAATCAAGTGAAAGTCAAAAACATTCAAAGAAAGCTATTTGAATCAAATTAAAGTCAAACACATTCAAACAAAGGTTTTTGAATTAAATGAAAGTCAAATGCATTAAACAAAGCTAAGTGAATCAAATGAAAGTCAATCACATTCAAACAAAGCTAATTTAATCAAATGAAAATCAAACACATTCAAACAAAGCTTTTTGAATCAAATGAATGTCAAATGCATTCAAAATAGCGATTTGAATCAAGTGAAAGTCAAACAAATTCAATCAAAGCTTTTTGAATCAAATGATTGTCAAATCCATTCAACAATGCTAACTGAATCATATGAAAGTCAAGCACATTCAAACAAATCTCTTTGAATCAAATGAAAGTGAAATGCATTCAAAAAAGCTAATTTTATCAAGTGAAAGTCAAACACATTCAAACAAAGCTTTTTGAATCTAATGATTGTTAAATGCATTCAACGAGGCTAATTTAATCATATGACAGTCAACACAATCAAACAAAGATTTTTGAATCAAATGAAAGTCAAATGTATTCAACAAAGCTAATTGATTCAAATGAAAGTCAATGGCATTCTAACAAACCTAATTGAATCAAATGAAAGTCAACCACATTCAAACAATGCGAATTGAATCAAATGAAAGTGAACCACATTCAAACAAAGCTAATTAAATCAAGTGAAAGTCAAACACATTCAAACAAAGCTTTTTGAATCAAAGGAAAGTCAAATGAATTCAAAAAAGCTAATTGAATCAAGTGAAAAGTCAAACAAATTCAAACATCGCTTTTTGAATCAAATGATTGTCAAATGCATTCAACGATGCTAATTGAATCATATGACAGTCAAACACATTCCAACAAATCTTTTTGAATCAAATGAAAGTCAAATGTATTCAACAAAGCTAATTGATTCAAATGAAAGTCAATGGCATTCTAACAAACCTAATTGAATCAAATGAAAGTTAAACACATTCAAGAAATGCTATTTGAATCAAATGAAAGTCAAACACATTCAAAAAAAGGTATTTATATCAAGTGAAAGTCAAAAACATTCAAACATAGCTATTTAAATCAAATTAAAGTCAAACACATTCAAACAAAGCTTTTTGAATTAAATGAAGGTCAAATGCATTAAACAAAGCTAATTGAATCAAATGAAAGTCAACCACATTCAAACAAAGCTAATTAAATCAAGTGAAAGTCAAACACATTCAAACAAAGCTTTTTGAATCCCAGGAAAGTCAAATGAATTCAAAAAAGCTAATTGAATCAAGTGAAAAGTCAAACAAATTCAAACATCGCTTTTTGAATCAAATGATTGTCAAATGCATTCAACGATGCTAATTGAATCATATCACAGTCAAACACATTCCAACAAATCTTTTTGAATCAAATGAAAGTCAAATGTATTCAACAAAGCTAATTGATTCAAATGAAAGTCAATGGCATTCTAACAAACCTAATTGAATCAAATGAAAGTTAAACACATTCAAGAAATGCTATTTGAATCAAATGAAAGTCAAACACATTCAAAAAAGGTATTTATATCAAGTGAAAGTCAAAAACATTCAAACATAGCTATTTGAATCAAATTAAAGTCTAACACATTTAAACAAAGCTTTTTGAATTAAATGAAAGTCAAATGCATTAAACAAAGCTAAATGAATTAAATGAAAGTCAAAAACATTCAAACAAAGCTAATTTAATCAAATGAAAATCAAACACATTCAAACAAAGCTTTTTGAATCAAATGAAAGTCAAATGCATTCAAAATAGCGATTTGAATCAAGTGAAAGTCAAACAAATTAAATCAAAGCTTTTTGAATCAAATGATTGTCAAATCCATTCAACGATGCTAATTTAATCATATGAAAGTCAAGCACATTCAAACAAATCACTTTGAATCAAATGAAAGTGAAATGCGTTCCAAAAGTCTAATTTTATCAAGTGAAAGTCAAACACATTCAATCAAAGCTTTTTGAATCAAATGATTGTCAAATGCATTCAACGAGGCTAATTTAATCATATGACAGTCAAACACATTCAAACAAAGATTTTTGAATCAAATGAAAGTCAAATGTATTCAACAAAGCTAATTGATTCAAATGAAAGTCAATGGCATTCTAACAAACCTAATTGAATCAAATGAAAGTTAGCCACATTCAAACAATGCTAATTGAATCAAATGAAAGTGAACCACATTCAAACAAAGCTAATTAAATCATGTGAAAGTAAAACACATTCAAACAAAGCTTTTTGAATCAAAGGAAAGTCAAATGAATTCAAAAAAGCTAATTAAATCAAGTGAAAGTCAAACAAATTCAAACATCGCTTTTCGAATCAAATGATTGTCAAATGCATTCAACGATGCTAATTGAATCATATGACAGTCGAACACATTCCAACAAATCTTTTTGAATCAAATGAAAGTCAAATGTATTCAACAAAGCTAATTGATTCAAATGAAAGTCAATGGCATTCTAACAAACCTAATTGAATCAAATGAAAGTTAGCCACATTCAAACAATGCTAATTGAATCAAATGAAAGTTATCCTCATTCAAACAAAGCTAATTAAATCATGTGAAAGTCAAACACATTCAAACAAAGCTTTTTGAATCAAAGGAAAGTCAAATTAATTCAAAAAAGCTAATTGAATCAAGTGAAATTCAAACAAATTCAAGCAAAGCTAATTGAATCAATTGAAAGTCAAACAAATTCAAACAAAGTTATTTGAATCAAATGAAAGTCAAACACATTCAAGCAATGCTATTTCAATCAAATGAAAGTCAAACGCATTCAAAAAAGGTATTTAAATCAAGTGAAAGTCGAAAACATTCAAACAAAGCTATTTGAATCAAATTAAAGTCAAACACATTCCAACAAAGCTTTTTGAATAAAATGAAAGTCAAATGCATTAAACAAAGCTAAATGAATCAAATGAAAGTCAATCACATTCAAACAAAGCTAATTTAATCAAATGAAAATCAAACACATTCAAACAAAGCTTTTTCAATCAAATGAAATTCAAATGTATTTAACAAAGCTAATTGATTCAAATGAAAGTCAATGGCATTCAAACAATTCGAATTGAATCATATGACAGTCAAACACATTCCAACAAATCTTTTTGCATCAAATGAAAGTCAAATGTATTCAACAAAGCTAATTGATTCAAATGAAAGTCAATGGCATTCTAACAAACCTAATTGAATCAAATGAAAGTTAACCACATTCAAACAATGCTAATTGAATCAAATGAAAGTTATCCTCATTCAAACAAAGCTAATTAAATCATGTGAAAGTCAAACACATTCAAACAAAGCTTTTTGAATCAAAGGAAAGTCAAATTAATTCAAACAAGCTAATTGAATCAAGTGAAATTCAAACAAATTCAAGCAAAGCTAATGGATTCAATTGAAAGTCAAACAAATTCAAACAAAGTTATTTGAATCAAATGAAAGTCAAACACATTCAAGCAATGCTATTTGAATCAAATGAAAGTCAAACGCATTCAAAAAAGGTATTTAAATCAAGTGAAAGTCAAAAATATTCAAACAAAGCTATTTGAATCAAATTAAAGTCAAACACATTCAAACAAAGCTTTTTGAATACAATGAAAGTCAAATGCATTAAACAAAGCTAAATGAATCAAATGAAAGTCAATCACATTCAAACAAAGCTAATTTAATAAAATGAAAATCAAACACATTCAAACAAAGCTGTTTCAATCAAATGAAATTAAAATGTATTCAACTAACCTAATTGAATCAAATGAAAGTCAACCACATTCAAATAATGCGAATTGAATCAAATAAAAGTGAACCACATTCAAACAAAGCTAATTAAATCAAGTGAAAGTCAAACACATTCAAACAAAGCTTTTTGAATCAAAGGAAAGTCAAATGAATTCAAAAAAGCTAATTGAATCAAGTGAAAAGTCAAACAAATTCAAACATCGCTTTTTGAATCAAATGATTGTCAAATGCATTCAACGATGCTAATTGAATCATATGATTGTCAAACACATTCCAACAAATCTTTTTGAATCAAATGAAAGTCAAATGTATACAACAAAGCTAATTGATTCAAATGAAAGTCAATGGCATTCTAACAAACCTAATTGAATCAAATGAAAGTTTAACACATTCAAGAAATGCTATTTGAATCAAATGAAAGTCAAACACATTCAAAAAAGGTATTTATATCAAGTGAAAGTCAAAAACATTCAAACATAGCTATTTAAATCAAATTAAAGTCAAACACATTCAAACAAAGCTTTTTGAATTAAATGAAGGTCAAATGCATTAAACAAAGCTAATTAAATCAAATGAAAGTCAATCACATTCAAACAAAGCTAAATAAATCAAATGAAAATCAAACACATTCAAACAAAACTTTTTGAATCAAATGAATGTCAAATGCATTCAAAATAGCGATTTGAATCAAGTGAAAGTCAAACAAATTCAATCAATGCTTTTTGTATCAATGGATTGTCAAATCCATTCAACAATGCTAATTGAATCATATGAAAGTCAAGCACATTCAAACCAATCTCTTTGAATCAAATGAAAGTGAAATGAATTAAAAAAAGCTAATTTTATCAAGTGAAAGTCAAACACATTCAAACAAAGCTTTTTGAATCAAATGATTGTCAAATGCATTCAACGAGGCTAATTGAATCATATGACAGTCAAACAAAACTTTTTGAATCCAATGAAAGTCAAATGCATTCAACAAAGCAAATTGACTCAATTGAAAGTTAACCACATTCAAGCAAAGCTAATTGAATCAAATGAAAGTCAAACACATTTAAACAAAGCTATTTGAACCAAATGAAAGTCAAACACATTCAAGAAATGCTATTTGAATCAGATGAAAGTCAAACGCATTCAAAAAGGGTATTTAAATCAAGTGAAAGTCAAAATCATTCAAACAAAGCTATTTGAATCAAATTAAAGTCAAACACATTCAAACAAAGCTTTTTGAATTAAATGAAAGTCAAATGCATTAAACAAAGCTAATTGATTCAAATGAAAGTCAATCACATTCAAACAAAGCTAATTTAATCAAATAAAAATCAAACACATTCAAACAAAGCTTTTTCAATCAAATGAAATTCAAATGCATTCAAAATAGCGATTTGAATCAAGTGAAAGTCAAACAAAGATTTTTGAATCAAATGATTGTCAAATCCATTCAACGATGCTAATTGAATCATATGAAAGTCAAGCACATTCAAACAAATCTTTTTGAATCAACTGAAAGTCAAATGCAAGTAAAAAAACTAATTAAATCAAGTGAAAGTCAAATACATTTAAACAAAGCTTTTTAAATCAAATGAAAGTTAAATCCATTAAAAAAAGCTAATTGAATCAAGTGAATGTCTAGGTAATTCAATCAAAGCTAATTGAATCAAATGAAAGTCAAACGCATTCAAACAAAGCTATTTGAATCAAATGAAAGTCAAACACATTTAAGCAATGCTATTTGAATCAAATGAAAGTCAAACGCATTCAAAAAAGGTCTTTAAATCAAGTTAAAATAAAAAACATTCATACAAAGCTATTTGATTCAAATTAAAGTCAAACACATTCAAACAAAGCTTTTTGAATTAAATGAAGGTCAAATGCATTAAACAAAGCTAATTGAATCAAATGAAAGCCAATCACATTCAAACAAAGCTAATTAAATCAAATGAAAATCAAACACATTCAAACAAAGCTTTTTGAATCAAATGAATGTCAAATGCATTCAAAATAGCGATTTGAATAAAGTGAAAGTCAAACAAATTCAATCAAAGCTTTTTGAATCAAATGATTGTCAAATCCATTCAACAATGCTAATTGAATCATATGAAAGTCAAGCACATTCAAACAAATCTCTTTGAATCAAATGAAAGTGAAATGCATTCAAAAAAGCTAATTTTATCAAGTGTCAAACACATTCAAACAAAGCTTTTTGAATCAAATGATTGTCAAATGCATTCAACGAGGCTAATTGAATCATATGACAGTCAAACACATTCAAACAAAGATTTTTGAATCAAATGAAAGTCAAATGTATTCAACAATGCTAATTGATTCAAATGAAAGTCAATGGCATTCTAACAAACCTAATTGAATCAAATGAAAGTTAGCCACATTCAAACAATGCTAATTGAATCAAATGAAAGAGAACCACATTCAAACAAAGCTAATTAAATCATGTGAAAGTCAAACACATTCAAACAAAGCTTTTTGAGTCAAAGGAAAGTCAAATGAATTCAAAAAAGCTAATTGAATCAAGTGAAAGTCAAACAAATTCAAACATCGCTTTTTGAATCAAATGATTGTCAAATGCATTCAACGATGCTAATTGAATCATATGACAGTCAAACACATTCCAACAAATCTTTTTGAATCAAATGAAAGTCAAATGTATTCAACAAAGCTAATTGATTCAAATGAAAGTCAATGGCATTCTAACAAACCTAATTGAATCAAATGAAAGTTAGCCACATTCAAACAATGCTAATTGAATCAAATGAAAGTTATCCTCATTCAAACAAAGCTAATTAAATCATGTGAAAGTCAAACACATTCAAACAAAGCTTTTTGAATCAAAGGAAAGTCAAATTAATTCAAAAAAGCTAATTGAATCAAGTGAAATTCAAACAAATTCAAGCAAAGCTAATTGAATCAATTGAAAGTCAAACAAATTCAAACAAATTTATTTGAATCAAATGAAAGTCAAACACATTCAAGCAATGCTATTTCAATCAAATGAAAGTCAAACGCATTCAAAAAAGGTATTTAAATCAAGTGAAAGTAAAAAACATTCAAACAAAGCTATTTGAATCAAATTAAAGTCAAACACATTCAAACAAAGCTTTTTGAATAAAATGAAAGTCAAATGCATTAAACAAAGCTAAATGAATCAAATGAAAGTCAATCACATTCAAACAAAGCTAATTTAATCAAATGAAAATCAAACACATTCAAACAAAGCTTTTTCAATCAAATGAAATTCAAATGTATTCAACAAAGCTAATAGATTCAAATGAAAGTCAATGGCATTCAAACAATGCGAATTGAATCATATGACAGTCAAACACATTCCAACAAATCTTTTTGCATCAATTGAAAGTCAAATGTATTCAACAAAGCTAATTGATTCAAATGAAAGTCAATGTCATTCTAACAAACCTAATTGAATCAAATGAAAGTTAGCCACATTCAAACAATGCTAATTGAATCAAATGAAAGTTATCCTCATTCAAACAAAGCTAATTAAATCATGTGAAAGTCAAACACATTCAAACAAAGCTTTTTGAATCAAAGGAAAGTCAAATTAATTCAAACAAGCTAATTGAATCAAGTGAAATTCAAACAAATTCAAGCAAAGCTAATTGATTCAATTGAAAGTCAAACAAATTCAAACAAAGTTATTTGAATCAAATGAAAGTCAAACACATTCAAGCAATGCTATTTGAATCAAATGAAAGTCAAACGCATTCAAAAAAGGTATTTAAATCAAGTGAAAGTCAAAAATATTCAAACAAAGCTATTTGAATCAAATTAAAGTCAAACACATTCAAACAAAGCTTTTTGAATAAAATGAAAGTCAAATGCATTAAACAAAGCTAAATGAATCAAATGAAAGTCAATCACATTCAAACAAAGCTAATTTAATAAAATGAAAATCAAACACATTCAAACAAAGCTGTTTCAATCAAATGAAATTAAAATGTATTCTACTAACCTAATTGAATCAAATGAAAGTCAACCACATTCAAATAATGCGAATTGAATCAAATGAAAGTGAACCACATTCAAATAATGCGAATTGAATCAAATGAAAGTGAACCACATTCAAACAAAGCTAATTAAATCAAGTGAAAGTCAAACACATTCAAACAAAGCTTTTTGAATCAAAGGAAAGTCAAATGAATTCAAAAAAGCTAATTGAATCAAGTGAAAAGTCAAACAAATTCAAACATCGCTTTTTGAATCAAATGATTGTCAAATGCATTCAACGATGCTAATTGAATCATATGACAGTCAATCACATTTCAACAAATCTTTTTGAATCAAATGAAAGTCAAATGTATTCAACAAAGCTAATTGATTCAAATGAAAGTCAATGGCATTCTAACAAACCTAATTGAATCAAATGAAAGTTAAACACATTCAAGAAATGCTATTTGAATCAAATGAAAGTCAAACACATTCAAAAAAGGTATTTATATCAAGTGAAAGTCAAAAACATTCAAACATAGCTATTTAAATCAAATTAAAGTCAAACACATTCAAACAAAGCTTTTTGAATTAAATGAAGGTCAAATGCATTAAACAAAGCTAATTAAATCAAATGAAAGTCAATCACATTCAAACAAAGCTAAATAAATCAAATGAAAATCAAACACATTCAAACAAAACTTTTTGAATCAAATGAATGTCAAATGCATTCAAAATAGCGATTTGAATCAAGTGAAAGTCAAACAAATTCAATCAAAGCTTTTTGTATCAATGGATTGTCAAATCCATTCAACAATGCTAATTGAATAATATGAAAGTCAAGCACATTCAAACAAATCTCTTTGAATCAAATGAAAGTGAAATGCATTCAAAAAAGCTAATTTTATCAAGTGAAAGTCAAACACATTCAAACAAAGCTTTTTGAATCAAATGATTGTAAAATGCATTCAACAAAGCAAATTGACTCAATTGAAAGTTAACCACATTCAAGCAAAGCTAATTGAATAAAATGAAAGTCAAACACATTTAAACAAAGCTATTTGAACCAAATGAAAGTCAAACACATTCAAGAAATGCTATTTGAATCAAATGAAAGTCAAACGCATTCAAAAAAGGTATTTAAATCAAGTGAAAGTCAAAAACATTCAAACAAAGCTATTTGAATCAAATTAAAGTCAAACACATTCAAACAAAACTTCTTGAATTAAATGAAAGTCAAATGCATTAAACAAAATTAATTGATTCAAATGAAAGTCAATCACATTCAATCAAAGCTAATTTAATCAAATGAAAATCAAACTCATTCAAACAAAGCTTTTTCAATCAAATGAAATTCAAATGCATTCAAAATAGCGATTTGAATCAAGTGAAAGTCAAACAAAGCTTTTTGAATCAAATGATTGTCAAATCCGTTCAACGATGCTAATTGAATCGTATGAAAGTCAAGCACATTCAAACAAATCTTTTTGAATCAACTGAAAGTCAAATGCAATTAAAAAAAAGTAATTAAATCCAGTGAAAGTCAATTACATTTAAACAAAGCTTTTTAAATCAAATGAAAGTTAAATGCATTCAAAAAAGCTAATTTAATCAAGTGAAAGTCTAGGTAATTAAAACAAAGCTTTTTGAATCAAATGACTGTCAAATGTGTTCAACGATGCTAATTGAATCAAATGAAAGTCAAACACATTCAAACAAAGCTTTTTGAATCATATGAAAGTCATATGCATTCAACAAAGCTAATTGATTCAAATGAAAGTCAATGGCATTCTAACAAACCTAATTGAATCAAATGAAAGTTAGCCACATTCAAACAATGCTAATTGAATCAAATGAAAGTGAACCACATTCAAACAAAGCTAATTAAATCATGTGAAAGTCAAACACATTCAAACAAAGCCTTTTGAATCAAAGGAAAGTCAAATGAATTCAAAAAAGCTAATTAAATCAAGTGAAAGTCAAACAAATTCAAACATCGCTTTTCGAATCAAATGATTGTCAAATGCATTCAACGATGCTAATTAAATCATATGACAGTCGAACACATTCCAAAAAATCTTTTTGAATCAAATGAAAGTCAAATGTATTCAACAAAGCTAATTGATTCAAATGAAAGTCAATGGCATTCTAACAAACCTAATTGAATCAAATGAAAGTTAGCCACATTCAAACAATGCTAATTGAATCAAATGAAAGTTATCCTCATTCAAACAAAGCTAATTAAATCATGTGAAAGTCAAACACATTCAAGCAAAGCTTTTTGAATCAAAGGAAAGTCAAATTAATTCAAAAAAGCTAATTGAATCAAGTGAAATTCAAACAAATTCAAGCAAAGCTAATTGAATCAATTGAAAGTCAAACAAATTCAAACAAAGTTATTTGAATCAAATGAAAGTCAAACACATTCAAGCAATGCTATTTCAATCAAATGAAAGTCAAACGCATTAAAAAAAGGTATTTAAATCAAGTGAAAGTCAAAAACATTCAAACAAAGCTATTTGAATCAAATTAAAGTCAAACACATTCAAACAAAGCTTTTTGAATAAAATGAAAGTCAAATGCATTAAACAAAGCTAAATGAATCAAATGAAAGTCAATTACATTCAAACAAAGCTAATTTAATCAAATGAAAATCAAACACATTCAAACAAAGCTTTTTCAATCAAATGAAATTCAAATGTATTCAACAAAGCTAATTGATTCAAATGAAAGTCAATGGCATTCAAACAATTCGAATTGAATCATATGACAGTCAAACACATTCCAACAAATATTTTTGAATCAAATGAAAGTCAAATGTATTCAACAAAGCTAATTGATTCAAATGAAAGTCAATGGCATTCTAACAAACCTAATTGAATCAAATGAAAGTTAGCCACATTCAAACAATGCTAATTGAATCAAATGAAAGTTATCCTCATTCAAATAAAGCTAATTAAATCATGTGAAAGTCAAACACGTTCAAACAAAGCTTTTTGAATCAAAGGAAAGTCAAATTAATTCAAACAAGCTAATTGAATCAAGTGAAATTCAAACAAATTCAAGCAAAGCTAATTGATTCAATTGAAAGTCAAACAAATTCAAACAAAGTTATTTGAATCAAATGAAAGTCAAACACATTCAAGCAATGCTATTTGAATCAAATGAAAGTCAAACGCATTCAAAAAAGGTATTTAAATCAAGTGAAAGTAAAAAATATTCAAACAAAGCTATTTGAATCAAATTAAAGTCAAACACATTCAAACAAAGCTTTTTGAATAAAATGAAAGTCAAATGCATTAAACAAAGCTAAATGAATCAAATGAAAGTCAATCACATTCAAACAAAGCTAATTTAATAAAATGAAAATCAAACACATTCAAACAAAGCTGTTTCAATCAAATGAAATTAAAATGTATTCAACTAACCTAATTGAATCAAATGAAAGTCAACCACATTCAAATAATGCGAATTGAATCAAATGAAAGTGAACCACAATCAAACAAAGCTAATTAAATCAAAGGAAAGTCAAATGAATTCAAAAAAGCTAATTGAATCAAGTGAAAGTCAAACAAATTCAAACATCGCTTTTTAAATCAAATGATTGTCAAACGCATTCAACGGTGCTAATTGAATCATATGACAGTTAAACACATTCCAACAAATCTTTTTGAATCAAATGAAAGTCAAATGCATTCAACGAACCTAATTGAATCAATTGAAAGTTAACCATATTCAAGCATAGCTAATTGAATCAAATGAAAGTCAAACAAATTCAAACAAAGTTATTTGAATCAAATGAAAGTCAAACACATTCTAACAATGCTATTTGAATGAAATGAAAGTTAAATGCATTCAAAAAAGCTAATTAAATCAAAATAAAGTCAAACACATTCAAACAAAGCTAATTGCATCAAACGAAAGTCAAACACATTCAAACAAAGCTAATTAAATCATATGAAAATCAAATGCATTCAAAAAAGCTAATTGAATCAAGTGAAAGTCCAACAAATTCAAACAAAGCATTTTGATTCAAATGATTGTCAAATGGATTAAACGAGGCTAATTAAATCATATGACAGTCAAACACATTCAAACAAAACTTTTTGAATCAAAAGAAAGTCAAATGCATTGAACAAAGCTAATTAAATCAATTGAAAGTTAACCTCATTTAAGCAAAGCTAATTGAATCAAATGAAAGTCAAACGCATTCAAACAAAGCTATTTGAATCAAACGAAAGTCAAACACATTCAAAAAAGGTATTTAAATCAAGTGAAAGTCAAAAATATTCAAACAAAGCTATTTGAATCAAATTAAAGTCAAACACATTCAAACAAAGCTTTTTGAATAAAATGAAAGTCAAATGCATTAAACAAAGCTAAATGAATCAAATGAAAGTCAATCACATTCAAACAAAGCTAATTTAATAAAATGAAAATCAAACACATTCAAACAAAGTTGTTTCAATCAAATGAAATTAAAATGTATTCAACTAACCTAATTGAATCAAATGAAAGTCAACCACATTCAAATAATGCGAATTGAATCAAATGAAAGTGAACCACATTCAAACAAAGCTAATTAAATCAAGTGAAAGTCAAACACATTCAAACAAAGCTTTTTGAATCAAAGGAAAGTCAAATGAATTCAAAAAAGCTAATTGAATCAAGTGAAAAGTCAAACAAATTCAAACATCGCTTTTTGAATCAAATGATTGTCAAATGCATTCAACGATGCTAATTGAATCATATGACAGTCAAACACATTCCAACAAATCTTTTTGAATCAAATGAAAGTCAAATGTATTCAACAAAGCTAATTGATTCAAATGAAAGTCAATGGCATTCTAACAAACCTAATTGAATCAAATGAAAGTTAAACACATTCAAGAAATGCTATTTGAATCAAATGAAAGTCAAACACATTCAAAAAAGTTATTTATATCAAGTGAAAGTCAAAAACATTCAAACATTGCTATTTAAATCAAATTAAAGTCAAACACATTCAAACAAAGCGTTTTGAATTAAATGAAGGTCAAATGCATTAAACAAAGCTAATTAAATCAAATGAAAGTCAATCACATTCAAACAAAGCTAAATAAATCAAATGATTGTCAAATGCATTCAACGAGGCTAATTGAATCATATGACAGTAAAACACATTCAAACAAAGATTTTTGAATCAAATGAAAGTCAAACGTATTCAACAAAGCTAATTGATTCAAATGAAAGTCAATGGCATTCTAACAAACCTAATTGAATCAAATGAAAGTTAGCCACATTCAAACAATGCTAATTGAATCAAATGAAAGTTATCCTCATTCAAACAAAGCTAATTAAATCATGTGAAAGTCAAACACATTCAAACAAAGCTTTTTGAATCAAAGGAAAGTCAAATTAATTCAAACAAGCTAATTGAATCAAGTGAAATTCAAACAAATTCAAGCAAAGCTAATTGAATCAATTGAAAGTCAAACAAATTCAAACAAAGTTATTTGAATCAAATGAAAGTCAAACACATTCAAGCAATGCTATTTGAATCAAATGAAAGTCAAACGCATTCAAAAAAGGTATTTCAATCAAGTGAAAGTCAAAAATATTCAAACAAAGCTATTTGAATCAAATTAAAGTCAAACACATTTAAACAAAGCTTTTTGAATAAAATGAAAGTCAAATGCATTAAACAAAGCTAAATGAATCAAATGAAAGTCAATCACATTCAAACAAAGCTAATTTAATAAAATGAAAATCAAACACATTCAAACAAAGCTGTTTCAATCAAATGAAATTAAAATGTATTCAACAAACCTAATTGAATCAAATAAAAGTCAACCACATTCAAACAATGCGAATTGAATCAAATGAAAGTCAACCACATTCAAACAAAGCTAATTAAATCAAGTGAAAGTCAAACACATTCAAACAAAGCTTTTTGAATCAAAGGAAAGTCAAATGAATCCATAAAAGCTAATTGAATCAAGTGAAAACTCAAACAAATTCAAACATCGCTTTTTGAATCAAATGATTGTCAAATGCATTCAACGATGCTAATTGAATCATATGACAGTCAAACACATTCCAACAAATCTTTTTGAATCAAATGAAAGTCAAATGTATTCAACAAAGCTAATTGATTCAAATGAAAGTCAATGGCATTCTAACAAACCTAATTGAATCAAATGAAAGTTAGCCACATTCAAACAATGCTAATTGAATCAAATGAAAGTTATCCTCATTCAAACAAAGCTAATTAAATCATGTGAAAGTCAAACACATTCAAACAAAGCTTTTTGAATCAAAGGAAAGTCAAATTAATTCAAAAAAGCTAATTGAATCAAGTGAAATTCAAACAAATTCAAGCAAAGCTAATTGAATCAATTGAAAGTCAAACAAATTCAAACAAATTTATTTGAATCAAATGAAAGTCAAACACATTCAAGCAATGCTATTTCAATCAAATGAAAGTCAAACGCATTCAAAAAAGGTATTTAAATCAAGTGAAAGTAAAAAACATTCAAACAAAGCTATTTGAATCAAATTAAAGTCAAACACATTCAAACAAAGCTTTTTGAATAAAATGAAAGTCAAATGCATTAAACAAAGCTAAATGAATCAAATGAAAGTCAATCACATTCAAACAAAGCTAATTTAATCAAATGAAAATCAAACACATTCAAACAAAGCTTTTTCTATCAAATGAAATTCAAATGTATTCAACAAAGCTAATTGATTCAAATGAAAGTCAATGGCATTCAAACAATGCGAATTGAATCATATGACAGTCAAACACATTCAAACAAAGATTTTTGAATCAAATGAAAGTCAAATGTATTCAACAAAGCTAATTGATTCAAATGAAAGTCAATGGTATTCTAACAAACCTAATTGAATAAAATGAAAGTTAGCCACATTCAAACAATGCTAATTGAATCAAATGAAAGTGAACCACATTCAAACAAAGCTAATTAAATCATGTGAAAGTCAAACACATTCAAACAAAGCTTTTTGAATCAAAGGAAAGTCAAATTAATTCAAAAAAGCTAATTGAATCAAGTGAAATTCAAACAAATTCAAGCAAAGCTAATTGAATCAATTGAAAGTCAAACACATTCAAACAAAGCTAATTAAATCAAATGAAAATCAAACACATTCAAACAAAGATTTTTGAATCAAATGAATGTCAAATGCATTCAAATTAGCGATTTGAATAAAGTGAAAGTCAAACAAATTCAATCAAAGCTTTTTGAATCAAATGATTATCAAATCCATTCAACAATGCTAATTGAATCATATGAAAGTCAAGCACATTCAAACAAATCTCTTTGAATCAAATGAAAGTGAAATGCATTCAAAAAAGCTAATTTTATCAAGTGAAAGTCAAACACATTCAAACAAAGCTTTTTGAATCAAATGATTGTCAAATGCATTCAACGAGCCTAATTTAATCATATGACAGTCAAACACATTCAAACAAAGATTTTTGAATCAAATGAAAGTCAAATGTATTCAACAAAGCTTATTAATTCAAATGAAAGTCAATGGCATTCTAACAAACCTAATTGAATCAAATGAAAGTTAGCCACATTCAAACAATGCTAATTGAATCAAATGAAAGTTATCCTCATTCAAACAAAGCTAATTAAATCATGTGAAAGTCAAACACATTCAAACGAAGCTTTTTGAATCAAAGGAAAGTCAAATTAATTCAAAAAAGCTAATTGAATCAAGTAAAATTCAAACAAATTCAAGCAAAGCTAATTGAATCAATTGAAAGTCAAATAAATTCAAACAAAGTTATTTGAATCAAATGAAAGTCAAACACATTCAAGCAATGCTATTTGAATCAAATGAAAGTTAAACGCATTCAAAAAAGGTATTTAAATAAAGTGAAAGTAAAAAACATTCAAACAAAGCTATTTAAATCAAATTAAAGTCAAACACATTCAAACAAAGCTTTTAAAATAAAATGAAAGTCAAATGCATTAAACAAAGCTAAATGAATCAAATGAAAGTCAATCACATTCAAACAAAGCTAATTTAATTAAATGAAAATCAAACACATTCAAAACAAAGCTTTTTGAATCAAATGAATGTCAAATGCATTCAAAATAGCGATTTGAATCAAGTGAAAGTCAAACAAATTCAATCAAAGCTTTTTGTATCAAATGATTGTCAAATCCATTCAACAATGCTAATTGAATCATATGAAAGTCAAGCACATTCAAACAAATCTCTTTGGATCAAATGAAAGTGAAATGCATTCAAAAAAGCTAATTTTATCAAGTGAAAGTCAAACACATTCAAACAAAGCTTTTTGAATCAAATGATTGTCAAATGCATTCAACGAGGCTAATTAAATCATATGACAGTCAAACACATTCAAACAAAGATTTTTGAATCAAATGAAAGTCAAATGTATTCAACAAAGCTAATTGATTCAAATGAAAGTCAATGGCATTCTAACAAACCTAATTGAATCAAATGAAAGTCAACCACATTCAAACAATGTGAATTGAATCAAATGAAAGTCAACCACATTCAAACAAAGCTAATTAAATCAAGTGAAAGTCAAACACATTCAAACAAAGCTTTTTGAATCAAAGGAAAGTCAATTGAATTCAAAAAAGCTAATTGAATCAAATGAAAGTCAAACAAATTCAAACATCGCTTTTTGAATCAAATGATTGTCAAATGCATTCAACGATGCTAATTGAACCATATGACAATTAAACACATTCCAACAAATCTTTTTGAATCAAATCAAAGTCAAATGCATTCAACGAACCTAATTGAATTAATTGAAAGTTAACCATATTCAAGCAAAGCTAATTGAATCAAATGAAAGTCAAACAAATTCAAACAAAGTTATTTGAATCAAATGAAAGTCAAACACATTCTAACAATGCTATTTGAATGATATGAAAGTCAAATGCATTAAAAAAAGCTAATTAAATCAAAATAAAGTCAAACATATTCAAACAAAGTTAATTGCATCAAACGACAGTCAAACACATTCAAACAAAGCTAATTAAATCATATGAAAGTCAAATGCATTCAAAAAAGCTAATTGAATCAAGTGAAAGTCAAACACATTTAAGCAATGCTATTTGAATCAAATGAAAGTCAAACGCATTCAAAAAAGGTCTTTAAATCAAGTTAAAATAAAAAACATTCATACAAAGCTATTTGAATCAAATTAAAGTCAAACACATTCAAACATAGCTTTTTGAATTAAATGAAGGTCAAATGCATTAAACAAAGCTAATTGAATCAAATGAAAGTCAATCACATTTAAACAAAGCTATTCAAATCAAATGAAAATCAAACACATTCAAACAAAGCTTTTTGAATCAAATGAATGTCAAATGCCTTCAAAATAGCGATTTGAATAAAGTGAAAGTCAAACAAATTCAATCAAAGCTTTTTGAATCAAATGATTGTTAAATCCATTCAACAATGCTAATTGAATCATATGAAAGTCAAGCACATTGAAACAAATCTCTTTGAATCAAATGAAAGTGAAATGCATTCAAAAAAGCTAATTTTATCAAGTGAAATTCAAACACATTAAATTAAAGCTTTTTGAATCAAATGATTGTCAATTGCATTCAACGAGGCTAATTGAATCATATAACAGTCAAACACATTGAAACAAAGATTTTTGAATCAAATGAAAGTCAAATGTATTCAACTAAGCTAATTGATTCAAATGAAAGTCAATGGCATTCTAACAAACCTAATTGAATAGAATGAAAGTCAACCACATTCAAACAATGCGAATTGAATCAAATGAAAGTCAACCACATTCAAACAAAGCTAATTAAATCAAGTGAAAGTCAAACACATTCAAACAAAGCTTTTTGAATCAAAGGAAAGTCAAATGAATTCAAAAAAGCTAATTGAATCAGGTGAAAGTCAAACAAATTCAAACATCGCTTTTTGAATCAAATGATTGTCAAATGCATTCAACGATGCTAATTTAATCATATGACAGTCAAACACATTCCAACAAATCTTTTTGAATCAAATGAAAGTCTAATGCATTCAACAAACCTAATTGAATCAATTGAAAGTTAACCACATTCTAATAAAGCTAATTGAATCAAATGAAAGTCAAACACATTCAAGAAATGCTATTTGAATCAAATGAAAGTCAAACACATTCTAAAAATGCTATTTGAATGAAATGAAAGTCAAATGCATTCAAAAAAGCTAATTAAATCAAAATAAAGTCAAACATATTCAAACAAAGCTAATTGCATCAAACGAAAGTCAAACACATTCAAACAAAGCTAATTAAATCATATGAAAGTTAAATGCATTCAAAAAAGCGAATTGAATCAATTGAAAGTCCAACAAATTCAAACAAAGCATTTTGATTCAAATGATTGTCAAATGGATTAAACGAGGCTAATTGAATCATATGACAGTCAAACACATTCAAACAAAACTTTTTGAATCAAAAGAAAGTCAAATGCATTCAACAAAGCTAATTAAATCAATTGAAAGTTAACCTCATTTAAGCAAACCTAATTGAATCAAATGAAAGTCAAACGCATTCAAACAAAGCTATTTAAATCAAATGAAAGTCAAACACATTTAAGCAATGCTATTAGAATCAAATGAAAGTCAAACGCATTCAAAAAAGGTCTCTAAATCAAGTTAAAATAAAAAACATTCATACAAAGCTATTTGAATCAAATTAAAGTCAAACACATTCAAACAAAGCTTTTTGAATTAAATGAAGGTGAAATGCATTAAACAAAGCTAATTGATTCAAATGAAAGTTAATCACATTCAAACAAAGCTAATTAAATCAAATGAAAATCAAACACATTCAAACAAAGCTTTTTGAATCAAATGAATGTCAAATGCATTCAAAATAGCGATTTGAATAAAGTGAAAGTCAAACAAATTCAATCAAAGCTTTTTGAATCAAATGATTGTCAAATCCATTCAACAATGCTAATTGAATCATATGAAAGTCAAGCACATTCAAACAAATCTCTTTGAATCAAATGAAAGTGAAATGCATTCAAAAAAGCTAATTTTATCAAGTGAAATTCAAACACATTCAGTTAAAGCTTTTTGAATCAAATGATCGTCAAATGCATTCAACGAGGCTAATTGAATCATATGATAGTCAAACACATTCAAACAAAGATTTTTGAATCAAATGAAAGTCAAATGTATTCAACAAAGCTAATTGATTCAAATGAAAGTCAATGGCATTCTAACAAACCTAATTGAATCAAATGAAAGTCAACCACATTCAAACAATGCGAATTGAATCAAATGAAAGTCAACCACATTCAAACAAAGCTAATTAAATCAAGTGAAAGTCAAACACATTCAAACAAAGCTTTTTGAATCAAAGGAAAGTCAAATGAATTCAAAAAAGCTAATTGAATCAGGTGAAAGTCAAACAAAATCAAACATCGCTTTTTGAATCAAATGATTGTCAAATGCATTCAACGATTAATTGAATCATATGACAGTCAAACACATTCAAACAAATCTTTTTGAATGAAATGAAAGTCTAATGCATTCAACGAACCTAATTGAATCAATTGAAAGTCAACCACATTCTAATAAAGCTAATTGAATCAAATGAAAGTCAAACACATTCATGAAATGCTATTTGAATCAAATGAAAGTTAAACACATTCTAACAATGCTATTTGAATGAAATGAAAGTCAAACGCATTCAAAAAAGCTAATTAAATCAAAAGAAAGTCAAACACATTCAAACAAAGCTAATTGCATCAAACGAAAGTCAAACACATTCAAACAAAGCTAATTAAATCATATGAAAGTCAAATGCATTCAAAAAAGCTAATTGAATCAAGTGAAAGTCCAACAAATTCAAACAAAGCATTTTGATTCAAATGATTGTCAAATGGATTAAACGAGGCTAATTGAATCATACGACTGTCAAACACATTCAAACAAAACTTTTTGAATCAAAAGAAAGTCAAATGTATTCAACAAAGCTAATTAAATCAATTGAAAGTTAACCTCATTTAAGCAAAGCTTATTGAATCAAATGAAAGTCAAACGCATTTAAACAAAGCTATTTGAATCAAATGAAAGTCAAACACATTTAAGCAATGCTATTTGAATCTAATGAAAGTCAAACACATTCAAAAAAGGTCTTTAAATACAGTTAAAATAAAAAACATTCATACAAAGCTATTTGAATCAAGTTAAAGTCAAACACATTCAAACAAAGCTTTTTGAATTAAATGAAGGTCAAATGCATTAAACAAAGCTAATTGAATCAAATGAAAGTCAATCACATTCAAACAAAGCTAATTAAATCAAATGAAAATCAAACACATTCAAACAAAGCTTTTTGAATCAAATGAATGTCAAATGCATTCAAAATAGCGATTTGAATCAAGTGAAAGTCAAACAAATCCAATCAAAGCTTTTTGAATCAAATGATTGTCAAATCCATTCAACAATGCTAATTGAATCATATGAAAGTCAAGCACATTCAATCAAATGAAAGTGAAATGCATTCAAAAAAGCTAATTTTATCAAGTGAAAGGCAAACACATTCAAACAAAGCTTTTTGAATCAAATGATTGTCAAATGCATTCAACGAGGCTAATTGAATCATATGACAGTTAAACACATTCAAACAAAGATTTTTGAATCAAATAAAAGTCAAATGTATTCAACAAAGCTAATTGATTCAAATGAAAGTCAATGGCATTCTAACAAACCTAAATAAATCAATTGAAAGTCAACCACATTCAAACAACGCGAATTGAATCAAATGAAAGTCAACCACATTCAAACAAAGCTAATTAAATCAAGTGAAAGTCAAACATATTCAAACAAAGCTTTTTGAATCAAAGGAAAGTCAAATGAATTCAAAAAAGCTAATTGAATCAGGTGAAAGTCAAACAAATTCAAACATCGCTTTTTGAGTCAAATGATTGTCAAATGCATTCAACGATGCTAATTGAAACATATGACAGTCAAACACATTCCAACAAATCTTTTTGAATCAAATGAAAGTCTAATGCATTCAACGAACCTAATTGAATCAATTGAAAGTCAACCACATTCTAATAAAACTAATTGAATCAAATGAAAGTCAAACACATTTAAGAAATGCTATTTGAATCAAATGAAAGTCAAACACATTCTAACAATGCTATTTGAATAAAATGAAAGTCAAATGCATTCAAAAAAGCTAATTAAATCAAAAGAAAGTCAAACACATTTAAACAAAGCTAATTGCATCAAACGAAAGTCAAACACATTCGAACAAAGCTAATTAAATCATATGAAAGTCAAATGCATTCAAAAAAGCTAATTGAATCAAGTGATAGTCCAACAAATTCAAACAAAGCATTTTGATTCAAATGATTGTCAAATGGATTAAACGAGGCTAATTGAATCATATGATAGTCAAACACATTCAAACAAAACTTTTTGAATTAAAAGAAAGTCAAATGCATTCAACAAAGCTAATTAAATCAATTGAAAGTTAACCTCATTTAAGCAAAGCTTATTGAATCAAATGAAAGTCAAACGCATTCAAACAAAGCTATTTGAATCAAATGAAAGTCAAACACATTTAAGCAATGCTAATTGAATCAAATGAAAGTCAAACGCATTCAAAAAATGTCTTTAAATCAAGTTAAAATAAAAAACATTCATACAAAGCTATTTGAATCAAATTAAAGTCATACACATTCAAACAAAGCTTTTTGAATTAAATGAAGGTCAAATGCATTAAACAAAGCTAATTGAATCAAATGAAAGTCAATCACATTCAAACAAAGCTAATTAAATCAAATGAAAATCAAACACATTCAAACAAAGCTTTTTGAATCAAATGAATGTCAAATGCATTCAAAATAGCGATTTGAATCAAGTGAAAGTCAAACAAATTCAATCAAAGCTTTTTGAATCAAATGATTGTCAAATCCATTCAACAATGCTAATTGAATCATATGAAAGTCAAGCACATTCAAACAAATCTCTTTGAATCAAATGAAAGTGAAATGCATTCAAAAAAGCTAATTTTATCAAGTGAAAGTCAAACACATTCAAACAAAGCTTTTTGAATCAAATGATTGTCAAATGCATTCAACGAGGCTAATTGAATCATATGACAGTTAAACACATTCAAAACAAAGATTTTTGAATCAAATGAAAGTCAAATGTATTCAAAAAATGTAATTGATTCAAATGAAAGTCAATGGCATTCTAACAAACCTAATTGAATCAAATGAAAGTCAACCACATTCAAACAATGCGAATTGAATCAAATGAAAGTCAACCACATTCAAACAAAGCTAATTAAATCAAGTGAAAGTCAAACACATTCAAACAAAGCTTTTGAATCAAAGGAAAGCCAAATGAATTCAAAGAAGCTAATTGAATCAAGTGAAAGTCAAACAAATTCAAACATCGCTTTTTGAATCAAATGATTGTCAAATGCATTCAACGATGCTAATTGAATCATATGACAGTTAAACACATTCCAACAAATCTTTTTGAATCAAATGAAATTCAAATGCATTCAACGAACCTAATTGAATCAATTGAAAGTTAACCATATTCAAGCAAAGCTAATTGAATCAAATGAAAGTCAAACAAATTCAAACAAAGTTATTTGAATCAAATGAAAGTCAAACACATTCTAACAATGCTATTTGAATGAAATGAAAGTCAAATGCATTCAAAAAAGCTAATTAAATCAAAAAAAGTCTAACACATTCAAACAAAGCTAATTACATCAAACGAAAGTCAAACACATTCAACCAAAGCTAATTAAATCATATGAAAGTCCAATGCATTCAAAAAAGCTAATTGAATCAAGTGAAAGTCCAACAAATTCAAACAAAGCATTTTGATTCAAATGATTGTCAAATGGATTAAACGAGGCTAATTGAATCATATGACAGTCAAACACATTCAAACAAAACTTTTTGAATCAAAAGAAAGTCAAATGCATTCAACAAAGCTAATTAAATCAATTGAAAGTTAACCTCATTTAAGCAAAGCTAATTGAATCAAATGAAAGTCAAACGCATTCAAACAAAGCTATTTGAATCAAATGAAAGTCAAACACATTTAAGCAATGCTATTTGAATCAAATGAAAGTCAAACGCATTCAAAAAAGGTCTTTAAATCAAGTTAAAATAAAAAACATTCATACAAAGCTATTTGAATCAAGTTAAAGTCAAACACATTCAAACAAAGCTTTTTGAATTAAATGAAGGTCAAATGCATTAAACAAAGCTAATTGAATCAAATGAAAGTCAATCACATTCAAACAAAGCTAATTAAATCAAATGAAAATCAAACACATTCAAACAAAGCTTTTTGAATCAAATGAATGTCAAATGCATTCAAAATAGCGATTTGAATCAAGTGAAAGTCAAACAAATCCAATCAAAGCTTTTTGAATCAAATGATTGTCAAATCCATTCAACAATGCTAATTGAATCATATGAAAGTCAAGCACATTCAAACAAATCTCTTTGAATCAAATGAAAGTGAAATGCATTCAAGAAAGCTAATTTTATCAAGCGAAAGTCAAACATATTCAAACAAAGCTTTTTGAATGAAATGATTGTCAAATGCATTCAACGAGGCTAATTGAATCATATGACAGTCAAACACATTCAAACAAAGATTTTTGAATCAAATGATAGTCAAATGTATTCAACAAAGCTAATTGATTCAAATGAAAGTCAATGGCATTCTAACAAACCTAATTAATCAAATGAAAGTCAACCACATTCAAACAATGCGAATTGAATCAAATGAAAGTCAACCACATTCAAACAAAGCTAATTAAATCAAGTAAAAGTCCAACACATTCAAACAAAGCTTTTTGAATCAAAGGAAAGTCAAATGAATTCAAAAAAGCTAATTGAATCAAATGAAAGTTATACAAATTCAAACATCGCTTTTTGAATCAAATGATTGTCAAATGCATTCAACGATGCTAATTGAATCATATGACAGTTAAACACATTCCAACAAATCTTTTTGAATCAAATGAAAGTCAAATGCATTCAACGAACCTAATTGAATCAATTGAAAGTCAAACACATTCAACCAAAGCTAATTAAATCATATGAAAGTCAAATGCATTCAAAAAAGCTAATTGAATCAAGTGAAAGTCCAACAAATTCAAACAAAGCATTTTGATTCAAATGATTGTCAAATGGATTAAACGAGGCTAATTGAATCATATGACAGTCAAACACATTCAAACAAAACTTTTTGAATCAAAAGAAAGTCAAATGCATTCAACAAAGCTAATTAAATCAATTGAAAGTTAACCTCATTTAAGCAAAGCTAATTGAATCAAATGAAAGTCAAACGCATTCAAACAAAGCTATTTGAATCAAATGAAAGTCAAACACATTTAAGCAATGCTATTTGAATCAAATGAAAGTCAAACGCATTCAAAAAAGGTCTTTAAATCAAGTTAAAATAAAAAACATTCATACAAAGCTATTTGAATCAAGTTAAAGTCAAACACATTCAAACAAAGCTTTTTGAATTAAATGAAGGTCAAATGCATTAAACAAAGCTAATTGAATCAAATGAAAGTCAATCACATTCAAACAAAGCTAATTAAATCAAATGAAAATCAAACACATTCAAACAAAGCTTTTTGAATCAAATGAATGTCAAATGCATTCAAAATAGCGATTTGAATCAAGTGAAAGTCAAACAAATCCAATCAAAGCTTTTTGAATCAAATGATTGTCAAATCCATTCAACAATGCTAATTGAATCATATGAAAGTCAAGCACATTCAAACAAATCTCTTTGAATCAAATGAAAGTGAAATGCATTCAAGAAAGCTAATTTTATCAAGCGAAAGTCAAACATATTCAAACAAAGCTTTTTGAATGAAATGATTGTCAAATGCATTCAACGAGGCTAATTGAATCATATGACAGTCAAACACATTCAAACAAAGATTTTTGAATCAAATGATAGTCAAATGTATTCAACAAAGCTAATTGATTCAAATGAAAGTCAATGGCATTCTAACAAACCTAATTAATCAAATGAAAGTCAACCACATTCAAACAATGCGAATTGAATCAAATGAAAGTCAACCACATTCAAACAAAGCTAATTAAATCAAGTAAAAGTCCAACACATTCAAACAAAGCTTTTTGAATCAAAGGAAAGTCAAATGAATTCAAAAAAGCTAATTGAATCAAATGAAAGTTATACAAATTCAAACATCGCTTTTTGAATCAAATGATTGTCAAATGCATTCAACGATGCTAATTGAATCATATGACAGTTAAACACATTCCAACAAATCTTTTTGAATCAAATGAAAGTCAAATGCATTCAACGAACCTAATTGAATCAATTGAAAGTCAAACACATTCAACCAAAGCTAATTAAATCATATGAAAGTCAAATGCATTCAAAAAAGCTAATTGAATCAAGTGAAAGTCCAACAAATTCAAACAAAGCATTTTGATTCAAATGATTGTCAAATGGATTAAACGAGGCTAATTGAATCATATGACAGTCAAACACATTCAAACAAAACTTTTTGAATCAAAAGAAAGTCAAATGCATTAAACAAAGCTAATTAAATCAATTGAAAGTTAACCTCATTTAAGCAAAGCTAATTGAATCAAATGAAAGTCAAACGCATTCGAACAAAGCTATTTAAATCAAATGAAAGTCAAACACATTTAAGCAATGCTATTTGAATCAAATGAAAGTAAAACGCATTCAAAAAAGGTCTTTAAATCAAGTTAAAATAAAAAACATTCATACAAAGCTATTTGAATCAAATTAAAGTCAAACACATTCAAACAAAGCTTTTTGAACTAAATGAAGGTCAAATCTATTAAACAAAGCAAATTGAATCAAATGAAAGTCAATCACATTCAAACAAAGCTAATTAAATCAAATGAAAATCAAACACATTCAAACAAAGCTTTTTGAATCAAATGAATGTCAAATGCATTTAAAATAGCGATTTGAATCAAGCGAAAGTCAAACAAATTCAATCAAAGCTTTTTGAATCAAATGATTGTCAAATCCATTCAACAATGCTAATTCAATCATATTAAAGTCAAGCACATTCAAACAAATCTCTTTGAATCAAATGAAAGTGAAATGCATTCAAAAAAGCTAATTTTATCAAGTGAAAGTCAAACACATTCAAACAAAGCTTTTTGAATCAAATCATTGTCAAATGCATTCAACGAGGCTAATTGAATCATATGACAGTCAAACACATTCAAACAAAGATTTTTAAAACAAATGAAAGTCAAATGTATTCAACAAAGCTAATTGATTCAAATGAAAGTCAATGGCATTCTAACAAACCTAATTGAATCAAATGAAAGTTAACCACATTCAAACAATGCGAATTGAATCAAATGAAAGTCAACCACATTCAAACAAAGCTAATTAAATCAAGTGAAAGTCAAACACATTCAAACAAAGCTTTTTGAATCAAAGGAAAGTCAAATGAATTCAAAAAAGCTAATTGATTCAGGTGAAAGTCAAACAAATTCAAACATCGCTTTTTGAATCAAATGATTGTCAAATGCATTCAACGATGCTAATTGAATTATATGACAGTCAAACACATTCCAACAAATCTTTTTGAATCAAATGAAAGTCTAATGCATTCAACGAACCTAATTGAATCAATTGAAAGTCAACCACATTCTAATAAAGCTAATTGAATCAAATGAAAGGCAAACACATTCAAGAAATGCTATTTAATTCAAATGAAAGTCAAACATATTCTAACAATGCTATTTGAATGAAATGAAAGTCAAATGCATTCAAAAAAGCTAATTAAATCAAAAGAAAGTCAAACACATTCAAACAAAGCTAATTGCATCAAACGAAAGTCAAACATATTCAAACAAAGCTAATTAACTCATATGAAAGTCAAATGCATTCAAAAAAGCTAATTGAATCAAGTAAAAGTCCAACTAATTCAAACAAAGCATTTTGATTCAAATGATTGTCAAATGGATTAAACAAGGCTAATTGAATCATATGACAGTCAAACACATTCAAACAAAACTTTTTGAATCAAAAGAAAGTCAAATGCATTCAACAAAGCTAATTAAATCAATTGAAAGTTAACCTCATTTAAGCAAAGCTAATTGAATCAAATGAAAGTCAAACGCATTCATACAAAACTTTTTGAATCAAAAGAAAGTCAAACACATTCAAACAAAGCTAATTGCATCAAACGAAAGTCAAACACATTCAAACAAAGCTAATTAACTCATATGAAAGTCAAACGCATTCAAACAAAGCTATTTGAATCAAATGAAAGTCAAACACATTAAAGCAATTCTATTTGAATCAAATGAAAGTCAAACGCATTCAAAAAAGGTCTTTAAATCAAGTTAAAATAAAAAACATTCATACAAAGCTATTTGAATCAAATTAAAGTCAAACACATTCAAACAAAGCTTTTTGAATTAAATGAATGTCAAATGCATTAAACAAAGCTAATTGAATCAAATGAAAGTCAATCACATTCAAACAAAGCTAATTAAATCAAATGAAAATCAAACACATTCAAACAAAGCTTTTTGAATCAAATGAATGTCAAATGCATTAAAAATAGCAATTTGAATCAAGTGAAAGTCAAACAAATTCAATCAAAGCTTTTTGAATCAAATGATTGTCAAATCCATTCAACAATGCTAATTGAATCATATGAAAGTCAAGCACATTCAAACAAATCTCTTTGAATCAAATGAAAGTGAAATGCATTCAAAAAAGCTAATTTTATCAAGTGAAAGTCAAACACATTCAAACAAAGCTTTTTAAATCAAATGATTGTCAAATGCATTCAACGAGGCTAATTGAATCATATGCCAGTCAAACACATTCAAACAAAGATTTTTGAATCAAATGAAAGTCAAATGTATTCAACAAAGCTAATTGATTCAAATGAAAGTCAATGGCATTCTAACAAACCTAATTGAATCAAATGAAAGTCAACCACATTCAAACAATGCGAATTGAATCAAATGAAAGTCAACCACATTCAAACAAAGCTAATTAAATCAAGTGAAAGTAAAATACATTCAAACAAAGCTTTTTGAATCAAAGGAAAGTCAAATGAATTCAAAAAAGCTAATTGAATCAGGTGAAAGTCAAACAAATTCAAACATCGCTTTTAGAATCAAATGATTGTCAAATGCATTCAACGATGCTAATTGAATCATATGACAGTCAAACACATTCCAACAAATCTTTTTGAATCAAATGAAAGTCTAATGCATTCAACGGACCTAATTGAATCAATTGAAAGTGAACCACATTCAAATAAAGCTAATTGAATCAAATGAAAGGCAAACACATTCAAGAAATGCTATTTGAATCAAATGAAAGTCAAACATATTCTAACAATGCTATTTGAATGAAATGAAAGTAAAATGCATTCAAAAAAGCTAATTAAGACAAAAGAAAGTAAAACACATTCAAACAAAGCTAATTGCATCAAACGAAAGTCAAACACATTCAAACAAAGCTAATTAACTCATATGAAAGTCAAATGCATTCAAAAAAGCTAATTGAATCAAGTGAAAGTCCAACAAATTTAAACAAAGCATTTTGATTCAAATGATTGTCAAATGGATTAAACGAGGCTAATTGAATCATATCACAGTCAAACACATTCAAACAAAACTTTTTGAATCAAAAGAAAGTCAAATGCATTCAACAAAGCTAATTAAATCAATTGAAAGTTAACCTCATTTAAGCAAAGCTAATTGAATCAAATGAAAGTCAAACGCATTCAAACAAAGCTATTTGAATCAAATGAAAGTCAAACACATTTAAGCAATGCTATTTGAATCAAATGAAAGTCAAACGCATTCAAAAAAGATCTTTAAATCAAGTTAAAAAAAAAACATTCATACAAAGCTATTTGAATCAAATTAAAGTCAAACACATTCAAACAAAGCTTTTTGAATTAAATGAAGGTCAAATGCATTAAACAAAGCTAATTGAATCAAATGAAAGTCAATCACATTCAAACAAAGCTAATTAAATCAAATGAAAATCAAACACATTCAAACAAAGCTTTTTGAATCAAATGAATGTCAAATGCATTCAAAATAGCGATTTGAATCAAGTGAAAGTCAAACAAATTCAATCAAAGCTTTTTGAATCAAATGATTGTCAAATCCATTCAACAATGCTAATTGAATCATATGAAAGTCAAGCACATTCAAACAAATCTCTTTGAATCAAATGAAAGTGAAATGCATTCAAAAAAGCTAATTTTATCAAGTGAAAGTCAAACACATTCAAACAAAGCTTTTTGAATCAAATGATTGTCAAATGCATTCAACGAGGCTAATTGAATCATATGACAGTCAAACACATTCAAACAAAGATTTTTGAATCAAATGAAAGTCAAATGTATTCAAAAAAGGTAATTGATTCAAATAAAAGTCAATGGCATTCTAACAAACCTAATTGAATCAAATGAAAGTCAACCACATTCAAACAATGCGAACTGAATCAAATGAAAGTCAGCCACATTCAAACAAAGCTAATTAAATAAAGTGAAAGTCAAACACATTCAAACAAAGCTTTTTGAATCAAAGGAAAGTCAAATGAATTCAAAAAAGCTAATTGAATCAAGTGAAAGTCAAACAAATTCAAACATCGCTTTTTGAATCAAATGATTGTCAAATGCATTCAACGATGCTAATTGAATGATATGACAGTTAAACACATTCCAACAAATCTTTTTGAATCAAATGAAAGTCAAACGCATTCAAAGAACCTAATTGAATCAATTGAAAGTGAACCACATTCAAATAAAACTAATTGAATCAAATGAAAGGCAAACACATTCAAGAAATGCTATTTGAATCAAATGAAAGTCAAACGAATTCAAAAAAGGTCTTTAAATCAAGTTAAAATAAAAAACATTCATACAAAGCTATTTGAATCAAATTAAAGTCAAACACATTTAAACAAAGCTTTTTGAATTAAATGAAGGTCAAATGCATTAAACAAAGCTAATTGAATCAAATGAAAGTCAATCACATTCTAACAAAGCTAATTAAATCAAATGAAAATCTAACACATTCAAACAAAGCTTTTTGAATCAAATGAATGTCAAAGGCATTCAAAATAGGGATTTGAATCAAGTGAAAGTCAAACAAATTAATCAAAGCTTTTTGAATCAAATGATTGTCAAATCCATTCAACAATGCTAATTGAATCATATGAAAGTCAAGCACATTTAAACAAATCTCTTTGAATCAAATGTAAGTGAAATGCATTCAAAAAAGCTAATTTAATCAAGTGAAAGTCAAACACATTCAAACAAAGCTTTTTGAATCAAATGATTGTCAAATACATTCAACGAGGCTAATTGAATCATATGACAGTCAAACACATTCAAACAAAGATTTTTGAATTAAATGAAAGTCAAATGTATTCAACAAAGCTAATTGATTCAAATGAAAGTCAATGGCATTCTAACAAACCTAATTGAATCAAATGAAAGTCAACCACATTCAAACAATGCGAATTGAATCAAATGAAAGTCAACCACATTCAAACAAAGCTAATTAAATCAAGTGAAAGTCAAACACATTCAAACAAAGCTTTTTGAATCAAAGGAAAGTCAAATGAATTCAAAAAAGCTAATTGAATCAAGTGAAAGTCAAACAAATTCAAACATCGCTTTTTGAACCAAATGATTGTCAAATGCATTCAACGATGCTAATTGAATCATATGACAGTTAAACACATTCCAACAAATCTTTTTGAATCAAATGAAAGTCAAACGCATTCAACGAACCTAATTGAATCAATTGAAAGTTAACCATATTCAAGCAAAGCTAATTGAATCAAATGAAAGTCAAACAAATTCAAACAAAGTTATTTGAATCAAATGAATGTCAAACACATTCTAACAATGCCATTTGAATGAAATGAAAGTAAAATGCATTTAAAAAAGCTAATTAAATCAAAAGAAAGTCAAACACATTCAAACAAAGCTAATTGCATCAAACGAAAGTCAAACACATTCAAACAAAGCTAATTAAATCATATGAAAGTTAAATGCAGTCAAAAAAGCTAATTGAATCAAGTGAAAGTCCAAAAAATTCAAACAAAGCATTTTGATTCAAATGATTGTCAAATGGATTAACAAGGCTAATTGAATTATATGACAGTCAAACACATTCAAACAAAACTTTTTAAATCAAAAGAAAGTCAAATGCATTCAACAAAGCTAATTAAATCAATTGAAAGTTAACCTCATTTAAGCAAAGCTAATTGAATCAAATGAAAGTCAAACAAATTCAAACAAAGTTATTTGAATTAAATGAAAGTCAAACACATTCAAGCAATGCTATTTGAATCAAATGAAAGTCAAACGCATTAAAAAAGGTATTTAAATCAAGTGAAAATCAAAAACATTCAAACAAAGCTATTTGAGTCAAATTAAAGTCAAACACATTCAAACAAAGAATTTTGAATTAAATGAAAGTCAAATGCATTAAACAAAGCTAAAGGAATCAAATGAAAGTCAATCACATTCAAACAAAGCTAATTTAATCAAATGAAAATAAAACACATTCAAACAAAGCTTTTTGAATAAAATGAAAGTCAAATGCATTCAAAATAGCGATTTGAATCAATTGAAAGTCAAACAAATTCAATCAAAGCTTTTTGACTCAAATGATTGTCAAATCCATTCAACGATGCTAATTGAATTATATGAAAGTCAAGCACATTCAAACAAATCTCTTTGAATCAAATGAAAGTGAAATGCATTCAAAAAAGCTAATTTTATCAAGTGAAAGTAAAACACATTCAAACAAAGCTTTTTGAATCAAATGATTGTCAAATGCATTCAACGAGGCTAATTGAATCATATGACAGTCAAACACATTCAAACAAAGATTTTTAAAACAAATGAAAGTCAAATGTATTCAACAAAGCTAATTGATTCAAATGAAAGTCAATGGCATTCTAACAAACCTAATTGAATCAAATGAAAGTTAACCACATTCAAACAATGCGAATTGAATCAAATGAAAGTCAACCACATTCAAACAAAGCTAATTAAATCAAGTGAAAGTCAAACACATTCAAACAAAGCTTTTTGAATCAAAGGAAAGTCAAATGAATTCAAAAAAGCTAATTGATTCAGGTGAAAGTCAAACAAATTCAAACATCGCTTTTTGAATCAAATGATTGTCAAATGCATTCAACGATGCTAATTGAATTATATGACAGTCAAACACATTCCAACAAATCTTTTTGAATCAAATGAAAGTCTAATGCATTCAACGAACCTAATTGAATCAATTGAAAGTCAACCACATTCTAATAAAGCTAATTGAATCAAATGAAAGGCAAACACATTCAAGAAATGCTATTTAATTCAAATGAAAGTCAAACATATTCTAACAATGCTATTTGAATGAAATGAAAGTCAAATGCATTCAAAAAAGCTAATTAAATCAAAAGAAAGTCAAACACATTCAAACAAAGCTAATTGCATCAAACGAAAGTCAAACATATTCAAACAAAGCTAATTAACTCATATGAAAGTCAAATGCATTCAAAAAAGCTAATTGAATCAAGTAAAAGTCCAACTAATTCAAACAAAGCATTTTGATTCAAATGATTGTCAAATGGATTAAACAAGGCTAATTGAATCATATGACAGTCAAACACATTCAAACAAAACTTTTTGAATCAAAAGAAAGTCAAATGCATTCAACAAAGCTAATTAAATCAATTGAAAGTTAACCTCATTTAAGCAAAGCTAATTGAATCAAATGAAAGTCAAACGCATTCATACAAAACTTTTTGAATCAAAAGAAAGTCAAACACATTCAAACAAAGCTAATTGCATCAAACGAAAGTCAAACACATTCAAACAAAGCTAATTAACTCATATGAAAGTCAAACGCATTCAAACAAAGCTATTTGAATCAAATGAAAGTCAAACACATTAAAGCAATTCTATTTGAATCAAATGAAAGTCAAACGCATTCAAAAAAGGTCTTTAAATCAAGTTAAAATAAAAAACATTCATACAAAGCTATTTGAATCAAATTAAAGTCAAACACATTCAAACAAAGCTTTTTGAATTAAATGAATGTCAAATGCATTAAACAAAGCTAATTGAATCAAATGAAAGTCAATCACATTCAAACAAAGCTAATTAAATCAAATGAAAATCAAACACATTCAAACAAAGCTTTTTGAATCAAATGAATGTCAAATGCATTAAAAATAGCAATTTGAATCAAGTGAAAGTCAAACAAATTCAATCAAAGCTTTTTGAATCAAATGATTGTCAAATCCATTCAACAATGCTAATTGAATCATATGAAAGTCAAGCACATTCAAACAAATCTCTTTGAATCAAATGAAAGTGAAATGCATTCAAAAAAGCTAATTTTATCAAGTGAAAGTCAAACACATTCAAACAAAGCTTTTTAAATCAAATGATTGTCAAATGCATTCAACGAGGCTAATTGAATCATATGCCAGTCAAACACATTCAAACAAAGATTTTTGAATCAAATGAAAGTCAAATGTATTCAACAAAGCTAATTGATTCAAATGAAAGTCAATGGCATTCTAACAAACCTAATTGAATCAAATGAAAGTCAACCACATTCAAACAATGCGAATTGAATCAAATGAAAGTCAACCACATTCAAACAAAGCTAATTAAATCAAGTGAAAGTAAAATACATTCAAACAAAGCTTTTTGAATCAAAGGAAAGTCAAATGAATTCAAAAAAGCTAATTGAATCAGGTGAAAGTCAAACAAATTCAAACATCGCTTTTAGAATCAAATGATTGTCAAATGCATTCAACGATGCTAATTGAATCATATGACAGTCAAACACATTCCAACAAATCTTTTTGAATCAAATGAAAGTCTAATGCATTCAACGGACCTAATTGAATCAATTGAAAGTGAACCACATTCAAATAAAGCTAATTGAATCAAATGAAAGGCAAACACATTCAAGAAATGCTATTTGAATCAAATGAAAGTCAAACATATTCTAACAATGCTATTTGAATGAAATGAAAGTAAAATGCATTCAAAAAAGCTAATTAAGACAAAAGAAAGTAAAACACATTCAAACAAAGCTAATTGCATCAAACGAAAGTCAAACACATTCAAACAAAGCTAATTAACTCATATGAAAGTCAAATGCATTCAAAAAAGCTAATTGAATCAAGTGAAAGTCCAACAAATTTAAACAAAGCATTTTGATTCAAATGATTGTCAAATGGATTAAACGAGGCTAATTGAATCATATCACAGTCAAACACATTCAAACAAAACTTTTTGAATCAAAAGAAAGTCAAATGCATTCAACAAAGCTAATTAAATCAATTGAAAGTTAACCTCATTTAAGCAAAGCTAATTGAATCAAATGAAAGTCAAACGCATTCAAACAAAGCTATTTGAATCAAATGAAAGTCAAACACATTTAAGCAATGCTATTTGAATCAAATGAAAGTCAAACGCATTCAAAAAAGATCTTTAAATCAAGTTAAAAAAAAAACATTCATACAAAGCTATTTGAATCAAATTAAAGTCAAACACATTCAAACAAAGCTTTTTGAATTAAATGAAGGTCAAATGCATTAAACAAAGCTAATTGAATCAAATGAAAGTCAATCACATTCAAACAAAGCTAATTAAATCAAATGAAAATCAAACACATTCAAACAAAGCTTTTTGAATCAAATGAATGTCAAATGCATTCAAAATAGCGATTTGAATCAAGTGAAAGTCAAACAAATTCAATCAAAGCTTTTTGAATCAAATGATTGTCAAATCCATTCAACAATGCTAATTGAATCATATGAAAGTCAAGCACATTCAAACAAATCTCTTTGAATCAAATGAAAGTGAAATGCATTCAAAAAAGCTAATTTTATCAAGTGAAAGTCAAACACATTCAAACAAAGCTTTTTGAATCAAATGATTGTCAAATGCATTCAACGAGGCTAATTGAATCATATGACAGTCAAACACATTCAAACAAAGATTTTTGAATCAAATGAAAGTCAAATGTATTCAAAAAAGGTAATTGATTCAAATAAAAGTCAATGGCATTCTAACAAACCTAATTGAATCAAATGAAAGTCAACCACATTCAAACAATGCGAACTGAATCAAATGAAAGTCAGCCACATTCAAACAAAGCTAATTAAATAAAGTGAAAGTCAAACACATTCAAACAAAGCTTTTTGAATCAAAGGAAAGTCAAATGAATTCAAAAAAGCTAATTGAATCAAGTGAAAGTCAAACAAATTCAAACATCGCTTTTTGAATCAAATGATTGTCAAATGCATTCAACGATGCTAATTGAATGATATGACAGTTAAACACATTCCAACAAATCTTTTTGAATCAAATGAAAGTCAAACGCATTCAAAGAACCTAATTGAATCAATTGAAAGTGAACCACATTCAAATAAAACTAATTGAATCAAATGAAAGGCAAACACATTCAAGAAATGCTATTTGAATCAAATGAAAGTCAAACGAATTCAAAAAAGGTCTTTAAATCAAGTTAAAATAAAAAACATTCATACAAAGCTATTTGAATCAAATTAAAGTCAAACACATTTAAACAAAGCTTTTTGAATTAAATGAAGGTCAAATGCATTAAACAAAGCTAATTGAATCAAATGAAAGTCAATCACATTCTAACAAAGCTAATTAAATCAAATGAAAATCTAACACATTCAAACAAAGCTTTTTGAATCAAATGAATGTCAAAGGCATTCAAAATAGGGATTTGAATCAAGTGAAAGTCAAACAAATTAATCAAAGCTTTTTGAATCAAATGATTGTCAAATCCATTCAACAATGCTAATTGAATCATATGAAAGTCAAGCACATTTAAACAAATCTCTTTGAATCAAATGTAAGTGAAATGCATTCAAAAAAGCTAATTTAATCAAGTGAAAGTCAAACACATTCAAACAAAGCTTTTTGAATCAAATGATTGTCAAATACATTCAACGAGGCTAATTGAATCATATGACAGTCAAACACATTCAAACAAAGATTTTTGAATTAAATGAAAGTCAAATGTATTCAACAAAGCTAATTGATTCAAATGAAAGTCAATGGCATTCTAACAAACCTAATTGAATCAAATGAAAGTCAACCACATTCAAACAATGCGAATTGAATCAAATGAAAGTCAACCACATTCAAACAAAGCTAATTAAATCAAGTGAAAGTCAAACACATTCAAACAAAGCTTTTTGAATCAAAGGAAAGTCAAATGAATTCAAAAAAGCTAATTGAATCAAGTGAAAGTCAAACAAATTCAAACATCGCTTTTTGAACCAAATGATTGTCAAATGCATTCAACGATGCTAATTGAATCATATGACAGTTAAACACATTCCAACAAATCTTTTTGAATCAAATGAAAGTCAAACGCATTCAACGAACCTAATTGAATCAATTGAAAGTTAACCATATTCAAGCAAAGCTAATTGAATCAAATGAAAGTCAAACAAATTCAAACAAAGTTATTTGAATCAAATGAATGTCAAACACATTCTAACAATGCCATTTGAATGAAATGAAAGTAAAATGCATTTAAAAAAGCTAATTAAATCAAAAGAAAGTCAAACACATTCAAACAAAGCTAATTGCATCAAACGAAAGTCAAACACATTCAAACAAAGCTAATTAAATCATATGAAAGTTAAATGCAGTCAAAAAAGCTAATTGAATCAAGTGAAAGTCCAAAAAATTCAAACAAAGCATTTTGATTCAAATGATTGTCAAATGGATTAACAAGGCTAATTGAATTATATGACAGTCAAACACATTCAAACAAAACTTTTTAAATCAAAAGAAAGTCAAATGCATTCAACAAAGCTAATTAAATCAATTGAAAGTTAACCTCATTTAAGCAAAGCTAATTGAATCAAATGAAAGTCAAACAAATTCAAACAAAGTTATTTGAATTAAATGAAAGTCAAACACATTCAAGCAATGCTATTTGAATCAAATGAAAGTCAAACGCATTAAAAAAGGTATTTAAATCAAGTGAAAATCAAAAACATTCAAACAAAGCTATTTGAGTCAAATTAAAGTCAAACACATTCAAACAAAGAATTTTGAATTAAATGAAAGTCAAATGCATTAAACAAAGCTAAAGGAATCAAATGAAAGTCAATCACATTCAAACAAAGCTAATTTAATCAAATGAAAATAAAACACATTCAAACAAAGCTTTTTGAATAAAATGAAAGTCAAATGCATTCAAAATAGCGATTTGAATCAATTGAAAGTCAAACAAATTCAATCAAAGCTTTTTGACTCAAATGATTGGCAAATCCATTCAACGATGCTAATTGAATTATATGAAAGTCAAGCACATTCAAACAAATCTCTTTGAATCAAATGAAAGTGAAATGCATTCAAAAAAGCTAATTTTATCAAGTGAAAGTAAAACACATTCAAACAAAGCTTTTTGAATCAAATGATTGTCAAATGCATTCAACGAGGCTAATTGAATCATATGACAGTCAAACAAAACTTTTTGAATCAAATGAAAGTCAAATGCATTCAACAAAGCAAATTGACTCAATTGAAAGTTAACCACATTCAAGCAAAGCTAATTGAATCAAATGAAAGTCAAACACAATTAAACAAAGCTATTTGAACCAAATGAAAGTCAAACACATTCAAGAAATGCTATTTGAATCAAATGAAAGTCAAACGCAATCAAAAAGGTATTTAAATCAAGTGAAAGTCAAAAAACATCCAAACAAAGCTATTTGAATCAAATTAAAGTCAAACAGATTCAAACAAAGAATTTTGAATTAAATGAAAGTCAAATGCATTAAACAAAGCTAAAGGAATCAAATGAAAGTCAATCACATTCAAACAAAAGTAATTTAACCAAATGAAAATCAAACACATTCAAACAAAGCTTTTTGAATAAAATGAAAGTCCAATGCATTCAAAATAGCGATTTGAATCAATTGAAAGTCAAACGAAATCAATCAAAGCTTTTTGAATCAAATGATTGTCAAATCCATTCAACGATGCTAATTGAATGATATGAAAGTCAAGCACATTCAAACAAATCTCTTTGAATCAAATGAAAGTGAAATGCATTCAAAAAAGCTAATTTTATCAAGTGAAAGTCAAACACATTCAAACAAAGCTTTTTGAATCATATGATTGTCAAATGCATTCAACGAGGCTAATTGAATCATACGAAATTCAAACACATTCAAACAAAGATTTTTGAATCAAATGAAAGTCAAATATATTCTACAAAGCTAATTGATTTAAATGAAAGTCAGTGGCATTCTAACAAACCTAATTGAATCAAATGAAAGTCAACCACATTCAAACAATGCGAATTGAATCAAATGAAAGTCAACCACATTAAAATAAAGCTAATTAAATCAAGTGAAAGTCAAACACATTCAAACAAAGCTTTTTGAATCAAAGGAAAGTCAAATGAATTCAAAAAATCTAATTGAATCAAGTGAAAAACAAACAAATTCAAACATCGCTTTTTGAATCAAATGATTGTCAAATGCATTCAACGATGCTAATTGAATCATATGATAGTCAAACGCATTCCGAAAAATCTTTTAGAATCAAATGAAAGTCTAATGCATTCAACGAACCTAATTGAATCAATTGAAAGTCAACCACATTCTAATAATGATAATTGAATCAAATGAAAGTCAAACACATTCAAGAAATGCTATTTGAATCAAATGAAAGTCAAACACATTCAAAAAAGGTATTTAAATCAAGTGAAAGTCAAAAAACATTCAAACAAAGCTATTTGAATCAAATTAAAGTCAAACACATTCAAACAAAGAATTTTGAATTAAATGAAAGTCAAATGCATTAAACAAAGATAAAGGAATCAAATGAAAGTCAATCACATTAAAACAAAAGTAATTTAATCAAATGAAAATCAAACACATTCAAACAAAGCTTTTTGAATAAAATGAAAGTGAAATGCATTCAAAATAGCGATTTGAATCAATTGAAAGTCAAACAAATTCAATCAAAGCTTTTTGAATCAAATGATTGTCAAATCCATTCAACGATGCTAATTGAGTTATATGAAAGTCAAGCACATTCAAACAAATCTCTTTGAATCAAATGAAAGTGAAATGCATTCAAAAAAGCTAATTTTATCAAGTGAAAGTCAAACACATTCAAACAAAGCTTTTTGAATCAAATGATTGTCAAATGCATTCAACGAGGCTAATTGAATCATATGACAGTCAAACACATTCAAACAAAGATTTTTGAATCAAATAAAAGTCAAATATATTCAACAAAGCTAATTGATTCAAATGAAAGTTAGTGGCATTCTAACAAACCTAATTGAATCAAATGAAAGTCAACCACATTCAAACAATGCGAATTGAATCAAATGAAAGTCAACCACATTCAAACAAAGCTAATTAAATCAAGTGAAAGTCAAACACATTCAAACAAAGCTTTTTGAATCAAAGGAAAGTCAAATGAATTCAAAAAAAGCTAATTGAATCAAGTGAAAGTCAAACATATTCAAGCAAAGCTAATTGAATCAAATGAAAGTCAAACAAATTCAAACAAAGTTATTTGAATCATATGACAGTCAAACATTTATTGGTGTAAGGATCAACTTCATAGTGTATTATTTATTACTTAAATGTTATTTTTCGGCATTTATTGCAATTTCTTGGGGTTTTCAAATTGCTGTCGAGATCCAATATCAGCCTTGGGCTGGCATGACCGACCTTCCCGAGGCTTTGGAGCTTTTGGTGTGCCGTACTGTCTTCCTTGGTACATCACGCTTTGTTTGGTACCTTGGAGAGCGTGTTGTTTGTCAGCACAGCGCTGATCACTTTGTGGTGCCATTGCCTCCACCTGAGTCGATGTTGGACTCGGGCTTGTTGAGGGAGTTGCTAGACGGGGGTGATAAGTGTCATTTATGTCGTTATTTTTAAGAGTTTTCTAGTTAGTTTTTCATAGTTTTTATATCTTTTTACTTGGTTTTAATAACGTTTTACTACATTTGTCATGTTTACGTGTGAAATGTCGTTATTGCTCAAATTTGTCTTTTCTTGCATATTTTGGTTACTTATGGCATTAGATTAAACTTTATTGGTTTTTTCTTATTCTTAGGAACACTTGGATAAGTTTATTTCTTAAGATTCAAGAAATATAAAACATAAAAGAACAAGTAAAGAAGAAATGTGCACTTGATTTGCAAAGATTGAACTTCAAACGCCTATATCTTTTTATGTACAAAATATTTTGGGTCGATTCTAATTGGAGATGAAATCTTATCTTGAGAGCTTTCCAACGACAGGTCATATGCCCAATTCTGATGTAAAACGTGGGAGATATGCTCATTTGAAGCTGAGCGATTTGCCCAGTGCGATAGACGCGGGCGCGCACCCTATGAGGAGCGCCCGCGCCAAACTTTCTGGAACGATTCTGCCATATTTTTCTGTAGCTAGGAGCGCCAGTGCACAAAATTGGAGCGCCCACTCTTCTACGCGCTGCTCGACGTTTTGCGGAGCTTCCTAGGCAATTTAGTAAGGGGTACAAATAGATTTTTTGCTCATTTTACAGGGAGGAATTCATTTCTTCAGTGGTTTTTAGATTAGTTTTAGGTTTTTAGAGAGAGAAACTCTCAAATTTAAGAGAGAGAAAGTGAGAAACACAATGGTGTTCATGGATTTTGGATAATCAAAGGAGGAATTTGATGATTTGAACATCTCCATCTTATATCAATGAGAATTCTTACTCTCTTTTATCTTTAAGCTTTCTTTAATTGCTTTGATAATCATGTTTGAGTAGGTTTCCTTCTAATAGGTGTTGGGTGAAGCTTTGTAATGGTTAATTAAGTTATTTGAGATAAATTTGATGATAATTGTGTGATTAAATTGATTGAATTGATGATGGCATGTTATTTGTTTTAGATTGGATTGATCTCCCATGATAGCAAACTTAATTTCATATTAGTTATAGTTTAGCAAGGGATTGTGAATTAGAATTGTTATATTTGATTGCATATTGGGTAAATTTCTTCTATGCACCTAGTCAATGAGGGATCTAGGCTAGGAATTTGAGAGATTGCTCTTGAGTGTAATTAATTCCCATTTTAATTCTTTCTTTACATGATTGATTTTCAAATGGATTCTCATTAACTTGTTAATTGTTCAAAGTGGATCTTTACCCTAGTAGACTTTATAATATTTGTTCTTTATATGTGTGTTAGTGTAGTTGTATTGTCCACTATCCATAAACCGACTTTGGCGTAGCTTAAGCATTAGATCAAGAACAATCTAACATTACCGTTCCTTGTGGTTCGATTCCAAACTTACCACTAGACTTGTTTAGGGGTTAGTTTAGGATTATAATAAATTTTGTTTGGCCATGGTCAATGACCTAATTTCCCCTCGCTCAGGGGGAGCGCTATATGTTTCCTTAGCAGGAGTTCGTGCGTATGGAGAGCAATTATTCCCAGGACTTGCTTCCTTACTTTTCCCCTCCGCCACGTCTTCCCGAGGTTTGCTTTTCTTTAACAAATTTTATTTTGCTAGTCCCAGTTTAAACCGTCGAATAACCTGATTATTCGATCATGTTTTAGACAACTGTTCGTCGTAGGGGGAAGGTCGAGCTCCCTCCTCAATCCGTTCGTTACCCGGGGCCGATTGGCAGGAGCATATTGCTAATGCACCAAAGGGTTTCAGAGAGGCGCAAGAGTCCCTACCCGATGAGTTCGAGCTGGTAAGCTTTTTGACATGTCTTTCAATCTTCTTAATACCACTTGTTACTGATTTTTTTGGTTTCAAGTCACGCACTCGGATATGATGGGCTTTATAAAGTTTATTGATGCTTTGAAGCATTGTGTCATCAAGCTACGACGCGGTGCGAGTTGTTAGAGTGGATCAAACGATTTTCATGAGGTGTATTCATCTATTTTCTCATGCTCGTCTTTTCTTGTATCACTAATATCTTTTCACTTTGTGTCTTTCAGGAGCGACGGAGGCGACGGAGGTCTCGCTCACGCTCGAGGCATAGAGGCTCCGACGAGGGGGGGACTAGTCACCGCAGACGATCCCCTAAGGTTCGTCGGCGTTCTCAGACACAGCGGCAACAGCCTCAGACTTCTCAGCCATTTCAGGGACTTCAAACTCGGTGGCCACAGTCTCAGTTTTCTCAACCGTTTCAAGAGACTCAGTGGCAGCAGCCTCGGCCTTTTTAATCGTTTTAGGAGACTCAGTGGCAGCAGCTTCGGTATTCTCAGCCATTCCAGCCTTTGCAGTCTGAGTTTAGGCCGGTCATTACTCCTACGGACCAGGGTTTATTTTCAATTTCATTGTCTGGGACGATGCCTCCACCGACGCTTCTTACAATTTTATGTTGTATGATAACGCCTTGCATTTTTACGCTGCATGATGATGCCTTCCTTTTTGCTGTGGACGTAAAAAAGAAGAAAATTCGTACATTTATAACGTCAGTACAGTAAAATGACAAACCTGTCTTTGGGAGCTTTTACGTAAAGCACAACTACGGAACGTCTTAAGACACTCTTACGAAAAAAACGTCCAAAATGTATGCTTAGGGAAGGCACAAAGCACGGTGTGCATGCAGGATGATGCAAAAAAATATCAAAGAAGAAAAGAAACTACTGGATACACAACAATTTTATAAGATTTCGATAATTCGTGCGTTATTACGTCTAACAACGTACAAAACCGTTGGAAAAAATTCAAAACGGATCGAAATCGAAGTACTGATATTTTAAGTGACCAGTGTTCACGTGCAACATAGTAAGTCGCGCTGGCCAAGCGCGCGCAAGAAACTAGGTTGTGCTGGGATGCCACGTGCAACTTGATGAGTTGCGCGCAACATTTGAATTAGTAAAAGAGTTGGAGAAGCGCGATCTGCAACTCACTTTCTTCTTCTCCTCTTTCTCCAACTTTGATCTCTTCCCATTTTCTAATTGTCGTTTAAAGCTAAGGAAAGTAAATCTTGCACTTTTTATTTTACCAGACTTTGATCTTGGTCAATAAAATAGAGAAGTCGAATGAAGAATCCTAACTTGGAGTTGGGGTTTTCGATACGACTTGTTTTCATGAATTTGTTTGTTTGTCGTTGTTTTAAGAAATATATGGCAACAAATTTCATGTGAAGTTGTAAAGTATTGATCCTGTATGAGATGTCAAGCATATATGTGTTTTTTTTGTTCAATCTAATTTTAAATTTGTGCTTGAACTTTATTTCACTTTTTTGCTCACATAGACTATACTTGTTAATTTTAATGTAAATTGAAGTGTTTAGAACAACAATTATGCATTAATTTTGAACTTTGATAATAACATAAATTTGGTCTTTGACTCATGTTTATTTTTTTCATACGTAAGTTGAAAAATTGGCTTTATCAATGATAAAATAACCGATGGTTATTATTATTCACTTATAAAACTGTAATTTCAAGATTTGCACAAAACTAGTTAGTTTAGGAAATTCTTGATGAATCATCGAACTGGTGTAGCTTGGTTATATTTCAGATTCATAAGCCCCATTTTATATTTTTGAATGTTGTAGCCCCCGGTGTTGGGTGACTTCGATGATTTGTTTGTTGTTAATAATTAGACCCTTTCATGTTACTTGAAATGCGTCTAAAGATTCTATGTTTCTTCTTATTATGATAACAACTAGGATTTTGGAAATGATTAAACTAGTGTGTTTAAATCGTTTTTTTTACTATTCATAGCTTTAACAAAGGAAATTTGCTAAGTCTAGTAATATTGGTCATTCATTAGAACAAGTGAGAAGAAAAATGAAATGTTGTTCAAATTTTTCGTCTATTCTTGCTACTTTTGAGTTTAAATTTTGTCACTGTTTTGAAGCTCAAGAAATTAGGTGTTATCCTCCTTTCGAAATTCCAATGCGTGCAACAATGGAGAATAATTTTAAATAAAGACTCCTTAATTTAAAGTTTAGGAGTATTTTGTTTACATTCTAACTCATGAAATTGTTTGTCTTATGTTATTAAAGTGTCTTGATACAATTTTCATGATGAATGATTGAGTACTAAACTTTCGTATGAGCAAGTATGTATCATGATTTTGTTTCTTTTCTCTATACTAGTCATACTCTCTAACCTTTAGAGTAAATTGAAGTATTGAAACAACAATTATGCTCTAAGATTGGTTTTTTGAAGTTGAACTTGAAAATGGCTCGAATATGTAATCTGTTTAATGGCCAATCTCAGTTGCAAACTTAGTTTTCAAAGGAACAAAATGATTATTAAATCACTGTGATGCATTTTAAAATTTTAAGACTCGAGATTTACGTAAACCATTTGTAGCTTAAGCGATTCCCAAAAGTAGCTTGAATGGCATGGATATCTCTTTTTTTTGTGGATATTGGAGCCCCCATGTGTCAGGTTATGCGCATTCTTACTATTTCACATGTCTTAGATCCCCCAATTTGGGGTAGTTCTAATGACTTGCTATTCTTTAGGCCATTCATATGATACTGAGATGGACCTATGTATATGTCCTATTTTTGTTTTGAGATATTTAGGACAATGACATGGCTTTCACATTTTAGTTAAAGTCATGTTCAAGAAAGCAAGTTTGTTCTTTGCTTTTTTATAAACCAAAACAATTGTATTTAAGGTTTATTAATCTTACCTAATGTCTAAACGGTTGTAAAGATCATTGCGGTGATTTTATTCTCAATGTTGATTTAGAACATCACATATTTTCTTTGTTCTTATCAATCTTTGATTTTAGTCTTGTAGGTGGTTTGTTTACCATCCCTTAGCCAATATTCGCAGGAGAGCTAAGCGAGAACAAGTTCAAGTCAAGAAGAAGTCGAATCTTAATCCATTCCTTTTGGAAATATTTATGTATATACATGTATTATTCAAACGGTTATTGAGAATCTGAAAAATTTATTTATTTGAGAAAACAAAAATTTAGAAAGGAAATTTTGAATATTATTTTTATTAGAAACATGTTGTTTTGAACTATAATTCAAAACATGAAAAGGGGTCCAGTAATTATATTCATTTCAAAACTGGACCCAAAATGGAAAGAAAAGTCTAGCTCGTAATTGAGTGTGACTTTTTTGTCCAAGATTGATGAAGATAAGTTGTAATTTGCAACTTATTTCAACAAAAATATGAGAATGTGAGCAAACTTTAGTATATCTGATTTTGTTTATGTTTTTATGCTTGTCATCATTGTCATATTTTTCTAATTGAAAGTGAAGTTCTTTCAATGAAATAAGCACCGTAGTTTGAAAATGAATGTTTATTAAACCTAGGTTTGGTAAAGTGTTAGAACAATTTATAAAATCATTCGAATCACTTTCTAAAATATTGTCTCGTTTTAAAATGAAAGTTAAGGTGAGACCTATATTTTTAATTTGAATCCCCAAGTATAGACTTAGGTGGCTTTTGGAATTCATGTATGCATATGCTAGGGGATGTTTCGCATGTTTATTTAAAGCCCCAAGATTTCTATTTTCAATTTGTGGAATATTGCATATGTTTATCATAAATTTTTTGATCAAGGAACATAATTAATTATCTTGGTCAAATAAAAGGGAGTGGTATTCTTCCCTTTGTCATTTAAAGTTATTAAGATGGTTCGTAATTAGCTTTGCATGACATTGATTTCGCAGCATAAATAGCGTGTTCAAATCTGTAAATAGATAGAAGTGGGGATGTTTAATACTATTTTTCAAAAACATATACTATTTTTCAAGTATTTTAGTTTCCAAATGGGATGGATTATCCCGACTTAGCCCCCAAAAAGGAAATGAACAAAAAAGACAGATTTGCATAAAAAGGGAGGGGATTCCAACTTTCCCGTAAAAGAATACAGAAAGAGAATTAGACATGTTTTCGAAAGGCAAGGATTATTGACTTAATAATTAAATCATTGTGATGACTTGGCAGTGAGGTATACGTGTGATAGCGATAACGATCATTTTTTCATGTAGCGATCATGTTCAATCAATGTTCCTCGCTAACAGAAGATGAAGATATCCCACACAGGCGGACATATTAGTTGCTCATGAAAAGTGAGAAGACCAATGCTCAAGAGTTGTAAAAGACATCTAAAGTTGACGTTGAGACCGTCGATATATCAAATCAATTTATTGTATTAACTCTTTTTCTTTCTAGGCAATGTATATAGAACCTGAATTACCTTGGTAATAAATAGCCCTATTATAAAAAGAAAATAAGATGATTATTTTATGTTTTTATTAAAGTTAAATCATCTCATTTTTCTTTGGAAAAAGATATATAAAACATCGAATTTAGTTTGATACGATTGCTTTACTAACATGATGTAATCAAGCCAATGGCTATTAAATCATCCAAGTCATTTGAATTTTTTTATATGATCATATAATCATAACTCAACACTTCATGCATTTTATATATGAACATGACTACTCAATAGTAGGTCCATATGTGCAAAGGCCTAAGATTGGCCATATTTTCATGGAATGATGATTTTGGTGTATGGTTATGGTCTACCTCAAGGAGGACCTTTCCAAGGTTGTAACGTGGCTAGGCTTAAGGTTATGAAGAATGGACAGGCTCAAGTATACTCCAAAAATCCTTTACTTTTGGTGCTTATCAAAATTAAACCTTTCTTCTTTGTGTGACAACTCCTACAATAGGTGCCTTTTCTTTGTCGTCTCTCTTTTTTTTTTTATCTTTCTCTCCTTTTTTTTAAAAAGTTTTGTTTTGGGTTTAGAACGATTTTTTTTCTTTTGCATTTGATCTTTCCTTTTGGGTTTAGACTAACTTTGTGTCCCCCTCTTATGTTTTGTTCCCCAAATTTCCTATTTGTATCTTTGCACCATTCCCATCCCAAGGTATGGAATAATGTAGGTTGAATAACTAAGGCTCAATTGACGAGGCTCAAAAGGGCTGCCAAAAAGATGGATTTTTTCTAAGGTTAAGAACATGGGATTATATTTGTGGAGTTTCAAGTGGTCTCCTATGTTGGTGAAATCATCATATCCTTTCTTTGTGGGCCTAAGATTGGCCTCTTTTCATTCAATACATCTTGTAAGCCAAAGCTCATCAAGATTCTTAAAGTGTTAAGTATGTATGCCTTTTGATATTGCATGTTTTTTATGTATACGTTTTATTTAATTCAAGTCAATAACAATAAAAATATTGAAAAGAGAACAAGATAGACGTACTTGAAAATATATTTTATATTCATTAATTAATGAGAGTACAAAATAAGTAGATTCGACAGCATGAATCTCTTAGTCTATCCTAAAAAAACAAAGGAAAGAAACAAAACAAGAATTAGGGTGCTACATCTTGAATTGTTGACAACTTATTGAGATTGCGTCTTCGAGCTTTGTCCGTTTTTGACGTAGGTAAAATCCTCTCTAAAAATCAAGTCCGTCTATACGATTCATGGTTTCATTTATTAAGTCCCTTTCAATTAATGTTCCCACAGTATAGACTTTTTGAAATGTGTCTAAACCAAGGTATTGTAAATGGCGTTTGTATTGTGGAGACATATTGTTTATGAACTTTGGGACAAGTTCATGATCCGGAGGTCTTTGTGAAATAAGAGCAACCTTTGATCGCCACCCGGAAAAGAATTCAATGGAGCCTTCTTCTTCCCCTTGCTTAAGTAATTCGAGATCGCGCAAGGTAGTTGTGAGCTCGATGTTATCTCCATATCGGGTTAAAAACGCTTTTACAACGTCACTCCAAGTGGAAGTTTGTTTTGCATCGAGGTTATAAAACCATGATCTAGAAGTTGGGTCCAATGAAAGAGGAAAAGTACATGCGTATAGGCTTGGCTCAACCCCTTTCAATGCCATAATTCTAATAAAGCTCATTAAGTGAGTCCTAGGATTGTCTGTAACCTTAAAGGTTGAACTTTTTCGAGAAAGTATTGCCACTAGGTTGTGGTTCAAGCTTATAATTGAATTAATTATCCCTGAGTTAGCTCGAAGGACAAGTTTCTCCAAGGCCTCAACTCTTTCGGCCCTTGCTTTTTCTTGCAGAATGTTTTCTTTTTCTGCTTTTATTTTAGCCTTTTCTGCTTTTTTATGAGCCTTCATTTGGGCTTCTTCTTCTTGTATGGCCTTTAGGTTTTGGAGTTCCTCTCTAAGTTTCTCCATTGCTTCTTTGTCACCCATGATTGGACTAGTATGCGAATGTGGAAGATGATCTTAATGTGTATCACGAGAAATTGAGCGCGTTCACTTAAACCTTTTCTACCAAGCATTCAAATTAATGAATCAAAGTCAAACTAATTGTTTTATTTCTTTTTTTTTAATCCTTGTAATACGAATTCACTTTAAGCAAGTTTGTTGATGAAGAATGTCAAAAAATTCACGAATAATCATTAATGGAATGTCATGATTTGTGTTGATTTCAACAAGGTAATCATCTAAGAATTTTACTTTAAATGAATTGTTTTCGGAAAAAGGTAGAACAAAAAGACAAGAAGTAGGATTGAGAATGCTCATCAAATTTTCAGGAATATTAATCAACCCGAACATACTCTTTAAAATGATCAAATATACTATGTTATTTGTTGATCATTTAGATTGCAATAGAGATCTATATCATTTTTAAAAAAAATTATGATTCTCATATTGCTCATCTTAAAAGGATAATATATTATTATTTGCTTAAAAAGAATGATGGCCTCCAAATGTAAAATCAACGAAATAATTAAATCTTTTTCTCGGTTTTATCATTCATTATCTTCTCTTTTTTTTAGAATAATAATTTTTTTTGTATCATACTTTTAATTTTTTTAAGAATGATTTTTTTTTGTTCTATCTCTCTCTCTCTCTTTTTTTTTATGTGTGTGAGGCAAATATCCCAAGTAAGGTTCTCGAGATTTTCTTTTTAAAACCATAGAAGATGTAAATAAATTATACTCTTAAATTAAGGTTGATTAATTACAACTAAAACATGATGAACACGAAAATAGGCACGTTTAAGAATAAACATATTGATGACGTCATATTAAGGGATGCAAACTTCTAATACGAACCTCATAAGAAGTAATGTCATTAGTTTGATTATAAAGTACGTAAACGAATCATTATAATAAAAAATATTATCGTGCGCAATTTTCTGTCTTGCGCTAAGGTGGAAGTGCATTTTCAAGAGTAGCATCTACCACATGCGTTTTTTTTTTTTTTGGGAAAAACGGAAAAGGAACGATAAAAAAAAAATCGATTTTTTTTTTAAAAAAAAACCGAAAACGACGATTAAAGTAAAGGTAACTAAATTAGACAACGTTGTTAGCCAAAGAGATATTTTAACCAACTACTTAACGATTAACCTTGAAGCGGTAATATCGTTTTCTCCGTATGATATTGCTCGTAACAAGTCAAAGTCAACGTTAAACAGTAGGCGCGCGCATGACACAGAGTTGTGTGGAGGTGCCGCGCGCAACTTCTGAACTTGCGCTTGGAGGGCACACACAGCTTTATAAGAACGATAAAAAATTCTATTTTTTTTTTTTTGTCGAACCATAATTTTTTCGAATTTTTTTTATTATTATATCTCTAGGTAAAAAGTTAGAATTAGTTAGATTAGACACGAAGCACATATTCATGTAGTCACATAAGCACATAAAAGGAATCGTCAAAGCATAAAATGTCATTCTAAGGTCAAGGCTTAAGTTTCCAAAGGTACCATATCTTAAGGGACGATGCACGAATCAATCACTCAACGTGTTGACCCATGACATAGCCCTCCCAACATTTTGTTAGCGATATGGGTGGGATGATTGTTATTGATTTTGGAATAGAAGCCTAGTGTTGGCAACCCCTAGTCAATGAGTCAATCCCCAATGGTTAAAGTGTGCTATGATTATGCATGATGCAATGTTGCTTGTTTGATTTTTACTTTTGTGAAAAAGGAAGATATTATGCGTTCGAGTCTCGCTCTCTAACTAGAGATTATCCAAGTTAGTTCTCGTTACAATCCATAGGCAACCTAGTGTTGGAAACCTTGAACCATAATTATGAACTAATCTTGTAACCTCTAATTCCCCAGTGGAGTCGCCACTGTAAGGAGGGTGTTCCTATCGTAGGGGATCTTTCTACTTAGATGCCCATGGCCCTTTAAAAGCGTAGGACTTTACACTGGTTAGGGTGTATTAGGATTTGAATTCCTGACTGTTGAGCAGACCTTGAATTAGAAATGATACGCTCATCACGCTTATTTGTAAGAAACAAGTAGGAGTCGCCAATGAGTTTTAGGAAAACTCATAAACCTCGTTCATGCCTTTCTCCCAAGTAGAGTTCAAGGGATAATTAGCACGAATTGTAAGTTTACCCATGCCCAAATTGGTCTACATAAACCAGAAACGAGTTCGGGAGCGAGGGTACTAAGATAACGTTCACTTTAGAGGGGAATCGCTATCTTAGCCCTAGTACGGTCTCTACTAGCTCTTCCTTTTTCACAATTTCATTACCAAACAATATATGCAATGCGCTACCTAAAGACTAAGTTAGTTGATTTTATTTACAAGCATTAATCACGTAGGAATTACATTGCAAAAGTCATTATTCTTTGTTTAATCAATATTTGTAAATAAACAAAATAAACAATATTCGCCTTGTCTTAAGTGATAAAACAACAATTAATTATCAAATTCTAGTCTTGATTAACGAAAGAAAACTATGTGAATTAATTAATTAAAATTTTGTATAAAGTGATCAAATAACACTACTTATTCAATTAAAGTTATTTAAACAATAAAAGAAAAGTGATTTATCTAAGTGCTCAGGAAACTAACTGTTCTTCTTTTATGTTAAATCTCTGTTTAATGTGTTTATGGACTTTATTTCTTCTTCGTACCTCCAAGGACTTCAATGGATTCAATTAGGGTTGGAAAGTATTTGGTAAGAGAGAAGAAAATTAGTATGATAGTAAGAGAAGTTGAGAGATTAGGGTTTTAAGAATGCTAAGGTTTTAATTCTGATTTTTTCGATCCTCGTAATGCTGAACGAAGACCCTCTATTTATAGGCGTAGGGATCTAGGTTTAGGGTTTTAAATCCGTGCATTCGAGTGGCGCGCGCAACTCTCTGAGTCGTGCTGGATTCCGCGTGCATCTCAATGAGTCACGCGCGCCAGGCGCGCACAACTTACTGGGTTGCGCTGGGATGCGGTTTGCCTTATTCGAAAATGCGTTTTTAAAACTTCAATAACTTTTTATTGCAAAGTCGGATTTAGGCGTGTGAGATATCATTGGAAAGCTATGAATGTCTACTTTCCAATTATTTTATAATTAGGTTAAAATCTAACATGAATCAAAAGATACGGTTATTAGAGTAAAAGGGTATTGGTTTTAGGGCCCGGTTTAGTGTTTTGATCATAACTTCTTCGTTTTAACTCGGAATTGGGCTTATAATGTACCGTTGGAAAGCTCTTTGAAATAGAAATCCATCTTTTATAGGCCATGAACGGAAATATGATGTTTGTTTTATTTGTTTGGCTCGGTTTTCAACAATGTAAGATCCATTGGATCGAATCATTGCATTTGCCGCATTTGGGTCTGTTATTAATCAAGTTTAAACATTTATGAGCTCGTTTTAGGCCTAATTAGTAATCGTACAAGGCTCTAATATTACTTGGTCTCAAATATGAGTTTTAACTTACTTCATAATGCATTTAGTAGTCCATAAACACTTCAACTATAATCTAACATAAAGAATGGATTTTTGTAACATCATTGCACTTCCTTTCGGGACATGGGGCCAAAAGTAGGTGTCTACAGCCTACTTCCTCATGGAAGTGACAGTATTTATTCTTGTTCCATGACTAAACGGTACTCTTCATTGGATTCGGCTTTTCAAGAGTCAACTGATCCTTCACCTCTATGCAGATGGTGTAACAGTCTTTATTGAATTCATACCGTGAGACATACGGTTTGAACTCTTACTTTTTCTTTTTGAACGGCTGATCAGTATCATCAACCGCCCAAACTTCTTTTCTCTTTATGCTCTCTTTAGCTTTCTGAGCCGGCTGAGCAGACCGACTCTCTTTATGTTTGTCGGACTTCTTGGAGTCCGAATGATGACTGGATGAGCAGAGGTCAGTAGCTTGGATAAAGCTCTCCGCCTTTATCAACGCCTCTTAAAGGGTGAAAACACTCTTTTGAACAAGGTCTAACTTAAAAGTCGACCCATCCTTCAGACCCTTAAAGAAGTCTGTATAGGCTATTGTATGGAATATTTCAAGCATCCCACACTTGAGCCCCACTGTGATCACACACTTATGCATGGTGGCATCCAAAGAGAAGGAAGCTAGAGTTAAAGAGTTGCCAACAAGTTTTAGGAACTTGTAAACCGTTCACAGGGTGAATGTTACACCCCTTAACGATCCAAGAGATCTTTAACTCCAATAGCTCTGGAACCATGACTGGAAGTTCGGGGATGAAGGTACAAATTCAACCTAAAAGAGATTGAAATTACCCTAAAATTAGGCCTCTACTTTATTCTTCTCGTATTCATGTGCGCTTTCTGACTAACATGCAATTAATTGTTTTACCCTAAACCTGTTTAATCTATGTTGGTTGAATATTAAATAAAACTATTAATAGTGATCACTTGAATCATATTAACCTAAACAAGATTATTAATTATCTTATTAATCGTGATTACATGTACAAATTCCCTTTAAACATGCATAAAAGGTGTGATCAAGAAAAAATAAATCACCAAGCAACATAATCACAATAATCATAACAACAATAATAACAATTATCATAATCATGTTAAAGCATAACATTAGTAGCAAGATCTTAGGCATGATACTAACAAGATGAATAACAAACCCTAGCATGTCACTAAACATTAAAAATTAAAGCTTTAGCCCTAACATGATACTAACATGATATCTAGAAAAGAAATAGGAAGAATCATAATAATCATACTTGATATTAGAAATATTACTTAACCCTAAACATGATACTGGGAAGCAATAAAACATCCTAACATGATACTAGAAATTAAAAAAATAATCTAAGCATGATTCTATATCAAAAGATCAATAAAACAATTAAATTACTTACTTCGATGCCTCGTACCTCTTTCTAATAATAACAAAATACACTCATTACTAACTTCAAGGAAAATAATAAAACAAAAAATTAAATTAAATAATTGAAATAGGGATTTGGGACCAAACCCTCAGAAATATCAAACCTTTCACGTCTAGGTCGAAGGCAACTTCGAGCTTGGCTAGGTGTTTCTAGAGCTAATAAGTGAGGAATCTTTTAAGAGGGAAGGTTTAGAAAAATAAGAGAGAGAGAAAGCTTCTAGCTTTTAGAGAGACAGAGAATTATGGGTGTTGATGATTTGAAAACAGGGAGATACGACCCCTATTTATAGGAAAAATAGCACGGGATCGAAGAAAATCATATTCGAAATAAAACACCTTATGTTGCAAATGACAAGAGTCAGTGCCAGACGACGAAGGTCAGCGCCTGGCGACGACTCTGTCGTCTCGCACTGTTTTAAAAGTCAACACGCTTTTACAGGCATAATTACCTTACAAACCGGTTGCAGGTAATTATGCGTCCAAACAGTTTTGAAATCAGATTTAATATATTTTATTCAAAATAAAACATATTTTGAAAATATAATTGTCAGTCCTAATCTCATTAGAATAAAAAATAACCTTCTAGATATTCTTAAAATTAATCCTAATCCCTTTAGGAATAATAATTAATAAGCCATTCTCTAGATCATTGGGCCACATTTAAAATCAGGGGCTAATATAATTTAATCCATAACTTCCTCATAATTCATCGGAATTGGGCTTATAATATATTATTGGAAAGCTCTTTTCGAGCTCAATCCAACTACACTATTATTGGACCCTTATTATGGACCAAGCTAAATTAGACTGGCTATTTTTCATAAATAAGGTAAGAAAAGAAATATTTTTGAAAATAGAAAGAGAAATATTTTAATAAAAAAAATCCTCATCACTAGACTGTCCACACTTTCACTTCGTTCGATAATCAAATGGCGTGAAAGGTATTTATCACTGGGTTTGGTTTTGGAGAGATACATAGCCCCCACTTTGACTGAGTTTGGAGAAACTTATATTTTGAAAACAAAAGTCAAAGTAGCGATAGGGACGGAGAATGATTCAAAAAGTTCAGCGATCCTAAATCATTCTTGTAACGTTATACCTGCAAACTAGCATTAGTTAAACAGATAAAAGAGTTAAGAAACGCGTATCTTGTACTGTCGAGCACACGTCTCTAGAGTAATTGGTTTTGTTGACGATCTTTCTTAAGCTAGGGGATACCGCCTGAAGACTACCACTCTTGCAGCTGCCTTCAATTTCTGTTGTTTTATAACCATCTTCCACATCCTAGGGAACATGATCGAAGATAACTTTGCTTGAAATCACCTCCTATTTTCTAACAACCTTCCACATCCTAAGGAACGTCTTCGAAGATAACTTCGCTTGAAGCCATCTTTAGTTTGCGATAATATTCCAAAGAAAATTGTCGAAGGCCAACGCTTGTTGATCCTTAAAGCTCGCTTGAACTTTGTTGCTGTGATATTTGCTGAAATTTCCGCGGTCCCAATACATCGGCGCATTTTGATGCTTGTGAACCACATCGGTGCTTTTTGGTGCTTGTGAACCATTACGTCGGTGCTTTTGCGATGAGCCAATGTTTAGACGCTTTAAGCTAAGTGAGAGGATCTTTTACCTGGTCGATCACCTATTGTGATTGTAATCGAGCCAATTACTTATTCATGTCAAATTGCTTATAGGGGCTAACTGGCATACCAAGGAACCCTAAATTGCTGCATAAGGTCCACATAGTCATTTATGAGAGCCACGTGTTCTGTCGCCGCACCAGCGCACGCTGAAAAGCACTATCGCCGCAATTCTACTCTGTCGCCAGGCGACGAAGGTCAGCGCCTGGTGACGAGCTCATCGTCTGGCGCTGGTGTCGGCTTTTTGAAATAGAACCCCTTTCTTATTCATTTGTCGTGACTGCTGCTGCTACTTGCTCGTTTTTTGCTTGAAAACTTGAATCGACCGTTCTTGCTCGTTTATCCACTAAATTCGCTCAAATTTGTTGCAAATCAAAGCTTATCTCATCTATTTTCTGGATCCATGTAAGATTTCTCAAATTTAATACGATTTTTGTTGAATTCAGAGAAATTTTTGCGCGGGTAATTGAAAAAATCAAACCCAATTATGCCTAATTCGCTTTGTTTATCGAATTTTATGTCTTGAAATTGCTGGATTATGTTAATATATCATGTTTAGAGCATTCTGAAACTTGTTTTACTTAATTTGGTGAAGAAATGAGCAAATTTCCGTTGTTGACCCCCTTGAACTCGTGAGAACAATGTGACGTTCTTCGGATTTTTGCTAGCCATTTTTGTCAAAATTTGTCAAAATATTTATTATAGTATTGCAAGAAATTTTTTGACTGCTGAAATTTGCCATTTATGCTCGGATTGAAATTATACTCTGTTTTAGTACTCCATACTCTGTTTTTTGCGAACATAGTATCATGCGGCTAGGCGAACCTTATATACTATAGAACCATAATTTTTTGGTATTTTGCACAATATAGCATGGCTAGACGACGAGGTTCGGGTTCTCATTCTCGTTCTAGGGAGGCTCATTGGGAGGACGATCCCGTAAGTGCCTCCTCTTCTCTAGGGAGGTTTATAGAGTGGGACAAGCACACTTTGTACTTTGCGCCAGACTTCCACATTTCAGAGCTCGTTCGTCGAGGGATTCTCAGCGAGAGGGTCCGTAGCCATGGTTCTGGCAACACGACCATCGGCTCTTTGTACGATACGTAGTCTCGCGATCATGCTGGTATGCGCCTTTTGTGGGAGTCATGTGGCTTGACTCCATTGCTGTGAGCCACTCAAGCTATGTACTCTTTCAGTCAGAGCCACCACATAGTTTGAGCTTTGGTGGAGTTCTTTTAGGACACCACCAACACCTTCCATTTCCCTTGGGGTGAGATGACCGTTACCCCCAGTGACTTTAGTCTCATCACGAGATTGAAGTTCACTTCGGTCCCGCTCCTTTTCAATGGCGAGATCACTGTCTTTTCTCCAGAGGTACTGGAGCTGTTGGGCCCTATCACTATTCGGGCTCGTGCTGAGGCTGATCCGACGTAGCTTAGCACTAGATGCATCCGCCGGAGCATGCTTGCGGCGGCATTTCAGGACCATGCGACTATCCTGGAGCAGCGGGTGAGCATTTTTTCTCTAATCCTGTTGTCAGGGACCTTTTCCATGACAGAGGTAGTCGAGTGTTACTCTACTACCTGGCTGTTGTTCGCAACCTTGCCTCAGTTGGGTCGTATGATTAGGCCAGCTTGGCCTATGCAGACTTTGTAGTCGGACTGCGACTTTCTATTCGTCAAAGCTCCTTCGAGGGAGACATCGCACTTTCCAGCTTTTGGAGAGTCGCAGAGATACACCGTAAGCTCTAGATCTATTTTGGCATTTGTTGACATTTCTTTATTTTCGTAGATCTAGCTCTACGAGTACTTTCCATCTCTCGCGCCGGCGAGACCTTCACCTCGCGAGCTTCCCGTTGTTTTTGGTTGGGGAGGTCGTCACAGTGCGGATGTCACTTCTAGGCGAATTCGAGAGTTGATCCTCTCGGTATGTTCCTCGGATACTTACCTTTTTATATCTTTAGAAGGATTTTGTCTTATGAGTATGCATTTTGTAAGAGCCGGCCACAGAGTTTCGATCGTGGGCTGATTTTGACGTTTCTGCGCTTGCTGCGCAATACACCGCTAAGCGTCGCTATTTCCAAGGGACGTATGATGTTGTAGTGTATCTTGGCAAGAGAGTGGCTATTCAGCACTCCTCAGAGGCCTTCATTGTTCTAGCTCGCCCTCCATGGCATATATTCAATAAGGAGATGTTGAGGACTTTGGGGGGGCGCCAGAGGGCACGCCTAGGCGGACGCAAGCTCGTTCGAAGCTATGCTACTCAGAGGAACTACTACCGCTCTTGGCTCCACCACCCGTTTTTCCAAAGGGAGGTGAGGAGGTATTCTTTATCTTGTGCATTTGTCTCTTGTATAGCCCCCAAGCAGATTTTAGTTACCCAGTTTATTTTGTAGGACGTGCACGCGGAGTTTGTTGCTCCACTTGTGTCCATCACCTATCATAGGATGTATGGCCCTGTGGAGGAGATGATTCCTCTAGCTCCTCCGATTCGTCGCTTTATTTAGAAGTCGATAACACGTCATCAGACTTGGGTGAGTCATTTATTTGCCTTTTTACTTGCACATATATCGTTGATCGTTACTGACTCATCTCTTGACAGTTCTCTCGCGAGGTGGTAACGATGATTGCGAGAGGTTTGGACGCCTTTTGTTACCAACTGGTGAGAATGAGGGATCGAGTTTCTTGTCGTGATGACACTGCAGAGGTATTTCTCTTATTCTTATTTTATGATTGATTTACTCATTTAGCATCTGACATGGCTTACTTTTGTAGGGACAACCTACTCCTCCAGATACCCGGACGAGACCTGAGGCTAGGAGAGAGAGGTCCGACTCGAGACGTCGTCGCACCTCTACCAGGGGTGCGGGTGGTTAATCGGAGACGACTCCACCTGAGATACCAGAGGGTTCAGGCTCTTCGTTTGAGGGTGCACATGCTAGGCCGGTAGGCAAAGGAGGCGTGCCATCGACTCCTTTAGAGGGTGGTGGGCATACGAGGTTGGCTCGTCGCAGCAGCCGCACGCAGCCTCCACCATTAGCTATTCAGCTCTAGAGTTAGCCTGGATGGGCTGGCCCTACTCTGACGATCCTGGGGCCATTGAGGGGCATACTCTGCAATCTACCTTATTCTTTGACACTTTGGGAGTTCCTCCCCATTTGCGTCCTCCGGCACTGTAGCTGTACCTGTGTTTTTTTTATTTGACTTGTAGAACTTTGCTAATTTGTATTATATAACTTCTATATTAGACATATTGTATATACAACTTTATTATGCTTATTTTATCTTTGCATTTTCTAATTTATTTTATGTGCATGTGAGTGTGTGAAAAAATTGTGACTAATTTTTGCGAAAATTTATGCGTAAAAACTTTCCATCATTTTTATTATTAATGGAGGGTATATGACTTTCTCCCCAAAAAAGAAAAAATAAAAAATAAAACTTTGACTAACATAAGCTTAAAATTAATTAAGCTTAAATTAATCGAAAAAATGTTTGAAAGAAGTCAAATATATAAAGTCAATGCACAAAAATCGAGTCGTAATCGAAGAACACATATGGTTTGCATAGCGCGAATAAGCTGTCGTCGAATCAACTCTTTGTCGCCTAACGCTAACGTCGTCGCCAGACGCTGAACTCGTCGTCTGGTGACAGGCCTCGTTGCCAGACGCTATTCTTACCGTCTGGCGAACACTTTTTTTCTCCGAATCCTTCCAGGAAACAAACTGTACCAATTTTTTCCATAAATAGCCCCCAAATCTGTCGAGTTTTGTATATTTTGAACATATTAAAATAATAGTTATAGCATTGATTATTTATGGTATTAAGGGGGTAGACATAGATATAGATTTTATTCATACCGCCTTAGAATATTGGGATCATGATACACATTGCTTTAGATTAGGCTATGATGAAATTAGTCCTTTACCGGAAGAATTTGGTGTCATTCTAGGCTTTCCTTCCATGGATCTTGCGGTAATTCCTAATGTTAGCGAATACTATTATAAAGATTTTAAGCGCTTTTTTAATCTGAAAGACAAGGATCTAACAAATATTGTAGATGGTACTGTAGTTAATCTAAAGAATTCGCACACCACTACTTTGATAGACCATATTCAGAGTCTTTTCATGTTTATAGAAGAAGAGTTATTCTCTTTTGCATGTTTAGCCAATATCTCCTCACTAGTGGTAATAATCGCGAGGGTCAAGCAATTTTAGTGTTTGTGATGGAACAGATTGAATCAGGGAGGAATCCAATGCCATTAATTGTTGGAGAGACTATGCTTAGTTTAGATGAATTAAAGAAAAATCCAAAAGCACCTTTTCGAGACTCTCCAATTCTATTACAGCAGGTAGAAAAATAATATTTTTAATTACAGAAATCAAAAATATATATTTTTGTATAGTAATACTAATTATTTGCATTAAATTTTTGCAGATGTGGCTAATGGAGAGGCTAGAATTAATTAGTCCTCCTGACAATATTGAAAAATAACACCAAACTGCTTTGTTAGGCGAAAGAAGCGCTTTTCCATAAAGATGGGTCGCCCGGAGTGGAGCATGATATTCGCCTCTTGTGATTTTGCTATCAATTGGATCATCCCATGGTGGAAAATTGAGAAGATGGTTGGTATCAACAAGCAACCCTTCTGCCATCTTCCAAGCGTATCCAAGTTGACTTTTTATTACCCCTGTAGGGTAAAAAGACAGTACGGCCTTGCTCAAACCATTCCTTCTAGAGATCTTCGTCGTCCTTATGAATTTCCTGTTTCACAAGAAGTAGAAAGATTTGATGCTTATTGGAGTGCTAGGCCTAATGGGAAGTTGTTACCCAAAAGGTTCCTCCTTCTTTGTCCAAGGATGTGAAGCATTAGCTACTTGATAGGTCTGAAAAGGACAAGAAGAAAGATCAAGATAAAACCAATGTGAAGAATCGTTTGGGGGACAAGATTGTTCCTGTTAAGGAACCCTTAGGTGAAAGAGTTGAGTTTAAAACACCTATGATGCCTAGAAATAAAGACACTACTAAAGGCAAAGAGAAAAGGAAAGTTGACTCTACAGAAAAGAAGATTTGGGTAGAGAAGAAACATGGTGTATTGGCTAAGGGAGAAACTATTTACACCAAAATTAAATGAGGATCCGCAAAAGGATGATTGCTAGCAAAAGTAATGGATGAGGAAAAAGAAGCTGACAAGAATAGGAAGAGAACAAAGAAAGAGAAGAAAGAGAAGAAAGATTAGAGCATTGCTTAACTTTCAATTTATTAGACAAATTTGATTTTTTTTAAAGTTAATTTATTTTTTAAGCTTTCATTTAAATTCCATCAATAATGTAATTTTACTTTATTTTATTAATGCAATTTTCAACTTTTTAAATTAAATCAACATTTACATTATAATTTCCATCAAAGCAATGAAAACACTTAATTATTTTTCTAAAAATATTCGAGTATGGAAGTAAAAAATTTCCGAAATTCATCGAAATTTGCTCAGTTTAATGTTGAAAAATTGGCGTCGAAATTTAAGTTTATCGCCAGACGTCGGTCTTCGTCGCCTGGCGTTGTCCTCGTCGCCAAACGCTGCTGCTGTCGGCCGACGCTGACTTCTGTCGTTAGGCGACAACTTTTCTAGGATGCGTTTGCAAATTTTCGCTCTAATTTCTCTGAGTTGATTTGCTGGAATACGAGGTTTGTAAAAATTAAAGTGACCACACCCTATAAGGGTTGCCTACGAATCCCTTCCTAACGAATCTGGCCAAACGTAACTCTCTTGAATGTCCTACTCAAGTAATTATGGGTAGTACTTCTTAAGTTGGTCAAGATTTGTCATGTTCAAGAACTCATTGCCATCCATATCAGTTAGTTTTGCAGCACCTCCTGATAGGATAGTCTTGACAATATATGGCCCAGACCAATTGGGTCTAAACTTGCCTCTTGGGTCTAAACTTGCCTCTTGGGTCTAAAACATTTTTCATTAATGCTTTTAACACCAAGTCTCCTACTTTGATATTCCTTGTCTTGACTTTCTTGTTGAAGTGCCTAGCCATACGCGTTTGATAACATTGAGTATGATGTAGAGCCTCTAGTCGCTTTTCATCATGTAAAATTAGCTCTTCATATCTCGCTCTAGTCCATTCTACTTCATCAAGTTTACTTTCTAACGCGATGCGTAGAGAAGGTATTTCTAGCTCTACAGGTTGTACGGCATCCATTCCATAGACTAAGGAAAATGGCATATTCCCTATTGATGTCCGAATTGACGTGCGATAACCCCACACGGCAAAGTGGAGTTTGTTAGGCCAATCTTTGTAATTTTCTGTCATCTTCTCGATGATTGTCTTTAAATTTTTATTAGCTGCCTCAACGGCACCATTTGCCTGAGGTCTATACGGAGAAGAATGATGGTGTTTAATGCCATATTTTTGTCACAATTCTTCACATTCTGCTTGAAAGTGAGTTCCATTGTCACTTATCATTTCATGTGGGACTCCATATTGACAAATGATGTTTCTTTCGATAAAGAGTGCTACGTGTTTTGCAGTGAGCTTAGCATATGATTTTGCTTCAATCCATTTAGTGAAGTAATCAATTGCTACTAATATATATTCATGGCCTCCTGTTCCTGGAGGAGTAATTTTTCCAATGATGTCTATTCCCCATGTTGAGAATGGCCATGGTGATGTATAGGTGTAGAGGAGAGACGGAGGAACATGTTGCAAGTTAGCATATATTTGGCATTTAGGGCATCTTTGGACATATTGATGACAGTCCCTTATTCATCGTAGTCCAATAATACCCTTCGCGCATTATCTTTTGGACTAGCATTTTGCAATTTACGTGTGTTCCACATATCCCTTCGTGGACTATTCTCATATCCCTTTGGGCTTCCTTTTTGCCTACACATAGAAAGGCTCGACCTTTAGGTACCCTTTGGTGTAACTCGTCGTTAATGAGCACATATTGGGAAGCCAAAAGTCTTAAGGATCCTTTTCCTCTTTTGTCAGCATGGAGTGGATATTATCCTTTTGTGACATATTTGAGGATGTTTGTATACCAAGGTTCTTCCTCTTAGGTTACTTTTTCATCCTCTATTGCTTGGATGTAAGCCGGTTTGTGCCTCTTTTCTATTGTTAAGGGCATTTGCTCAATTTCTGTAGGAATCCTAACCATTTAGGCTAGTCTTGCCAAGGCATCAGCAAATTGATTTTCATCTCTAGGTAGATATGTGTATTCTACCTTTTCCAGCTGGTTTGTGAGAGCTTCCAAGTAGGTTTGGTAAGGGGCCAAGCTTTCACTCCGTACTTTCCATCTCTTGGAAATGTGATCCATAATTAATGAAGAATCCCCGAAAATTCGAAGTTCCTTTACTCCCAACGCCAATGTTGTTTCGAGGCCTACCACGCATGCTTCGTATTCTGCAGCGTTATTGGTAGCGTCGAAATCTAGCTTTATGGAGATTAGAACATGTTCCTCTTTAGGTGATACCAATAGTACTCCTACACCATATCCCTTTTTGTTTGAGGCTCCATCAAAGTAGAGAGTCCAAGTATCATCTTTTGTGACCATCAAGTCTTCGTCTAGAAAATCATTCTCATGTATAGGCATGGAATCTTTTATTGGAAAATCCGCTAAGAAATATGAGACCACGGATCCTTTAATAGCCTTTTCAGGCATGAACCTTACATCAAAATGGGCTAAATTGACTATCCATCTCGATATTCGCCCATTTAGTGTAAATTTCTCAAAAAGATAATTTAGTGGATCCATTTGAGATACTACGAAGACCATATGAACAAGCATGTAATATTTTAACTTGGTTGTGGCCCATACCAATACGAGGCACAATTTCTCAAGTGGGGTAAAGCGTATTTCATACTTGAGCATTTTTTTGCTTAGATAGTAGATGGTACTCTCCTTTCCTTATACTTCTTGTGTGAGCATAGCCCTCATTGTCTCTTTGGTGACTGTTAAGTACAACTTAAGAGGAATCCTTTGGAGTGCTTGTTCTAATACAGGAGGATTAGTTAGATAGGATTTGATCTTTTTAAAGGCTTTTTGACACTCTTCTTCCTATATTATTGGCACATTCTTTTTAGCTTTTTAAATATTGGTTCACATATTGTTGTCAATTTAGATATGAACCTACTTATGTATTGCAACCGGCCAATGAATCCCCGAATTTGTTTTTCGGTTTTGGGCGGTGGCATTGACATGATTGCTTTGATCTTGGTTGGGTCTATCTCTATTCCTCTAGAGCTAATGACATATCCCAAGAGATTTCCTGAGGTGACTCTAAAAGCACACTTGGATGGGTTTAACCTCATGTTGTATTTTCTTAACCTTTCAAAGAATTTTCTTAGGGCTACTAAATTCCCTGGTCGATCCTTTGATTTCACAATCATGTCATCTACATAGACTTCGACTTCCTCATGCATCATGTCATGGAGTAAAGAAGTTGTTGCTCGTTAGTAAGTGGCACCCGCGTTTTTCAACCCGAATGGCATCACCGTGTAACAGTAAGTGCCCCAAGGTGTTATGAACGTTATCTTCTCCATGTCTTCTTCTACCATGAGGATCTGATTGTACCCTGCGTATCTATCCATAAATGAGAAAAGTGTGTGGTTCGTTGTATTATCTACTAGAATATCGATGTGTGGTAAAGGGAAGTTGCCTTTGGACTTTCCTTATTTAGATCTTGATAGTCGATACACATTCGTACCCTTCCATCCTTCTTCAGAACTAGGACTACATTTGCAACCCATTAGGGGTATTTGGATACCCTAATAGAACCTGTTGTTATTTGTTTTTGTACTTCTTCTTTTATTTTAAAAGCTACGTCGAGTTTCATTCGACGTAACTTTTCTTTTACAGGTTTCATTCTTAGAATTAGTGGAATTGTGTGTTGAGCTATTTCTCGATTAATGTCTGGCATATCTTCATATGAACAAGCGAATACATCGATAAATTCTTTTAATAGATTAATAAAATCGGTTCTTTCATTTTTATTAAGTGTTAGTCCGATTCTAACTTCTCTTTTAATGGTTGGATCTTTTGAGAAGTCAACCGTTTCAGTATCCTTGATTATCGGTGATTTACTTTCAAGTGTTTCCATTGCTTTAATTATTTCTTTTTTACTTTCATTGTTAGTTAATCAATACTCATCATCTTGAGTTAAAGAATGACACAAGGATTAAGCAGAAGAAGACATGTTATTGAATTCGGAAATCATTACATCAAATAAAGTGGCGTCCGTTGGGACTTGATTATGGACTATTCTAGGGGAAGACGCTAAAGAAGAAAAACTAGGAGGGGGTGCTATGACTAAAGACTTAGAAGACTCGATAGGGGAAGACTCTGAATCGGACTCTGACTTAGATGATTCATCGAACATTGGTCCTTGTCCGGTTGTTATAGAAATCTTTCTTGCCGCTTGGAGTAGTCACCCTCCCGGTATTTCTTCATCCTTGAACTAGACCCTCTGCCGGAGTGATAATTTTGGAAGGATCAAAGTTATCACTTTGTAGTACTGTTTGAATGAGCAAAGAGTTGTCTTCGATATGCGTTGGGTCATTCTTTTCATACCCAAAGAGGAGTCCCATGACATTAAAGTCAAAGTATGGGGGTGCTCTTTCCTTATGGATGGGAGTTGGGACATCATCTATAAAGTTGCAATCCATAAATATTTTGAACCCATGTTGTCTTATCCCATTCTTGACAAAGGGTTCAGGAAATTCATAGCATGGATAATCCTCTCCCTCTTTTATGAATTTCCCATTTACGGTAAGAGGATAAAGATCCATTGGGATTTCTTTCTTTTGGGTAAGAGCACTCCTACGTGCATTTGATTTTTCCCAAGCTCGCTTAAGATATTTCGGAATCGGTTCGAAATCAAGTCCAAAATTGTCCAATTTAGGGAGGCTAGGTAGTCCCATTTGTTTTGCTATTCCTTTCTTCTTTCCGAGGGTCATCCTAGGTAAGTGTCCCTGTTTCTTGAGGATAGCATTTACCATCATGTTAGAGTGGAGGTCGTAGTGAAGAGGGGTCCTTTCATCCTCCTCAATTAAGGAGACCTCAACTTTAAAGCCCCACAAGTCTTCGTCATCTTCATCATGCTCCACGTTTATTATGGAATTTTTTATAGCCTTGATTCTCATTGATGAAGCATCAATTGTGACAGGGATTCCTCCAACTATAGCCTTCACTTGTTGATGAAGGGATGAAGAGACGGCCTTTAGGTCGTGAAGCCAAGGACGTCCCAACAATAGGTTGAAAGAGGCTTTAATGTCTACCACTTTAAAAGTAGTGGCGTGTTTTATGACTCCAGCCATTACATTCATGGTGATATTCCCAAGAGCTTGGCGGAGAGTGTTGTAATAAGCTCTTATTCCCTGTGTAGACGGAGACAAGTCTTCATCTTTTATCCTTAACATCCTCGCAGTTCGGAGTGGACAGACGTTAATTGCTGATCCATTATCGACAAGAGTCATTGGGACATTCATTCTTTTGTAGATTACCGTGAGATTTAATGCTTTATTATGCTTATCACCCTTTGGAGGTAAGTCCTTGTCAGAAAAAGTATCAACTTTATTAGACTAGGAAGATCACTTGTGAGAAAGTTAGCCAACCCCTAGGAGTGGTTTCAGAATCTATTCCTATTTTGTCCAAAGCATTCATTACTGCAAATCTATGTTGATGAGATGTGGATAAGAGTTTCCATACATTCATGTCAACTTTAGTCTTCTTTAATTGCTTGACAACGTCGATGTCTTCTATGATAGGTATGGAAACTTGCTGAGTAGTATGGATAGGTTGTTGTACAGTAATGGGAGGTTGCATTCTCCCGGACCTTGTAAGGACATCTATGGGTGAATCTTGTTCATCCCAAATGTTGTCCACCGGATATATTGTGGAGAGTGGGGTCTCTTCCATATCTTTGAGGTAGACATCCTCATCGTCACTGTCCCAAACTTTATTAATGGTAGCATCTTTCTCTTGTGGAATTTAGACTATCTTTTGTCATCAATCAGTTTTTGGATTAAATCCTTAAATTTAAAACAGTATTCTATTGTATGTCCCCCTGATTAGTGATATGGAAAGTAAAACCTATCCGTCCTCTTTAGTGATTCAAATTGTCTCAGTTCGAGAGGTTTAATCTTGCCACTCTCGGAGAGAATTTTGAACATGTTTGCATAGGTGGTCCCAATTGGAGTGTAGGACCTATGGCTTCTTTTAGGTGTTTCAACTACTTGAAGAGAGAATGGTTTCTTCGTAGTTGGTGTTACCTCTTTGTTGACATGTTTATTTTGTTCTTGTTCTGTGCGTTCAAGAATTCTTCTACACATGCCTACGAATTTCTCTACCGAATATACGAGAAGCAACATATCTTCCTTAGTGGGCGGTTGTTGCATTAGGTACGGTTTACTCATGGCGTCAAAGAATACTTATTCTTCTTCAAGGGTATGAGTTTCTTCGACTAGTTTGATCAAAGATGAGGAATCAACAGAGTTTTCCTTATCAGAGATGGCCAAGGAAATAGAAAGTGGTGCACTGTTGATACTTGGCTTCTTGCTTGCAGGAGGCATTGGGAGTTTGTTGTTGTCGATGAAGTCCTGGATAGCTTCCTTTAACTTCCAGCAATCCTCAGTAAGATGGCCCCTGCCTTGATGGTATTTGCAGTGTGCATTGGGGTTCCAATTAGCCGATCTCTTTTCGACTGGTGGATCCCCAAATGGTCCTATAGGAGTTATAAGACCCTTTGCATGAAGGCGGTCAAATGCGGTGTCATAACTCATGCCAATATGAGTAAAGTTTCTCCTAAATGGTTTCTTTTGTCCCTGATTGTTCATAGCAAGGACTTCATTAAGATTAAAGGTGCTAACATTGTTTAAGTGGGTAATATTGGAAGAAGAAGGATTGTCGTTCTTCTTTCCTTTCCAGCCACTGTTGGAGTTAGTATTAGCAGCTTTTTGCTTTGCAAGGTCGTCTTCAATATTAATTCCAAAGTCAAGATGGCCTTAAAGGTGTTCAAGTTGCTTTGATACTTGAGATGTTTAGAATATCTTTCTTGGAGGTTCTTTATGAACAACCTCACAGATTCTTTCTCAGTAGGTACCTCAATCATCTTAGCAGAGGTTTCCCTCTACTCGTTAAAGAAAGAAGTGAACCCTTCATTCTCTTTTTGTTTAAGTATCTCAAGTTCCCTATGATCAGTTTCAACTTGAATATTACACTTGTACCTATCAATAAAAGCATTTACAATGGTATCCCAAGTAGAGCTTTTCTCCTTGTAAAGGGAAAAGAACCATTGTTGACAAACAGTTTCAAGTGATAAAGAAAACAATGTATGAAAATTTTTCTTATCGATCCTCTTTATGTTCATTATTGTCTCAAATGCTCTTAAGTGGAAGTAGGGATTGTCTGTTGCCTTGAACTTAGGGATTTCAGTGGCATTGAACTTCTGGAGAAGAAGTTCCTTGTCCACTAAGACCTCTTGTGAGCTAATGCCCTAGAACCTATAGTCATTGGATATCTTGCTCAAGCTTTCTTGCAAGAGCTCCATTTGTTGTTGCCTTATAGGGTCATTAACTTGAAGTTAAGGCTAGAAATCCCTGACCTGACCCGATAACCCAAATGAACCCGACCCGGAGTTAATGAGATAAACCCGAACCCAACCCAATCTGAACTCGAATAACCCGAATTCGACCCGATTTGACCAAAATTTCATATTTCTTAATAATATTAAGTTTTACACTATTTTTTGTTGTTTCTAAGCATAACCTAAAAGCGACCTGAAATCTGACCCGAATCTGACCCACTAACATGAATTGCCACCCCTACTTGAAGTGTTATATTCTTCATCAATTTAGTTAGGCTGGCTACATCCTTCTTGAGTTCATTAACGTCTTCTTGAGAGGTCATGATCTTCTTAGCTTTTCTTTTCCGAGTAATGGGTTTGTCAAAAAGGAGTATCTGAACAAAAGTATTGTCTTTGATTAACCGCCCTTCCTTACTTGACCAAGCACTGTAAATTAAATCATTATTTGTTTTAATTACTTGACTCAAATTTGACTTTGACTTTATTGATTTTAAAAACAAAAAAGCATAAATAGGGTGTATTTTTTGAAGAACAAGGGTTTAAACAAGTATGGTCTAATTGGAGGATTAATATCCGACTTACCCCCCTAAAAATAATGACGGAAAAGACGTGCATAGAAGACTCTCTAGACATGGTCAAAATGTGACATATTATGTGTGTGCTTTAATAGTGAATGTGAGTGACATACTTTGACTCTTTTGTGAGACCATGGGACTATGTGCCTAGACTCAATTAAGGACTGAACATGATTACTGTCATTAATAAACTGATTAAACCGTAATAGCAAATTGATTAGACTAACTCGTCGTGAAGACTCGAGCAAAACTACAGGCTTTCGTCACACGACAGTACTATCGCCAAACGCTAAGGTACTGCTCCAGACGACGAGATCGTTTCCTGGCGCCGAACACTAGCGTGTGGCGCCATAGTCTAAATCGCTACGCCAATCTGGAGCATCGATTTGGGACTATTTACTGTACTTTGCTCTAAAGGGACAATGCTAAAAGTCGTGCTAAGTCAAGTTTGATCAATTTATAATACTTTAATCAATCATTAATTAATTAATTATTTAAATTAGCAAAGTCCTTAAGTCATTAATTTATTTATTTAACTCATACACAAGTCAAACAAACGGTTAAGGAAAACACATATAATATGCACAACAAATAATGCACAAGTAGTCATATAGTCACGATATGATGCAATGAGTTTGCAACCTAACCATGGCTCTAGTTCTCTAAAGTTCAGGATATGGGTTAGTCAAAGAGGGTCCATGGTTATGAGTCCGGATGCACCGCGTGGAAGCCTTACCTTTGGAAGGGTTGGCGCGTGTGGATGGGACCCCACGAGTAAAACTCGCTTCCATGGTTTGGTGAATTCAACAATCTCGGATGTACCCTTCGTTGCCAGGAGCGTTCGATTGGGTAGATAGAGCATTAATTCCCAAAGGGTTATGTACATATGTAAAACACATATGGGTTTCAGAAAAAAGGGAAAAACTCAATCAGGAAGTAAAACCGAGCAAAAAGTACTAGAAAACTATTCGAAACAAGAAGGTAGATTTATGGCTCTGTAGTGAAAGAATTTGGCGCGAGAAAATAGCGTCGTCGCTAAACGCTGGCACTGTCGCCAGGCGACAACGCCATCGTTTGGCACTGACCCTGTTTTCTCAACGTTAATTCCTACATGCCTCGGCATCTTTCTATTCTTGAATTTTCCAGTTTTTTCGTAGCATTATTTCAACTTTAGTTGTGAAAGATATTTCTCTAGATTCCTACGTGTAAAAAAATCCTATGTTTTTTACTCATTACGGATGGTCTTTCCAATGAGAACATTTTTATGCTTATGCTAATAATGTCAATCAAAATTACGCACATGAAATACTTAGAATTTTTCGAGTCTCATCCACTCATTCTAAATCATTGCCAAAATAAATTACATGAATTAAAACAGAAATCCTCCCTAGTGGAGTCGCCAAAAAACTGTAGGGAATATATTTAAAGCATCCCACACTTGAGCTCCACTGTGATAATACACTTAAGCATGGTGGCGTCCAAAGGGAAGGAAACTGGAGTAAAAGAGTCGCCAACAAGTTTTACGAACTTGTAAACCGTTCACAGGGTGAAGGTTACACCCCTTAACGATCCAGGAGATTGTTAACTCCAATAGGTTTGGAACCATGACTGGAAGTTCGGGGATGAAGGTATAAATCCAACCTAGAAGAGATTGAACTTGCCCTCAAAATAGGCCTCTACTTTATTCTTCTCGTATTCATGTGCACTTTCTGACTAACATGCAATCAATAGATTTACCCTAAACCTGTTTAATCTATGTTGGTTGAATATTAATGCATAAACAAATCTATTATTGGCGATCACTTGAATTATAATCATATTAACCTTAAACAAGATTATTAATTATCTTATTAGGCGTGATTACAAGTACAAATTCCCTGTAAATATGCATTAAAGGTGTGATCAAGCAATAACAATAATCATAACAATTATCATAATCATGTTAAAGCATAACATTAATAGCAAGATCCTAGGCATGATACTAACAAGATTAATAACAAACCCTAGCATGTCACTAAACATTAAAAATCAAAGCTTTAGCCCTAACATGATACTAACATTATATTTAGGAAAGAAATAGGAATAATAATAATAATCATACTTGATATTAGAAATATTATTTAACCCTAAACATAATACTAGGAAGCAATAAAACATCCTAACATGATACTAGGAATCAACAAAATAATCTAAGCATGATTTCTATATCAAAAGATCAATAAAACAAATAAATTATTTACTTCGATGTCTAGTACCTCTTTCTAATAACAAAATACACACGTTAGTAACTTCAAGGAAAATAATAAAACAAACAATCAAACTAAATAATTGAAATAGGGATTTGGGACCAAACCCTCAGAAATATCAAAACTTTCACGTATAGGGCGAAGGCAACTTCGAACTTGGCTAGGTGTTTCTAGAGCTAATGAGTGAGGAATCTTGTAAGAGGGAAGGTTTAGAAAAAAAAGAAGAGAGAGAGAAAGCTTCTAGCTTTTAGAGACAGAGAGAATTCTAGGTGTTGATGATTTGAAAACAGGGAGATACGACCCCTATTTATAGGAAAAATAGCACGGGATCGAAGAGAATCATATTCGAAATAAAATACCTCCTCTCGCAAACGACAGGAGTCAGCGCCGGACGACAAAGGTCAGCGCCTGGTGACGACTCTATCGTCTCGCACTGGTTCAAAAGTCAACACGCTTTTACACACGTAATTACCTTCCAAACCGGTTGCAGGTAATTATGCGTCCAAACAGTTTCGAAATCAGATTTAATATATTTTATTCAAAATAAAACATCTTTTGAAAATACAATTTGCAATCCTAATCTCATTAGAATTAAAAAGAACCTTCTAAACATTCCTAAATCAATCCTAATCACTTTAGGAATAATAATTAATAGGCCCTCCTCTAGATCATTGTGCCACATTTAAAATTATTGGGCTTAATCTAATTTAATCCATAACTTCCTCATAATTAATCGGAATTATGCTTATAATATATCATCGGAAAGCTCTTTTCTAGCCCGATCCAACTACACTATTATTGTACCCTTATTATGGACCAAGCTAAATTAGATTGGCTATTTTTCATAAATAAGGTAAGAAATGAAATATTTTTGAAAACAGAAAGAGAAATATTTTAATAAAAAACATCCTCATCACTATACTTTCCACACTTTCACTTCGTTCGATAATCTAATGACGTGAAAGGTATTCATCACTGGGTTTAGTTTTGGGGAGACACAATTGGGCGTTTGTAGCTACCTCATTAGACAACCACTGGATTTGGATTCTCACTAGGAAAAACCGTCTGACATTGGATCAAAGTCCTTCTCTCTCTCCCTGCTAGATGGTGCTCAAGTTGAGACTTGTTTTCTTGACAGGGATGGTCATTGAAAAGTTGGAGGCAAAAAGGGAGGCAAGCTACCTGAAGTTGTCAATGCATCCGGCTGGCAAGTTGCCAAACCATTGTTGGGAAATTCCCTTTAATGTAGCCGGGAAGCACCGACACCACATAGTGTCCTCCAACCCCTGCATGTGCATGAGGTTGGAATAGGCCATGAGGTGGTCCTCCGGGTTGGTGATACCGTCATAGGCACCCACCAACACATTCTTAACCTTGGCCGACTGTGCAGCTTCAGTTATCTCCTTGGTGCACGCAGAAGTTTGTTCACCAAGTTTTAGCAAACGGAGCTGCCATGCCAAAGGTTGGACATTGTATGCCGCCTAACCCCCAAAGAGGGTCAGTTGCATGAAATGCGGAGAATACGGACAGTAGACCATAGGGGGTATGTACAATTCATTCCCAATCATCTGAGGGCCAGAATGGACGGTATTACCGCCTGTATGGCTCTCATACAAAGATTGAGCATTCCTTGCAGATGTATTTCTAAAGCTGTCTAGAAAGCTTAAAGTAGAGGCTGACTTAGACAGTTACTAACTTCTCCAGCGCTCAATGATTTCCCGAGCATCGGAAGTAGATTTTTTGTTACCCCTTGGTTGATCCTGTCGGTGGGGTTTTCTCGGACCCTTCTAGGGCAGAAGGATCTTGGACCAGTCAAGTGTTGCGGCTGCCTTCTCCTTTGGGTGTGGAGTTGGTTTCCTGTCCCTAAATGTCTTCCTCCTCTCAGCCCGAGGAGTCTTCCTTGCCGATTGACCCTTACTTGGGCCAGCCTTGCTTTTAGTGATCAGATCCTTGATTTCACCCTTAAAACTAGTCATGAATTTCATGAGTTCTTCCCTGGTGACTGGGGTTGATCCGCTTTGTAACACCCAAATAATTCTCTCTTTAAACCTGTGAGGACCCTGAACAACATTCAAGAGAATTACTAGCGTGCTACCGCCACGTGTTCAAACGTTAAGGCTTTATTAGAAAATAGCAGCGGTAAAACTAACTCAGTTATAAATAAGTTTCAAAACCAATAACCAAAACCAAAATAAATCTTACAACTTGGAACCATTAGGGCCCTTATTCAAAACTCAAACCAATAGAAATAGTATGAAAGTAAAATTGAGTTTAAATAACTTCAAAACTAAATAACAATAAAAATAAGAAAAGCAACCAATACTCCACTCAAGATCCCACCACCTAGAAACGGATGTTGCATGTGTAAGAACCTGTGGTTAATCTGCTCCCCAATATTACGAGTGTAAAAATTGGATCGTCATAGGGTCATTGAAAGGCAAAGGCCATGACCAAAGAAAGACACACAAAGCACGCAATCAGCAAAGCTGAGTACATACAAGCTGCAAAACATAATAGAAATCCCTAACATGCTACTAATAATCAATCATCACACATCATTAGTGTGTAGACTCGACACATGACTCAACTATTTACATTACTTAGAATCCATTAATTAAGAATAGGTAAATCATTATCTTTCTTCATTGGATTAAGCAATAGACAAGGTTGTCCAACCCATGCTCCATTTGGAACATCAATAAAAGAAAACCCCATGCCTCCATTAGGAAACATCAATAAAACATCCAATGACCACGGGCGCGACTCCGTGACCGTAGCTAGTATGAGATCTCATCTAACTCATAGTTTTGAAAAGTATTTAAAAAAAGAGACTCGTAGATCAGACGACCTCAAGAAAATTGCACGGCCAATACCCCGTGTACCCCAACCCTTGATTGTCATTACTCCAAATGTGCACAAATCCAGAGTTTTATTGCTCATCCATCTCGCACGTTAGGTGATTTACAAGTGTAGACTCGGTGATGACTCATATGCATAACAATACAAATATTCCAATATCAATTCAATCAAGCAAAGCAAGTTTCCAATTTCTTTTTTTTTTTTGGTAAGTAAGCAATTATATTAACACAATAAAACTGTACAAATTGTACAAATACACAGCCTGAGACAGGCTCCCCAAAACTGCACAAGAGCCAAAAAGCCCACACCAACCCCTAGAAGCCTAGAAAACCCTCAACCACCTACAGACAGGGAGAAGAAGGCAACCAAGCAACTCTTCTGAGAACCACACACATCCTGCTACCTTCTAGGAAGGGCACAGGAGGAGCAGAACTCAGGAAATAGAACAAAAGGAACTCCAAAAAGAACCTATCAACAGAGATACAACACAAAAAACTAAACAGCAGTTACAGCATATGCCTAAGCTTAAACAACCATTTACAGTCTTTTGTCTTCCATCTAACATCAATAAGCTGCTAAGCTCTTCCACTAACTTCTCTTCTGATTGCTTTTACCAGCACCTTAGGATGAATTACAGCATGCTGCCAGAACACATGATTTCTGGCTAACCAAATGTTGTAAATAGCAGCACTCAAAGTGGCAAGATAAAAGTTGCTCTAAATCTTGTTTTTCCCCAGATTCCTCCAACTCTTCCAGGCCTCACCAATATTATCCTGCTGTAAACCAATGTCCAGCCAACTACAAACACCAGTCAGGCATCTCTTACTGTATTTGCAGACAAAGAACAAATGAGTAATAGTTTCAGTCTCCTCTCCACATAAAAGACATAGATCATCAGAGAAACCCCAAACCTTGAAAGCTTATCCCTAGTCTTGAGCCTCCCTAACATTGTCAACCAAATTACAAAAGAGTGCTTAGGAACATTGAACTTATTCCAAACCCACTTGCTCCAAGGAACCTTATCCAAGTTGCCCTGCAACCACTTATAACAGTCTGCAATTTTATATTGTTTGCTAAGCCACATATTACTAGAAAAACCTTCCTTTAGTTCCTCCTTGACCTTACAAATCAATTTTCACCCCCAACCAGCACTTCTCTTGGGACTATACTGCCACCAATCTTGCCCTTTTAGATAAACTGAGTGCACCCATTTTACCCACAAAGACTCGGTGTTCTTAGAAATCTTCCACACATAGCTACCAAGAGCTTCCATGTTCCACAGCAAACAATTTCTAATCCCCAAACCACCAGCATTTTTAGGTCTACACACCCAATCCCAAGCCAAAGGAGGAGCTCTACTCAACACAGCCTTGCCATCCCATAAAAAAGCTCTGCAAAGTTGCACAATTCTGAGCATCACAGTCTTAGGAATTAACAAGCACTGAGCCCAATAAGTGTGAAGGCTCATAAGCACTACATTTATCAAGGTAGCTCTAGCAGCATAAGACAAATTCCTGCTACTCCAACACTGAATCTTATTCAGCATCTTGTCAACTATAGCATCATAACCAGTGACTCTCAAGTACTTGTCATTTAAAGGAATTCCAAGATACTTAAAAGGCATACTACCAACAACAAAACCAGACAGCTGCAAAATAGCATCCCTAGTCTGATTCTGCACATTACCAAAATACATAGATGTCTTATCAGTGTTAACCTGCAACCCAGATCTTCTTTCAAAAGACTTCAGAGCCCTTAGAAGCAGCTTAACAAAATCCACATCCCCATAAGAGAACAGCATCAAATCATCAGCAAAGATAAGGTGGTTCAAGGCTAAGTTCTTACATCTCTGATGGTATTTGAACCCCTTTTTCTTCCCAATTTTCTTTAACATCCTAGTCAAATACTCCATGACCAATACAAATAATAAGGGAGACATAGGATCACCTTGTCTTATCCCTTTTTTCCCAGCAAAGAAACCATGTAAACCACCATTTAACATCAAAGAGAAAAAAGGAGTGCTAACACACTCCATAATCCAATCAGTAAACTCTATAGGAAACCCCAAAGCCCCAAGCATATTTTTTTATAAAGCTCCAACTTATAGAATCATAAGCTTTCCTCAAATCCACCTTAACTGTAAACCTAGGAGGCATTCTCTTATTACTGTAACTCTTAAGCATATCTTGACAAACCAAGATATTGTCCAAAATGGACCTTCCAGCAACAAAAGCACCCTGGCAAGGATCAACTAAGTCAGGAAGCACTTCCTTGAGCCTTGCACAAATGAGCTTTGAGATGATCTTATAAACAACATTACAACAAACAATTGGCCTAAACTGAGTCACTTTATTAGCATTATCAACTTTAGGCATCAGGGTCAGAGTAGTGGCATTAATTTGCTTCAGTAGCTTACCCTCAGCAAAAAAATCCAGCACAGCTTTAGTAACATCTTTACCAGTAACATCCCAAGTACTCTTGAAAAATTTACTTGAAACCCCATCAGGGCCTGGCGCTTTATCATCATCAATACTCCAAAGCGCCTCTTTCACATCTTTCTCACTAAAACTCCTGCACAACCTATCTGATTGTTCAACACCCAAGCATTTCCCCTCCTGGACAACACTATCATGCACCTCACCAGTAGCATCAGCACTGCTTCCTAGGAGTTCTTTGTAATAAGCTAGAAAAGCCTCACAAACTTTCCTAGGTTCAGCCAATACAGTCCCATCCTCACAAACAATAGAATAAACACTATTCTGAATTCTCTTTTTCCTCAGAATTGCATGAAAAAATGCAGAGTTCATGTCCCCGCCTTTTAACCAGTGAACCTTGGCTTTCTGCTTCAGAAAGTTATACCTAGAAGTATGAGCCTGAGTATACTCCTCTCTTGCTAGTTTCTCTTGCAAAATTAACTCCTCATCCCTAGGGTCACTCTGCAACTTAGACTGTATATCTAACAGCTTCTTCTCAGCAATAGCATCAGCTGTCTCAACACAAGTGAATCTAGTCAAGTTAATGCTTTTAAGTTTCTTTTTGGTTTCAGTTAACTTCCTAACCAATTGAAACATATCAGTTCCCTGGACCCCAATAGCCCAAGCTTCCTTTGCAGCATCCAAAAAACCAGGAGCATCAATCCACATATTAAAGAACCTGAAAGGTTTTTTCAACTGCAACCACCATTAAACAACTGAATCACACATGGACAATGATCCATCAGACCCTCAGGGAAGAAAGTTGCTTGCAGATTAGTAAACTCATCCAGACAAGCATTATTCACCAGAATTCTATCAATTCTAGTGCTCACTCTATCAATCCCACCTTGCTTATTATTCCAAGTATAGAACATACCCCCAGTTTGCCAGTCAAACAGCTGAGTATCCCTCAAACACTGTCTGAATGGCTCTACTTCAGCAAGAGTTACAATAGAACCCTCCCTATCACTAAGATTGAGAACATTGTTAAAATCTCCACCAATAAGCCAAGGACTATGAACACTACCAGCAAGCATCTTTAGTTGATCCCATAACTCTTCCCTTTGCACAGCTTCATTCAAGCCATACACAAAAGTAACCTCAAACTGAATACTAGTAGCCTATTGAACTACTCTACAGTGAACTAACTACATCTCAACCTTGGTCACCATCACCTCAAAAATTTGAGACAACAAATCACCCAAATTCTACCATTTTTATGCTTACTGTATTAGAGCAAACAGACCAATCACCACCAACTCTATCAAACACCTTGCCAAAATTCCAATCATTTACTCTAGTTTCAAGAAGCCTAAACAGCCCAATATTATGGTGTCTTATGAACCACAAAACATCACATAACTTGCTAGGCATATTTAGGCCCCTAACATTCCAAAACCCCACACTATCCATTAAACAACTCAGAGCATTCCCCTTCCTCCAATACCCTAAATCTGTTACCATTACCACCAACCAAGATCACACCTGGTTGTAACAATACAGGAGCCTCAAACAGTGAATCCTGTCCACCAGCATCAGACATATCATCTGTCCTGCTCCCCTTAACATCATTAACTTGCTGCTGAGTATAGCTAGTCTTCTGAACAGGTCTCCACACTTGCTTAGGTGGCTGCCTATGCTGCTTCTTTGCTCGCACTCTGTGATTAGGACAATGAGCATCCTCATGCCCCATACCATGGCAAACCTTGCAGATTATAGGTTTCCACTCATACTCCACTTTCTGAGTAATGCACACACCCTTTTCATCAAGAAATGCAACAGTATCTGGAAATGAGGCATTAATCTCAACCTCTACCATCACACGAGCATAATTCAATTTCTCCTTAGAGGCAGTAGCTCTATCAGTCTTAATAGGATTGCCAATTAAGGAAGCAATCTTCATCAAAGCATTCTGACCCCAGAATTTAAGGTCAAGCCCTACAAGCCTAACCCAGATAGGAACCTTAGTTACTGTCTCCTTAGCCAAATCCAGCTCAGGCTCCCATGCTTTCATGATAACAGGCTTCTTGTCAAACAGAATGGGTCCAGCATTCAGAACCTTGTCTCTACTCTCAACAGTTCTAAACCAAACCAAGAACACTCCATTGTCCATCAAAGAGATCTTATCTATCCCATGCTTACCCCAAACCCTTCTTATGAATCCATTAATCACATTCAATGGAGGTTTAGCACAAACAATGTAGCACACAATCGCAGACTTCCAAAAATCAAGTTCTGGTTTCACATCATCCAAAGTAATCTGCACCAAATGACTAGCATCCTGCCCATCAACAAAAGAATTTCCACCCCCAGAGAGATCTAAACCCTCATCCCCGGTACCCTCAAATAGAGATTCCCGCCAATTCAATCGAACAGGAGAAGATTGAAAAACAGGGGATTGCAAATTGGGGGAAACAAATTGGGAGTAGGAATACCATGCTCAATCATCAAAATAGGAGTTGGATTATCAAATTTTAGAACACTATCACAGCAATTATCAGTTCTAAGCTCAGCATCAATGGCGGAAGCAGAATTATGAATTACCTGTAACCACGCATTGAACTCTTCTTGATGTTCCCCTCTCTCCTCCTCAGTAATATCTATCTCCGGAATACCATTCTCCATTACTTCATCAAGCCAGCTCTCAACTGAGACATCTTCAGTAGCAATGCTCTGTTCCTTCTTCTTCGTAAAATTCCTTGTTCTAGGTCCAGAATTCTGCCTAGCCTTCTGTTTTTTCTTCGATTTAGACCCTGAACTTTTGCTTCCCTTACCCTTCTTCCTCTTCCCATTGAAATCGGGCTAAAAATCGAAGTTCAAATTTGTGGGTTTCAATCGATTTTTCAACTTTCTCTCTCTAGTTCTTGAGACTTTCTCTCTCTAGTTGAGCTTCTTTTTTAAGTTTCCAATTTCAATTCTTGGTTTATTAGTGACAAACAACATTTATTATTTAATCCTTTAACTACCTCGGTGTATAAACACCTTGAGTGCATAAGGCACCCCACAAACTTAACCTCGTCATATAAGACTTAAATTCTTCCTTACTCATCATGTTTCCATAATCATGAATGAGTAATAAACTAATCATTTCACCAATCACATACCTTTGCCTCTAAGCGCACCTTGCATAATTAGAGCACAAATAATACTTGCAATATAAAATAGTGCACGTCATACAAAATTCACAATGTATAACCAAACAATTTAACCCAGTCATCCCTTTACATGATACTCAGTTCTCAATCCGTCCTTAAACATGCACCTAAAAGCAAGGTTTCGTAACTTGTACGTACCTTGTGTAAACAATTCGGTTGGCCACTTTAAAACTAGAAGTCGCCTTCTACAAAGTCCTCTCCTAAACCAAACAATGAGAAATAAATCAATACCCAAACAAATAAATTTACAACAATACTAAACCACTTTAAAACCTCTTCAATCATCAAAATAAAGCTTTTAAATTGTTCCCATTAGTCAATAATAATAATATAACATCCCAACTATAAGTTTATATGTTAAAATCATGAAAATATAGCGTATAATACAAAATTACAGCAACTTTAACTTACTAACATATGCTGAAAATTTGTTTTATTAATAGTTTTTGCAATACAAATAATCTATACTTGTCATATTGCATAAATAGTTGTTTAAAACATATAGAAGCATTCTAAAACTTTATTTTTGGCTCAAAACTAATAAAAATCAGATTATATAAAATCTGAAAAATAATTTAAATTATAAATTTCAAACTTTTGAAGATCTACATTCATAATTCAATAGTTAGGATAGTGCATTACACATTAAACCTTAAAACCCTTCAAATAAACAATATAAAACTCTAATTTCACAAAATATATAATCTGAAAATTAATTTTAAGTATAAAATTGTGGGTTTTGTCATTATGACATCATAGTATTCATAATTAACTTGCTTAACACGTTTTTAAACCCTAAACCATGAAAAATCAACATTTAAACCCTAAATTATACATAACATAAAATCTGAAATTTTGTATCATAAATTAAACATGCTAAAACCCATAAATTCATAATCTTTTATAACTTATATATAAAATCAAACCATAATAACAATAATTTAGAATTAAAATCAAATAAAAATTGAAGCTTTAAATAAAAAATAACAAAACAAGAGAAGTGAGGAAAAAGGGAGGAAGAGGGGCGAACTACAAGCTGTTGGTGGCGCGTTGGGTGGCCGGAGGTGCGGCTGGGTGGCGTGGTGGTGCGTTTGGAGCAGCGGCATTAAAGATTCAAGGGTTTTTTTTTCTTCTGTTGTTGTGTGCGTGAAAGAGGAGAAGAGAGTATGTGAGGGGTTTTTTTTTCTGTTTTCACATGAAAAGAAGAGGAAAGAAATTTGGGCTATTTTATTTGGGTTTTAATTCTCCAATTCTATTAGGAGTAGAATTTGGGTAGTTTGGGCTTGAATGAAAATCAACTTTGGGCCAATATACTTAAAAAGGGAGTTATAATTAGACTAAAACATATTGGTTTAGTAAAATCTTATTACTTTTACATTAAATTACTCATACTTATAAAACTAAGATTAAAATATTTGTATAAATAATAAATAATTATATTAGAAAAATATGGGGGATTACACGCTTGCCATTTGGGTTTCCTCTTCCGGCTGCCCAGGGGTTCTGCTGGTACCCGCCTGGCTTTCACCTCATTCCAAGTTATCTCTGGGACGAAGGTGCCTAGTAATGAGTGACCCATCGTTGGCCACGTATGTTTCAACCTGAAGATCATCTTCTTCCTTGTTTGTAAAGACCTCGGACTAATGAATATTGGGGTCAGGAGGCAGTACAGACTCTTGAACCATCTTTGAGGTACTCTCCCCACAGACGGCGCCAATTGTTTTAGGTGTTTATTGTCCCTCGGGAGTGTTACAGCTCGAAGACTGGTTGCACGCGGCCTGTACTTGCAAAACAACGGAGACTTCGGGTGGTTGGAGCTCCGCCTCCGAAGATCAAGTTAGTACTTGAAGGAGAATAGGAAAAGGTGCGGAAATTGAGGTGAGATCTTCTCAGATTCCGAGATCAGGTGTTCTCTGATGTATGAGAATGTAGGGTAAGTGTAATAAATGATTGAATATGTGCCAAAAATGAAGGATATCTCCCTATTTATAGGGACATTGGGAAAAATGCCCTCTCTTAGGTCATTTAACCTAGATTTGGTGGGATGTGCCGTTTTGTGGCGTTTCTTAGGAATTGGGCCCTGAAGGTCGCAATTCCAGGAGGAATATGAGGCTAACACGTGTTAGTTGTCTATTGGCCCACATGGACCTGCCTAGGCTTGACATGTGGCCCTCTCTGATTGGTCCACATGAATAGGGTATTTTTACCCAAAACACCCCCAAAATGGGAAAAATCTCCCTATTTATAGGGTCGTTGGAAAATGTGTCCTTCATTAGATAAGCATGACCTAATGGGTTGTGCCGTTTTGCGGCATTCTTGGGAATTGGGCCCTGAAGGCCGCCATTCTATTTGTTATTTGAGGCTGACAAGGTGTTAGCTGGGAGTGGTCCCGTTGGACCCATCCAAGATTGACACGTGTCCCTCTCTAACTAGACCAAGCGTCTAGGGTATATTTACGCTAAACACCAACCACCAATCAGCCTCTACTTCACCCACCGGCCGTCCACGTGAAACAACCTCCACCGTGTCGTCGTCGTCCTCCCTCCCCGAAACACCCCCATTCCCCATGAAACCACCACCGTGAAAACCCGAATACACCACCCTGAAACCCCAAATCCCACCAATAAACCCCTCCCCACTGCCAAAAACCCTCAATCGTTCCTCCCACCACCACAAAATCCTAAATGACTAGGGTTTTTGACGGTGGGGAGGAGTTTTTGAGGGTTTTTGGAAGTGGGAGAGGTAAGCAGCGAGGAGATCGGCGAGTGAGGAATGGGAAAGCAGTGCAGGGGGAGGGGGGGATGGGGAAGGAGAAAGCGGAAAGCGATGAGTGGGAAATCGTCGCAGAGGGAGGGGGAAGGGGAAACCGTCGTAGGGGGAGGGGAATTAGCACCGCCGTTTAAGGTTAGAGTGGTGGTTGTTGGGGTTGGCCGGTGGTTTCTGTGGTTGGCTGGTGGTTGGGTTTTTTTTATGGGTTTATAAAAACCTATTTGGCTTCCAAATAATGGTTATGTTTCTATATATATATATAGGACCATGTTATAATGAGAACCAATCCTATAATAAGAACTAAGAACTAATCTAGACCGTCAGATTTAACACAAAAAGCGCGTGATCTAACGGTCCACATTAAATCGGACGAATTGAACGAGTTTCATGGAATTCTCTCCTTTGCCATTTACTCTCTCTTCTTTCTCATATCATTTACGCCATTTTCTCTCTCTAGCATCATTCAAGCTTCCTCAATTCAATCAACAGCTCCAATATCAGATAAAAGGTGCTACAATTTACATAATTCTTTAATATTGTGTTGAATTCGTTGCAAAATTTCTCGACGATAGAGGTAAGCATTGGAATTTTGTATAAATCGATGTTTAGGGTTTAATACGTTTTTTGCCTAATCTATCAATTTGCAGCTTATATTTGCAAATTCGTCAACAATTTGGTGTTTTTTCAGTTTAGTTTAGTGATTATAACTCTTTTTATGGTGAATATTGAAGTTCGTATATATGCGAAACTTCAGAGATGTTGATTTGAATATTGTTTGATTTTCAGTAGTTTATGGTGATTATGGTCAATTTAAGGTTCATTATAGTGAAATTCGAATTTTATTCAAAAAAATTGAGGTTAAGAAAGATTTTTGTGGTTGATTTTATTACTTCAATCCTAAATAACTAGATATGAAAACTTGCATTTAAATTTTAAAATCGGTTTTTTCTCCAAATGCCCTTGAACTTTTCAATAATTCACAAAATACCCTCAAGTTTTTCAAAATTCACCAAATGTCACAGACGTTTGTTAATATTCACACTGTGACCTCTAGCGTTAAAGTTCCGTTAGTAATAAAATTAATTCACCAAATGCCCTATCTTTGTTAAATAATTACACAAAATACCCTTTTTTGGAAGTACAATGTCTAGTTTGAAATTTAAGGAAACTAGCCGTTAGTTTTGATTTTCGCCCTTTTTTGCATAAATACTCGATACATAGCATCTCACTTATTTTCTTAACCACAAATTTTTAACACCATGAGTTATCAATCTAAATAATCCTCCTCACTGTATGAGTACTTTTGTGTAAGAGTTGCAAACATCCTCTATTCATAAAAAGAAGTGTCGGAGACCTCGCAAACAGAGAAAAAGAGGGCCAAATGAAATAGAGGTGATTACTTACGGGCTTGGACGGAAAACGGATCGGACTATAGTTTATATTTTGTCCAACGGACTTAATATAGCAAACTCAAGCCCCTTTTATGTGGCTTGACAATTAGTCTATACCCACCCTAGTAAACAGTCTGGGCTTGTCCGCGGACTAGCTAGCGAACTCAGAAGTTCCTACTGCAAATTTTCTCCTACTACCACAAGTTTTGTTTGCAACTCTTACACAAAAGTTCTCATACATTGAGGAGGATGATTTAGATTGATTTCTCAAGGAGTTAAATATTTGTGGTTAAGAAAATAAGAGGATGCTATGTATCGAGTATTTGTGCAAATAAAGGGTGAAAATCAAAACTAACGGCTTGTTTCCTTAAATTTCAAACTAGACGTTGTACACTTGTACTTCTAAAAATAAGGGTATTTGTGAAATTATTTAACAAAGTTAGGGCATTTGGTGAATTAAATTTTATTGGTAACGGAACTTTAACGCCAGGAGTATTTTGAGGTCACGGTGTGAATATTAACAAACGTCAGTGGCATTTAGTGAATTTTGAAAAACTTGAGGGTATTTGGTGAATTTTTGAAAAGTTCAGGGGCATTTGGTGAAAAAATTGTTTTAAAATCAATTAAATCTAATTAAATCTCGCAGCAAGATTGGTGAGAGAAGTGTGAAGTTTTGTATAAGCTGATTTTTTTATCGTAAAATTGGTCTTGAATGTAATTCCACTTAAAGTAAACTACAGAGCTTTTAAAGTAGACCAAAATACTCCCAAAGTAGATAATCAAATAGAATTTTGTATTATTCTATGCATTTGACTTTGTTGTTGTTTTTTTTATTTTATTTTTTTTCTTGTGATTTCTCTATTAGAATTGTAAATATATTGATATTGAGTAATAAAATTTGCGTATGATGAAAGAAAATTCAAATTTTACCTATTTTCCATAAAAAGTATATAGAACGCATGTTAAAGTTACTAAAAACCTGAAAAAGTTAACCAAAATAATCTTATGGTTTTAATTGTGGGTTGTCTTTGAATAAACTAGGAAATATTGAGAATGGACCTGTTTTACTATACATATATGACTCAATATGATGCAAATCAATCATGCAATGTTTAATACTCAATATCAATTGCATTATATTTTCTTGTATGTCAGGTTCTAGACTATTTGCTGGGGCATAACGAGGTTCTTTTCAGGCGTGCTCAATTGAAAGCACTTGTTAGCATTCATGGCAAGGAGGTAAATCAACATCATGCACACTAAAATCTATTGACAACAACAAATAGAATTATAGATAGTCCTATTTATTTATGTTCCTGTATTACCTTGATCAAAGTGTAGGCTGGCAAAGGAGGTGATCTTACCCATGATGAAACAACAATTATCAGTGGTGCTCTGGATTTGACCGAGAAGGTACGTCTATGTAGATAGACTGTAACTCTTCCATTTGTTTGATTGGAAAAAAAGGTAAACATTCAATGTCATCTCTATGTGATCTTACCCATTATTCTGATGTTAATATTCAGTCTGATATGTTGTATGTGCTAGAGATAAGGATGGAGGCTTTGGTTTCTTATAGATAGTACATAATCTATTAATTTAAATCCTAGTACTATTGCTCAAGCTGATAGTACTTGCATTTGCAATCAACACTTAACCATTTGTCTAGAGTGGACTCTAACACACAAGCCTTGGCCACATCCTTATCAACCTCGGCCTTAATCTCCAAATTTTACATGCAAATGTAGCATACTTAGCTAGATCATGAACTGTCAAGTCATGATCATAATTCATGGCCTTGAGTTGTTCTTTTGAGTTTCATGGTGTGATACCATTATATTAGAAAAAGGAAAACTTATTGCCTTCTCTAGCTCTTTGTATAGTCCTAAAGACAAGATGCCATGAAAATCCATGACATCAGTTCTACTTCTTACAGAGATTGAATGCCAGGTTTAGGAACCTAACATTAACCCGAATCCCTAAACACAAAAGGCCAAAAAAATCATGGGTATTTTTAATTGGTATAAGCATTGATTCAAATCAGAATACAAGAAAACACGTTCATCTGTTTATCTTGATGTGCATATTTATCTTGTTTTGTTCGTATTTCATTCTATTAATCATGTTTGCATATGTCCGTGGTTTAATTTGATTGTTTACAGGTTAATGGATAAATTTGTTCTTCGTGGAATTTCTAAGTGGTCACTAAAGTAGATAAATAAGAATCTAAAGTGAATAAAAAGACTTTAAAGTAAACCTATTAGCTCTAGTGGTAGAGCACTATGCAGATGCATAGAGGTGTAGGTTCGATTCCTACATATGTTATCTAAAATAATAAATATAAACACACTAAAGTAAAAGAAAAGTTCTCAAAAGTAAATCAAAATAACTACTTAGTAAATCAAAATAGCTTAAAAACAAAATTTAAAAGTATACATCAGAAACAATATGGACTCTTCAAAAATGAAATTACATAAGGTGAAGTATTTCATAGTAAGAGAAAGAGAAACTCGTTACACATGCTAGGAATAAAGTGATGAACTTTTTTAGATTTAGCGATCAAACACTCTAAAGTTATACAATATACCTCAAAAGTAAACCAAAATAACCAATAAGTAAATCAAATTAGCTTGATGTATACGAACAATTGATTGGCTTTTAATGAGTACTGACACTATGAAACCTTGAAAATAGCCCAATATTTCTGAATTGTTGATTTAAATATCCTTACAAAATGAATCAAGTTATGAGAAAGAAGTATATGAAGCTCAATGTAAAGGTTTAATCAAAAGTAGAGTAAAATATGTCATAAGTAAATCATAATTACTCTAAAGTAAATACTAAAAAGTTAATCAAGATATCATTGAAGTAGAAAAACTAGAAATGTTAATTAATATATCTCTAAAGTAAATCAAAATAACTATTAAAAGAAATCAAACATAGAGCAAAATATGTCAAAAGTAAATCATAATAACTCTAAAATAAATAAACAATGCTAAAAAGTAAATCAAAATATCATTAAAGTAAATCAAATTAGCTCTAAAGTATACGAATAATAAACACAAATCATTTATTAAAAGTATACGAATTACAAAAGTTCAATGTAAAGGGTTTTAAATTAATTGTAAATAAAACGATACCAAAAGTAAACAAAAAAATAATAATTTAAAACCTAATTAAACAAACAACTAAATTTTATTATAAAGCCTAGTCCTTCATATTACACAAATGAACCTACGTGGGATTCGAACCCACATCTTTGTGTAATTACACAATGCTCTACCTGTTGAGCTAGTAGGCTTGTATATTTAACATTGAAAGTAATAAAAAAGAGACAAACAGATTCTCCACATATTCGGAAATTTCTTACACTGAGTTTGTACTAGTTGATGTCATCAGCTATCAATTCCTTCACCTCTCTAGACCAAAGCTAAGTATGCATGTAGCTGACAGTCAGACACCACCAGTATTTTAAATGGAACAGTTTAATCAATCTACTTGAAGAATATGCATACTATACAGAAAAACTTGTCCTCACTTAATGAGTGTTACTTTCCCAGCTAAAATCTAGCATAGTAGTATGATAGATTTGCAAAATCCAAGTAACATAACAAAGAGTCAAAAGTATTCCAGTTGTCACTAACCTTTACAACATTAACAAAATCTTGTTTTTTGTGAAATGCTCCTATCCATTTAGTGTGATCTGCAGTCCTGTTTCAACATAATGAAGAAACCTCAATATTACAACTCATTAGGTGAATTAGATCCACCTTTGTCTCGCGTAACTCCTACAAAATAGAGCAATACGGAGAAAAAATGATATAGAAAACATAGCCTAAACACATATGTGTATCTAATCTAAGGGTTTAATTATCCTTCAGCTAAATCCACATCTAAAAATCTCAAATGCATTTTCAGAGAAATTCCAAGTTGAGTAAACAATTCCAGAGATCAAAACGATAGACTCATCAAAAGGCATCAACTATAGACAACTAACTAACTGCAAGTCTGCAACTGTGATTTCAGAAGAAAAGATAATCATTCATGAACCATGACCCCAGATAATACAAATAGTGTAATCATAATCAATTAGCAACCGTATTAAACTGGGATTCGAACCCACATCTTTTGTGCACTTGCACAATGCTCTACCTATTGAGCTAGTAGGCTAGTGTATATTGTCGAAGTAAAGAAAATTACTCAAAAAGTAAATAAGAAAAATAAAATGATCTCAAAAGTAAATAAAACGATCTCAAAAGTAATTAAAACAATCTCAAAAGTAAATCTAGTTTGAAAGGAGGTATGATCCTAAAACTGGATGCTTGCATAGTTCAAATCCCAAAAGACTACGGAGTATTAGATATAGAAGGATCTGACATACTTGCTTTGGGGTATGAAATATTTCAACAAATGGATATATTCCTTCCTTTGTCGTGCTATACAAAAGCCTGGATACTTAGGACACTCAACCTGAAAATAAACAAAGTATCAAAATTATTAGAGATAAAACTTGACTAAAATATCATTACATAATGCAGCAATCCTGTAGTGGAATGCACAAAATGTATTCAGATCCCTATAATCCCTTTTTATATACTCTATATATCCAATATGCCTGATATACTAGAGCAATGTAGAGAAGATACATGACAAGCAGAATAAACCACATCAACCACCATCGGCTACTGGCAAGCATAACCTCACCAAGGTTAAATTACCTATAACTCATTTGTAAAGCATAATCCCACATCTCTAGAAGGCAGCCCAGAAATACCTTATCAATATGTCAAGGGTCAAAGTGTGGATAGTCTTACTTAAGATATATAAGCAATGTATCATTCATTATGCACATTTCTTAGTATGTTCTATCATTATTAGATTCCATGGTATAGTCTGATTGAAGGTTTGTAGATCCCAAAAGCTACCTACACTAAGCCACTAATAGCCCACTTTAAAAATCCAACACAAGGTAAAACCCCCAAATCCCCAAACCACCTTTATCAATAAACTGAAGCCTTAGTAAAGTGAAATTCTGATAAAAATGCAGAATAACAACAATAATCAATGTTAAGAACGTACAAGCTAACACAATCGGCTTTCTCCAAGACATAACTCATAGTCAAGAATGCAAGCTATACTATCATACATTTCATACAAACAGAGATTAATGTACCAGCGAAATATAAGCCATTTCCACTACATCAATACATTGAACAAGATACTATTGCCTCGCAAATCGCGATTGCGAACTCAAGGCATAAAAGTAAAACAAAAACTCATAAAAGTAAATAAGATTTTATTAAAAGAAATTATCCAAAAGTAAATATTATCCAACCACCCAAAGCATATCCCTGATGATCCAATTCACCATTAAATTATCCCCTGGAAAACAATTAGAAATGCATTGCACTTTTCAAAAACTCAAAAATTATATGTCATTGCACAAAGAATAGCAACAGATCATAAAATTGCAACCAAAACAACACGAAATTATTAATCTGATTATAAATTAAAGAGAAAATACAAATTAATCACAAATACCCAAACAAAAAATTGTGAAAACTCTAGTTTTCGCAATTGAATCACATAATATTAAAAATTCGAATTAAACCAAATTCAAAAACGATAATCAAAATCAAATTAACTTACTTGTTCATAACAAACCAACAACAAAGATCGAATCATATATAAACCAAACGAATAATTATGAGGGAGGAACTAAATTAGGGATCAAAAGTACTGAAAAAAAATTTGAATCTAATATATATATATATATATATATATAAACCATTATTCAGATTAAACAAACGCAAATCGCAAATTAATCAGAAAAAAACCCTAATTCAAAATCGAATAATAAAAACTCAAAATACAAACCCTAATTGAATAAAAAGAACAAAGAAAAAAAAATCAAATTACATACTTGTCTTGAAATCACGAGCAACGAACATTGAAGAACAAATTCAAGAATTGAATTGCAAAGAAAAACTGCAGAAGAGAGAGAAAACGCATGAAGAGAGAGAAAGTGTAAAGAAGAGAGAGAAAGAAAATGAAGCGGCGCATGAGTTAGAACGAAAGTCATTCAATGCGTGAAATTACAAAAATACCCTTAATGAGGCGGGTACAATGTGAGCTGTTAGATTGAGCGCGGAGCGCGATCAACGATTCAGATAAGTAGATATAGAACCAGGTTATAATGAGAACTAACTAAATAATAGGAACTGAGAACGAATTAGGGTCGTTAGATCTACCACATATGCACACTTGATGAGCGGCTCAAATTAAATCAAACCTTAGATTGAATCTACTCCAAGCGTTTTCTCTCTCCTCCAAGCATTTTCTTTCTCCTCCGTGCCTCTGAATTCTCCATTGAAGCAGCTTTCGAATCTACTCCATTGAAGCGGCTTTCAAGCTTTCTCGACTCCAATGAAACAAGTTCTGAGGTAAGATGTTTGTTTTTCTCTTTTATTTTTTTTATTTTTTTTTTTTGTTTTGAATCACAAATTTCAAGTTCAATGGTTTATCGTTAATTTCCTTATTTTGTCAATTTAGGGTTCTTTAAAGTGAAATTCGAACTCTTTTTTATAATTATTGAGGTTATGAATGGTTATAGCGATGATTTTGTAGCTAGAATTCCTAAACACTTAGATCTGAAAGCACTAGCATTCAATTTTAAGTGAATTTTGGCGAGTTATGTATTGAGTGAATTCTTACGGTAAGTAGTTTTTAGCAATTGAATATATATGATTTTTTGAATGTTTTTAGCTTATGATTTTCTAGAAATTTAGAGCTCAATTCTTGGTCATTTGAAACATACAGGGATAAAGTGAAGCTTATGATGCTTAATTGTCCAATATTCTCCACGTTTCTTTGCACATGTGTTTGAAATTTTTTAATACATTTAATTGATCTTGAATAAATAAACTAAATTACTCTTAAAGTAAATTAGATATCCTTAAAAGTAGATTAATTGCTCAGCTCCTAAACTAGATAAAATGTTTGCTAGGAAATTAGTAATTGCAAACGAGAGTCTCAGTTTGAGTGCATTTAACTGAGTTTCTTAGTGACTAGCCTAATTATGGTTTGTTCAACCTCTTAATGAAACATTATTAAAAAGAATTCAGGCAGCTACTAATTTGTAAACATAAAGGCACTGTTATGAGATATAGGAGTTGGTTTACTGTTAGTTTCTAATGGATGCCTTGTATCATCATTTGTAGTGCACTTCTAGTAGATAGCAGCTAATATAAAGGGTACCTGGTTATGCCAAAATAAGGTTGTATTGAGCAAAATACCCCTGATTATGTCTCAATTGCAATTGGTTTTGTAGAATTCTATTGGAGAATTATATAATGTAATTAATTTGATACTTCTGTATTTTGCTTGTGTATGAGCTGCTAGGTTTCCTTAAGCTTAGGCTTGGTTTTAAGCATCATATATACTAATAGTGCTAATTTTTTCTCTTGTGATAGCCACTAGTATGTTCCCTAATGCTCCTTTTGTTAAACTCTTAATGGCCACCTAAGCCTGTAATATATTTGTAATAGACTAAGGTTGATTTCACTCAATAATGCTCATTATTAAGAGAAGGACTACTTCTTCATTAACTGAACGATTAAGGGATACAAGTAGTAGCTTGAGGCTACAAATCTCCTAGCAACTTGAGGTTGCAACTCTCCAAGTTTTCCTTACCAATGTTCTGCCTCATCTCCCACTAACACTGCTCATACTACTTATACTAAGATGGTCATAGATGACCTTAAGGCTTAACATGTGAACTTAGCTAATTTAGACAAACATAAATAAACATCATATGATTAAGGTTGCTTCTTTTCCTACTCTTCTTCTTAATTGATTTTGTTTTCTACCTAATTGGAGTCTAGAGGCCTTGAAATGCTCCCTGCTACTGCTGCCCTTTGCTTTTGCTCTTGTTGCTTGTTGATTGTGGCTGACCCGTATTACCAAACTAACCCCCTCTAAAGCCGGTCTATTACAATATTTTTGTCATATTTGTGGTAATCAACTCTTCTTGCGTATTAATTCTGATGGGAGGTGCTTTTCTGTCTGTGATAATCTTCTACTTTATCAACAATTTTTCATATGATCATAACTCTACTTTATTAACATTGATCTCATGATAAGATATAAATCAACTGTCTCTAAAAGTTAATAAAAAAGAATATAAAGTTAATAAAAGAAACCAAAAAGTAAACCTATTAGCTCAAGTGGTAGAGCATTATGCGGATGCATAGAGGTATAGGTTCGATTCCTACATAAGTTCTCTAGAAATACATATAGAAACACTCTAAAGTTATTCATAATAGCTCAAAAGTAAATCAAAATAACTAAAAGTTAAATCACATTAGCTCTTAAGTATACGAACAATAAATTAGCTTGAATAATGACTACGGAAACTTTGTTATATCACAAAAACTGTACTCCGAGTCATTGACTTTCATATCCTTACAAGATGAGTCAAGTTATCAGAAACAAATATATTGAATTCAATATAGAAGTTTTCAAATTTAAAGTAAATAAAACAATATTGTAAGTAAATAAGAAAAATAAAAAGATTTTTAGTGAAACATACAAATAAAGTAAACTTTAACGCAAAGTCTAATCTTTAGAGTACACAAATGAACCTACATGGTATTTGAAACCACATCTTTTGTGCAATTGCACAATGCTCTTCCTATTGAGCTAGTAGCCTAGTATATATTAAACATTCAAAGTAAAGTAAAAGTAAATAAAAAAAATTGTAAAAGTAAATAAAATTATCACATAAGTAAATAAAAAATTTATACAAACTTGGATTTTGTCACTTTAATTGATGTACAAACACTAACATATATATAAACTTGGATATTTATATTAACATAGGGTTGTAATGTTACGAAATTCATCCAAAAATATAATACAACTATACAAGGTTACATAGTTTATTCACATAAATGCAGAGTAACATTTACAGCATGAAGTGGGTAAGCTAAAGTAGTATAGCAGCAGTAGGCAGCAGAGCAAAAGCAGCACAACAACAAGCCATGGTAAGACAATAGCTGCGGCAGCAGCCTTGGCAAGGCAACAACACTCAACCACTTCCTTGATTCAAAACTCCCCCCGCAACTTCCTTACATACACCTCAATCCCCTTCAATTGCATTATCATCATCCTTCACCACAACAAAAGGCAACGTTAACCAACTCTTCCATGCTCAATTCTCTTAACTAAATTAATATCTTAAGTTCAAACAAAATTCTATATTGTATAATTACTGGGGTTTCAGGTCATTTCTTGCTACTCACATAGCTGAGCTAATAAAAAAATCTCAATAGTAAATAAAAAATTCTCAAAAGTAAACAATAAAATCTCAAAAGTAAATATATTGAGTTAGTAGGCTAATTCTAGTACATTAAACATTTAAAGTAAGGAAAAATTACTCAAAGTAAACCAAATTATATCAAAAGTAATAAATAAAAAAATATACAGAATATATGCCCAAATCCCAGTTAAAGTGCAGCAACTACCACTCCAAATAAATCTAAGCAAAGCAGATTGATCTGAACAATGCAGAGCTAAGGTTAAATTATGCCCTTGAGTGTGGGCTTAAAAATGGTGGAGTAGGTGTCATTGTTGACAAGCTTAGGGGTTGTAAGAAGCTGACTTGCCCTTGAATGTTAGTATGAAAACTAGAATAGCATATAATCTTAGGCCTCTAAAGTACCGACTTTAAAGAATCAACTAAGCAACTTCTCTAAAGGCCCACAACTTGTTGCTTATCTATTAATTTAAGTTTCCCTCGCCTTTATTTTCTCGGTCCTTTTAGTGTGAATCTTCTCTTACAATTGACATGCCCACGACTATATATTCTTTAATTCTCTTAGAATAGTAAACTCCAAATGATCCACAGACATACGGTTGACGTGCAATACTTGCTCAACTCACTTTTGATTACTCTATAACCTTTGACACATGAAGATAAAGAGGCAAGTAAAGACCATAGTTGAGACTATGACTCGGTTCTTGAAGGCTTACACATGGAAACTACCTCCAAGGGCTCTGTTGTTATCAGTATACTTGTAGAATCATAAGAACTATACCATATTCTCAATCAAACAATATGTCCACATTACTAACCTATTCAACTCTCTAATTTACTCAGCAATAGTCAGTGACACAACACCACACCCCCTGACCACAAATAGCCACACCACTAACACAACGCCAAAGCTGCCATAATACCCTTACTGCTACTACCAAAAACCAATCTCACAGCAACTCTTCACGCAACCATTAACATTAACACCACACAACCAAATACCAAACTTAATTATTACCATCAACTTAAAAGTAAATAATTTAAGTTCATAAGTAAATAGTATAATCTCAAAAGTAAATTACATAAGCTCAAAAGTGTCCGAATTTAGTTATCACATACCCTAATCAAAATAACATCAACATACCGCTCTGAAATTATACAAAAAGTAATTAAAACCCATACGTATTTCAATTTTACCATAATTATTTCGTGAAATTGAATATTAAAAACAACTAATAAAATTTCTAGACTGGAACCCAAATAAACTGTAGGGAGATCATCATATATTACCTTAACAAAAAAAAAAACAATATATATTACATTAGATCGTAAGAATCATACAATTAAAACTTTAACACAATACCCTAATTCAATCAATTTAATAAAAAAAACCACAATAGAACATATTAAAAAATAAATAAAAAACGATTTAGAATTAAAAAATTTCAACCAGAAATCCAAAAAAGAAAATCCACAATTCGAACATATTAAATTCAGTAAACTCAATTGAAATCTCAAGAAATTCAATAATCAAAGTTGTAAAAAAATTACGAATTTACCTTAAATGTATATCGTTGCGTTGGAGAAAAGTTCGCCACAAAGAGGGGTAAAACTTCAATTAAAGCAAATGCAATAATCAAATTCACAGTAATCAAACAGAAAATAGAAAAAAATCTTCAAATTTTCGACCATTTAATCTGATAATAAAATGCAAACACAAGTTAATCAAACATAAAATAGCTAAAAACCCTAGATTCAAACTCGAATTAATCGAAACCAAATTCAGCAAACTTTAACTGAATCGAGCAAATTAAACAAACTAGTAATCAAAATTTAAATACCTTAACAGGAAAATGCGAGAAATTGATGAACAAAACGGAAGAAATCGAAGAGCGTATCAAAGAAAATCGCTTCACATAGAGTTTGGAAGAAGAGAGGGAATCTAAAGAAAATAAGGATAGAGAAAAAAAAAGAAACTGAGAAAATCTTGGGTAGTCATTCAAAGTGAAGTATTACGATATATATAGGGCTAATTCAATTTATAATTAGAGATCACCGCGCATGGCACGGGATCTAACCTAGTAAATTAATTAAAGCAAATGCAAAATACTGGAAAACTATAGGCGCATAGGAACTATTGATTTGCTAACATATAGGATGGAAAATTTGATAATAAGTGGAACTTTATCAAAGGTGTGTGGGGCTTGAAAATGCCAATTGGGATTCAAAACCAACGGGACTTTGAGCTAAAATAACGGGGAGTGATTTTTGAAGCGGGAAACTAAAAATTACCCACTCCCCACAAAATTTACTTTTTGCATAATTGTATTAAAAAAATTGAGGAAGACTGAGCACTCCACTTCAGCGGCTTCAATGGTGAGTTCCACCATGAACACCTAAGCTCAAACGATTCTTATAGCTAGCTATAGCCAAAATTGCAGTTATTTTGTGAATTCGAACTACATCTTGAAAATGCGAAATCGTTTAGTTGATAAATTGGGAGTTGACTTGGCGGAAGCATTGCAGGAAGAAGAAGGCCATGGTTGCACAAGGAGGGAGTTGCGGTTTGATAGTGACAATGTAAGCGTTTGAAACCCTATAGGTCAATTTGTTGTGCATGTGGTATTTTTTTTTTGCTTAGCAATTAGTAATGCATGAATTATGGGAATTAACACAGTTCAATTGAATTAGTTGAATAGTTAGGGTTTTTTTGGGGTATTTCAAATTACATATTTGTTGTTGATAGTGAATGTTACATTGCTTAAATTACTTGGCATATTGTGTAAATGTAAGTCATTTTTTGGAGAAATTGATATTTGTAATGTTAGATTGTTGATTGTAACCCGATTAGTTGATTGTAACCCGATTAAATTAGTGACAATTGTTAGATTCTTACTACGTATTTATCACAAGAATGAGGAGTGTGTACATTTGAGGTTTGAGGTTTTGGAGAGCCCTTTTAAAAATCTTACAGGACTATTTGCCCACACAAGTTAAGTTTAATTGCTCTGTTATAAGAATTTAATTAGTTTTCAATCTTTTAGTTGTGCCACTGATTGTAATGTGAAATGCTTTTTTGGAAATTTGGGATTGGTCAAAGCATTCTAATTCAGAAAACTACATCTAAAAAGCTTGAATTGCATTAAATGAGTAGCTGAAATTGGGGATCTTACTAATGCAACCTTTGGTGGAGTCAGAATCTAAAATGGATTGAAGTAGCTTGTTGCCAACCTAGTAGCATTATTGCCCCCCCCCCCTATTTCTTTTGCGGTGCACTTGAGAGCACTGCCCTCCCTATGAATCTTGTTACTGTGATTATTGACCTAGGCATGCTACTTGTTTGATTTTATGATGTTATATATATTCCCAAATTGTTTGGATTGTCGAACTCTTGGATCATTTCTATGTGGCTATGTATTCTTAATGTACGGAAATGTTATGATTATGTGATATTTCCCAATTAAAATCACAGCATGTGTCATGTAATCTATGAGTTTAAAACTAAGAAGAATAAAATTACTGACTCTAGTCTTTCACTTCCTGCAATTGTTATGAAACTGTTGTGATCTTATCTTCAAATCGTATCCTAGTTTGTTTTTATTGTTGTTATTATAGAAATGACTTGCTATGGAGAAATTGATTTGTATAATGTTGATTTTGTTCTTAGTTACTTGTGGTGGTGTTGTGTATATGATTGTTTTCTGTGTGTCATTGTTTTTGGGGGGCGCTGGTGGTGATGATAATGATGATGTGTGTGGCAATGTTGGGGTATTTCAGAGTTAGAATGGGTATGGAGAAGGGGATGAGGAGGAAATTGAAGGGGGATTAGAAGATGATAGAGAGGAATGGGGGTCTAATACCGAGGGAGAGGAAGGGGGTCTGATAGTGAAGGAGATGAAGGGGGCAGAGTAGAAGAGGAGGAAGGAGTTGAAGATGGAGGTGCAGGGGCAGGAAGTACTACTTTCATAACTCCCAAGAAGAACACCGTAATGGTTAGCACAGTATTTGGTGTGGAAGAGGAAATACCAGCCCCGAGTTTGGGTATGGTATTTGGTAGTTGGGATGAGGTTGATAGTTATTTTTGGAGTTATGCTAGGCAAAAGGGGTTTGGTATAGTGAGGGCTGCTGCTGAGTTTGCCAAGGTGAAGAGTAAATTGGGGGATGGAACGTATTGTAAGCAGAAAAGGAATGCTAAGTGGACTTGCAACTGCTACGGAAGACCCTCCAGGAAGCGTAAAGTTGTACTTAAGGAAGGGTTGTTGCAAGATGAGGAAATAGTTATGAAACGGAAGACGAAAAAGTGTGGGTGTGAGGTTTAGTTGTATGCTAGTGTGGATGAGGAAGGGAATTGGGTTGTTCGTAGGTTACACTTGAAGCACAAAGGTCACTTAGTTACACCGGGAAAGGCAAAGGATGTAACAATGTTCAGGATGCATGAGTTGGTGTCAAAAAATGGACACTTGGTGAACCGGGTGTGTAATACAAAGAAGTCTAGGGTAAAGGTATCGCAGATGTATAGTTATTTTGTGAGGGAGAAGAACGGGGTGGATGAGATGTCATTTACGCAGAAAGACCTGGAGAATGCAGTGGCTAGGAAACAAAGACTGGAGCTAACTGAGGGTGATGCGAATAGAATGATAGAGTACTTCAACAAAATGAGTTTAGACAATCAAAAAATTTTCCATCTTTGTAGGTTTGGGAAAGATGGTGCATTACAAGATGTTGTTTGGGTAGATGCAAGGAGTAGAGCTGCGTATGAAGAGTTTGGAGATGTTGTCTATTTTGACAGTACATGCTTAACGAACAAATTTCACCTTCCCTTTGCTTTGTTTGTCGGTGTGAATCACCACGGACAGAGTATACTGTTTGGATGTGCATTGATATCTCGGGAGATGGTAGAGACCTACGAGTGGGTGTTAAGGACAATGCTACATTGCATGGGAAGAAAAGCTCCTGCCTCGATCCTCACGGATCAAGATCTGGCTATTAGGAAAGCTGTGAATATAACCATGAGTGACACTTGTCATAGGTGGTGCATTTGGCAAGCATGAGCGATATGATGCTGTGAAGGATGAGTTTGAGAATATCATATATGGTAGTTTAGATGAAGAAGAATTTGTAGCTCGTTGGATGGATGTAGTGGAATATTATGAACTACAAGAAAACAGTTGGCTGGAAGGTAAGGTTAATCTGTTTTATGTGACTTGTTTGTTTTTATTGCTGTAGGTATATGGTTGTTGGTTGCTGTAGGTGATCTATCCTTAAAGCTTGGTTACTGCACTTGCGTTTTGGGTGTGTAGTCCATGTCATGATATGCATGAAGCACTGAAACAGGGACTTTAATCTAGTGTGCGAGCAGCATGGTTGAAGAAATTTTGGTGTTGTGGTGTTGACTGCATTTGTTTTATTATGTACCACTGTATGTACTGGTTGCACTTTAATACATCAAGTGGCATTTATTTTGTACCACTAAGGTTGCAGATGCTTTTTTCAATTATGAGCATTTCGTTTGAAAGCTATTGATTTCCTTTTTGGATATGCTACATGCAGGTCTATTTGAGGAAAGGCATATGTGGATCCCAGCCTATTTGAAACATTTGTTCTGGGCTGTGATGAAAACAACACAACGTTCGGAAAACTTCAATCATTTTTTCAAAGGTTATGTTGACAAGAACACAACCTTGTCTGAGTTTGTGCTTCGCTACTGTGATGCTATGACCATAAGGGCTGAGGCCGAAAGAGTTGCTGACTCCAACACGATCCTCTATGTGAGGCATTTAAAGACGGATTTCCCTACGGAGGAAGTGTTTCAGAAGTGATATACAGACGCGAAATTCAAAGAAGTTCAGCGGGAGTGCACCAAGGTGTTGTATGTGCGTTGTCTAGATCAAATTGAAATTGGAGACAGTGTGATTAAGCCAAAATATGCAAAGAAAGAGTCTGTGACAAAGGTTCGGAGATGTTATAGGCTTTTGTTTGATAGATCCACATATGAAGCAACTTGTGACTGTAAACACTTTGAGTGTCATGGAATCATTTGTCGACATATGATTATGGCCTACGACCTTAGTGGTGTTGGAATTGTTCCTGAGAAATACATTCTTCGTCGTTGGAGAGAGGATGTGCAACGGAAACACACGTGTAAAAGTAGCTTATCATGATCCACTTAAAACTGAAGAGATGAGGCAATATCACAAACTTATGGGGACTTATGAACCAATTTGCACGAAGGCATCTGCATGTATTGAGGCCGTGTCAGAGATGCTGCAACTCATGGACCTGAGAGTCGATGAAGTGTTGGCAATGGTTGCCGAAAAGCAGGAAGAGGCAGCTAAGGCCAATGCAGATGATGTTCCAGATGAAGGTGGTCAATGTGTTGTTGGGACTCCTTCTTCTGTGGAGCAGAACAAGGTACCTGAACCCGCAACCACGCCACTGACAATTGGTTCCGGTCTGCCAAACTCCAGTAAGTGGTTTCCAAGGCATTTGTGAAGCATCTGCCTCGGGGAGGATTAAAGATCCACCATTACCGAAGAAGGAAACCGTACTACAAATTCAAGGTACCCATCATGCATAGAAAAAAAAGGCAAAGAAAAAGCTGCTAGGGCTAAAAAATGCTGCCAAAAAGCAAGCTACCCAAACCCAAACCAGTGTATCGTTGTCAACAAATGAATACATGCAGTCGGTTGGAGGTATACAAATGAGGCATTTGGATGGTTTTGTCGGTTACTTTACTGCTGTTAGGGGTAGAAACTCTGGTGGGGGGTGTTAGCTAGTCTACTTGGTTTGACTCCTGGTATAGGGAGGTCCAATTCGAATTAGAGGGTATGTAAGCTGTATCCATTACCCCAGTGGTACATATAGAACACTCATTAATGTACCATTTGTTGTGATAAAGCAGCACTGCTTGCTAGTGACAATAACAATGCACTAAATTATTTGACATTTGTAGAAAGGAATGTACTGTTTTCTATTAACTTGAATAGTGGTTAGATGACTTGTGTAGTTACCTATTGTCTATTTAATGGTAGAACATATGTGATTTCAAAGTCAGCATGGAACAACGGACTTAATTCCAACTTAATGGCAGAACATGACATTTGAAATGGTACATTTAAAGAGATTTTAATGTGCCATTGGAATTAAAACAGTACATACACATGAATAAAACTACATGGGAAACGAACATTACTAAGCAAATGCAAGAACTAGCAGGAATCAATCGTCATCCAACCCAAAGTCATGGTATCCTTCCCATGGATCCATGTATGGGTCATTTTAATCAGGCGCATGTCCGTCCCAAAACTCTCCGGAATCCGGATTAACCTTGTTATCGTACCTTTTCTTGGTCGCATTCAACCTATTGACATACCACTGTGGGTAGTCGTCGTAGTCAAAAGGCTCCCTAGTAATGAGATTCAAGTGTTGCATCTCATCGTACCCATTTTCAGCCAACATCTTGCTCCTAAAATACATGCATTGCTCCTCGCTCGAATGGATCTAATCATAAGGATCCTCGTGAGAGAAATTCATCCACTCTACATTGACATGAACCACGCCTCTGTCATAGTCGGACGTGAAATCATGGCCGAGTAGTAGAAGACAAAATTTCTCACCTTCCTTACAATGGTTGTTGAGCATGTTCTCCACATTTGCAGCCCAATCATAGTGGCACATAAAGAGCTCCCAAAACTGAAGCCAATGCCTGCAGTACCACGAAGATCGCAAGCAATCTATCATTGTTTCATAGAATTCTCGGAGATTAACACTAATCGTAATCTTGTGAGCATCCACAAGGTAGTGCATGAAACAATATGCCTCTTTGCAAAAGTCTCCGGGACCTCCTATTTTAAACGGCGTAAGGAATGGGTACTTGGGGTGGAAATCAATCCCTGTAATGGGATTTTGAAGCCCACCGCGAGCTATCGTTGCCGATTGGTACGATAACATAATCTCTTTACCTCTTTTAGGGAGGTAAAAGTCTCGAACGACACCGTTTGCATCATGATGACCATTTTTTTCATATACTCCAAACGCTTCATAAGTACCCTTGGGGTCTTACAAAGAGCCACTTTCTTTTCATCATGCAATCGGTTGGAGGCAAACACTCTCTTGCTCCCATTTCTCCCCATTTTTTTTTCCTTTTTCTCTTTAAAACTTTTCTATTGTATGGACTGACTTAGAAATGTATGTATGAAAGTAGATAGTCCTCTGCCAACGTTTAATAGTACAAAAGCCTCATTAAATTACCCCCCCCCCCCAACTACTTTGTGAAATTAAACAATTTATATAGTTCCTACCGGAAGATTATTAAATGTGCCAATAGTATAGATAAAGAATATAATGGTACATATAATGCTATTTTCGTATACAATATTGTACCACTTACTTCCACCCACTGACCTCGCACAAAAATAGTTCTTTTTTTTTGCAGTAGTGTAATTCTAAAATAGCTAGTTGGAAAATAACTGCAAAAAAATAACTCCCCTTACTGCCGTAATTATAATGTTAAAGTCAAAGGGTTGAAATATTTGGAGTAGATTTGATACATAATTTTGCAGTGGTACTTTAAAATCCCTTTGGTCTATAAATTGTGTAACATGGTACATTTGCATACATATATTATACTAATAGTGGGTAGTTGTGTTTGTTATGACAAGACAGTTCTGTCCCCTAGTGCTGATAGCTGAATCTCCCTCCCTCCCACCTACGATGGGTTGGGTAAAAAAAATGCATACAATTCAATGGTGATTAGGCCACGGTAAATCCAGGCACACCGCAATTTTATTAGGGTACCACTAAAAAGCACACATCTCTAGGGTACCACTTGAGGCATTACTGTACCACTTCTTTGTTTAAGGTATAAATAATATGACTAAAGGTACCACCTAATTGCAAATTGTAATAATTCCTTGCCATACGGGTAGTGACTAATTGTGAAAAAATATATGAAATTCAATTGAAACTTTATAAATTGTATTGTTTGGAGGCTTATAAAGTCGATATAATGGCCTTACTAGTCAATGGTGACGTGATTTAGGACGGGGTTACATGTACTTTAAATACAAACACATACTATTGGATTCATTAGCTTATTCCTGTATTCAGTTAGTTTGTAACAAAAGATACACTTCCATATACCCTTGCTTAGATAGATAATCAGTTACTATTGACTCAGTGCTCATCATTTATTGGAATCCAATTTTTAGTGCTTTAATTTACAAACCTATTCATAAACATAAGTTTAGGGATAATCAGGGCTCTTAATAAAACCCTAAACATGTTTTTTACACCCTAATCTTAATGACCCTAACCAAAGGGACTTTCACAGTGGTACTCTTACTGTTACATATTGTACCATTTAACATGATATAGTATACTACTGAGTCATTTGAAGTTCATATTTGTAGTGAGACATTTTAAGTTCATATTTGTAGTGAGACATTTTAAGTTCATATTTATACCAATATTATATTTATGGCATAATGACTTACGTATTGTATACTATTGGTACATATAGGTCCTACTATACGTGCCTTAGTGAACATAAACAGTCAAAATTCAGCTCGTTAAAAATTAAGGGTCCAAGTAAAAATCAAGCGCGAAAGAATAACAACTTTCCCGATCTGTGTTGTAATTATTTACCCCTACATAAACTTCTTCCTTCTACCCATCACCATTGGTAAATCCCTTATTCACTTGACTCTACTATTCTAGTTCTGTCCATTCACCATCTTACTTGAGAAACTTGTACTCCACAAACTATGCCAACCATGTCATCAGCCTCTTCGAGGAGTCGGGTAATTCGCCGACCGTGTGCATTTGCTGACATCTCATGGATTTCCGCAAAAATTTGCAACTGCAACGGGGAAGATGCTACCCTCGTCGAATTTCGCATCTCGATGTCCGAAATGAATTCGAAAAGGCCTTACTATAAATGTCGCCACTGCGGTTACTGGGAATGGGTGGTGGATTCCAACCTTGTCAAGGACGGACCACCTAACAACATCGGTGGCGTAGTTCGTAGGGTCGAGGAGTTGGAGCAACAAAACATAAACATCGTCAATATTAGGATTACAATTTTATTAATTGTAGTGTTATTGTATTTCAAATCGTAATTCAAGTAATGTGGCTAGTATGGTAACGCAACTGATGTACTTAGCTAGGATTAGAAATTAATGTTATGAAAGGTGTCAACTATTTAAGAAGCAAGTACTCTATTTAATGTTATGAAAATAAAAGTCTTTCTCAAAGTAGTCTTTTATGAAAGGTGTCAGCTATGTAAGAAGTAAGTTACTTATTAGATCATAACTTATCTACCGATTTTTTCCGTTTGCTATCCCTATTAACGGACTGTATTATCATGTATTTTTAATCAATTATCGAAGTAAAATTTAACACATTAATCACATGTATTTTAGTCACATTATTTACTAACGAAGTAAAATAAAAACATATGAATGTGCAATGGTACATTATTTACTAATGTATATGCCACCTCAAAGGTTGGTACATTGAACGGTAATTTATTTATGATACGTAAATTAGCGCGAAGAAAGAGGGAGACTCAAAGAGAGAGTTGAAGGTTTACGTGTGACGTCATCCCATGATCAATGTAAAATAACTTCCTCCCCCCACTAATTATTCAACTTCCCTCCCATTATATGTACCTATCTCCTATTTCTTTCTCATTTAACGATTGTTTTCTTCGTCGTTGTTCTTCTCAAATCCCACAAATATCAATTTGAGATCTTCCATATTTTTTTATTTGTTTAATACCAAAAATGGTGAAACCCAACAAAGGTAAGCAGCCAATGGAACAAGCCAAAACATATCAACCCAAATACACAGAGCTAGAATACCTTAAGTTGAAGGAGGAGATGTTAACAGAGCAATTAAAAAACCACCAGTTCATATGCAGCATCTTAAAGGTTCAGTTAAATGAGGTGTCTAAGGACATTGCTAACATCAACAAGCAAAAGGCACAAACCAATGTAGCATAGAACACCAGTGTCAACAAAAGTCCGGTGAGGTTGGATGCTAGGAACAGACCCACCAAGGGAGCAAAGTCGGCGGCAATGAAGAGGGTGCCTGGTGCTGGTGGTGCAGCAGGGCAGGGAACAGTTGGTCATGGTTCTGGAGTAGAGGCCACTGGTGGTGGACAAGGAGCGATAGACGCTGGTGCAGCAAATGTGCAGGGTGGGGGAAGAGTGTAACCGCCGATGCAGGTCTCGGCACTAGAGAGGACCAGGCGCAAGGGGAGACAAAGAAGGCAGAGGAGTCCCGACAGCCCCAAGGACACCGTTCCCTACGCTTCGTACCATGTCCGTGATCGTTGGTCTCTAGAGGTTTCCGGCCTGGTGATTATGGGCACTCAACTTCAACAATTGAAAAACTCAACTGATGGGGGGGGGGGGGGGGTAATAATCTATGCCAATTACATTTTGTATTTTAACTATCAAGAAAAGGTTGTCTCTTTTTATTAAATTGGCCTAGATTTGATTTGCAGTTAATTAGGGGTTAGTTTGTTTTCCTATTACTAGTTTAATCAATGCTTTAGTATTTGTTTAATTTTTGGGGGTTTGTTTGTTTTCCTATTTTAACATTTAACTAGTTTAATCAATGTTGTAGTGTTTGTTTAATTTTTGCTTTTACCTTTGACATTGTAATCATCATGGTTTCCTATGGTTGTGTGTGTGTTTTTATTTTAACAAATGCTTGTTTTACTTATTTTATATCAGTTTTATACTTAGTTTTTTATTTTTGGCAATTACATTAGGTTATCTGTACCACCTGGAACAAAAACCATTAATACTATACTACTGAAATAAGTAGTGGTACCTATTGCATATTAATTTGTACTTGTTACACTAATTGGTAAAAGGGTAAGTTACACCGGACATTTTCTATAAAAATGGTACATGTGACTTTTCCAAAATGTACCACCAGATGAACTCCCTCCCCAACAACCATTATTACTGTAAGAGGTTAATTTATTTAAGTAGGTACTATGTGGTGGTACAATAACATAGAAGGTAGTTCGTAAACGGTACATATATATACCATTTTTTCGATTTAGTGCTTCTTTTGACAAGACAACACTGTGGCCTAGTGCTGCACCTATGACGTTTATTAGTATACCTACCGTAGTAGGATTACCACGGTAACATGGTAATTGGCAAATTTTCAAAATTAAATTTTCCCTTCTTCCCTCCCACAGTACTAGTTCTATTCCTCACTCAAGTCCAATTGCTCTTCATCCTTCTTGTCAATCCTCTTCCAACCTTTGCTTTCTTCACATCAATGGAAAACTATCATCCCCTTCCCGTTTCATTTGTTCATGTCGTACCCCACCCATAATTGCCCCTAATGTACTTCTTGAAATCGGAGCGTGAATACAACGAATTAAACTTAAATGTTGTGAATTATGTGAAGACAACTGACCACTTAGTAAGTGGTTCTTTTCACCCTATCCAAAACTTGAGAGCACGTCTCCTACAAGGAATGTGCTCCCCAACTCAATTCATGGTTCTCGAGGACGACAGCCTTGTTCTCGGACATTTACCCCTTTTAGAGGATTTAGTGGGCTGCTACAATGAGGGAGCAATTGTCATAATATTTTGGCTGCTCCAAGCATTCTATTCCTCTTCTTCGATGCGCACGATACCCTCCGAATTGGCTAAAGCAATTGATTTGGAGCCCGTTCTGAACATATTCGAGGTACCCATATATGCCTTCCCTATGATGTGGCGTAATATCTTTGTTGGGTCATACACGGATACGCTTCATGTATTAAAGGTCGTCGATGGACATACCCAGATTAGGCTCAATATATCGGGTTGCACGATTAAGCCCAAGCTCCACCGAATTCTGCCTATTAGAAAGAGATACCACCGTGTTAGTTACACAGGAGAGTATTTGGTATCAGGCCGTAGCCACGAGACCACCATACTATTTGGGTCGTTCGCTTTGTGTTGGAATGCCAGCGGATGCACAAGGCCCTCGTTTGTTTGTAACTTCACAACCCTGCAACAGCATTATAACCCCATTTTATTCATCATATTGGAAGCACGTGTAGGCAATCACTATGCAAAGAACGGGTTGTTGGGTGATCTCCCAGGTGACTATGAAGTCGAGACAGCTAGTCTAGACAACAACCCAGGGGGAGTTTTGGTGTTTTAGAGGCCAAGGGAACTTACTGCTAATTTCTTGTACACATCAACCAAGCCAGAGGGAATGGTTTTGGATGCGGTTTTTCGGGTATGTCATGTCTTTGCTTCATATAGTAGTATAGTACGTACCACTTATTACTTAAAACTTATTACGATGTGTTCCGTTTAAGTGTTCTTAATAAAAAATATTTTGAAATTGAAGCCGCCACCTCCAACACGGACTTACATACCACCTCCTCAGCAACCAGAACTGAACAACGACCCATGCAGCTCGAACGAGGATCCTGACATAAACAGCCACTGGTTCTCATCAGGCTTGGCTAGGGATAGCAATGGATCTGGACCCGACCCGGATCCGTGGATCCAGATCCGTTTTTCACGGATCTGGGTCTTCAAATTTTGGACCCGACGGATCCGGGTCGGATCCGGGTCCTACTGACAAAAACGGATCTGGATCTGGGTCAGGGTCCTAGACCCGGATCCAGATCCGTGGACCCGTTTTTTTTATTTTTCCTATTAGAAAAAACTAAAATTGTTTGTTTCTTTATTAAAAATGTTGATAATGTTAGTATTGATAAAGATTAACCCTTTCAAGAGATGAATTTTGGATGCTCATATTATATACATCATCGTTGTTTTTTCACTAGCTCATATGAAACATCGTATTTTTTTGTTGTTTATAATTTTAATTCAAAATATGAGTGTATAAATTGGTTAATTTTGGGTTGAACTTAATAACCAACAACGTAAGTTTGAAATAATTTTTTAAACCCGAACATTACATTTATTGCAAAAAATTAGACAAAATATATTGGACCCGTTTTGGACCCGGATCCGGACCCGGATCCGTTGGACCCGACGGATCCGGATCCGGGTCTTCATTTTCTAGACTCGACGGATCCGGGTCAGATCTGGATCCTATATACAAAAACGGATCTGGATCCGTTGCCATCCCTAGGCTTGGCTTTTGATGGGTCGCACCACAAACAGTTCGGGAAGGACCTTTGATGTGGAGGAGATCCTAGTTGAAGATGGCGCCGTCGCGGGTACTGGTTCTTCTATTTACTTCAGACATATGTTCACTTGGGTTTACTTTAAGCACTGTTATTTCATGTATTTCTTTTGTTAAGACTGAGATCTTTGGCGTCGAACAATTATTTTTTAGTAAGACACTCATGTCAATACTATAGCTAGTCTTACCTTTTAATAGTATTTGTGGTAATTTAACTTATTAAGTAGTAATTTCACTATCTAGATACTAGTATTACCATTGAATTTCAAGGTACATGTCCTACATTTGTGGAGTAACAGAACAGAAACAAAATCAAGAAGTTAAAAATGACTCAAAGTGAAATATCATAAACTACATGATAAGTGGTACATTCCCACACTTAGGTAGTATGTACACATCAAAATAATGTACCACTGTCATAAAAGCGTCCAAAATGTATATGTCCCACTAGGTACCAAGTAACTACAAATACTTGGCATAATACCGTCAATGGTACAAACAACAACCCAAAAATGTACCATTGAACATGTTTACTTATAAACAGTTTCACAGGCCAACTAATACCAAGGCCAAATTTCCAACTAATTATTAAGACATCTAGACATTTGAGTTAGTAATTCATTACATAATCAACATTATTCAAAAACCACTGATCACTACAAAGAAGCAAATCATAAAACAACCAAAAAATCTAAATCCCCAAACATGATTCCATCCACGTACTCCACCTATCTCTGCCTCAATGTCTTTCTAACCGAGGGAATCAGTGATTGTAGGTTATCAACCAAGTCGTTAGATTCGCATTGCAGGTCATCCAGAAATAAGTTCTCCCTTGCACTGTGAATCTTTCCCTACAAAGAAAGAATGCATATGGTGAGGCCACTTCCCAAAGAAACCCACTGAGGGAAAATTGCTTTAACGCTACATATTAACACTCACCACACTGAACTTAGTTGTGAACCTTCTAGCACAAACCTTTATGAAAGCCAACATGTAGACACCACAGAATTCCCTACATATTAGCCACAGGAAGCATGCATAAGCTCAAATGAATCGCAGACATATAAGAAGAATATCCAAATCCAATAGCAAATCAAAACTCACGCATCAGAAGGTCCAATAACCTCACTTGTGCATTTTTTCCAACCACTAATTTCTCCCGTTATCCATTCTGGGTTACTAAGGTTGAAGAGCACATAAATTCCATGTAGCTACGTGTTCGAATACACACCAAAATATGAACCTCTTTAGCATATAAATTTTTTGTACCACAGCCAGACGTAACAGATGCATTAAAACAAGAGAATACATACCAGAATCTCAACCTCCTTAGCATGTGTGTTGTAAGGCTCGGGGTAGAGGGAATCAATCATCCACAAATTCCTTACTTTCAAGTCAAGGGCTAGGCACCACCAATGTGCATCATCAGGTGATTCTTTCGAGACTTCAAGTACCGGGATAAAAACCTGTGTAATCATTTCATACATGGGTAATAACATGAACATTAAGTTGTACAATTTCATTAATTAATTGTAGTTTTTGGTCTCCCCATTACCTTTTTAATCCGTTGAAAATTATAGCTTAAAAACAATTTCCCGTATGTCTGCGCTACGTGCTCTTCTTTGCCCTCCTTCAGCAGCAATCGATTCTACAACACACACACACATTATCAGATATGCTTTCTAGATATCACAACCCAACACACAACATATAGATAACAACAAACAAACAAAATAATTGTACTTACTGCAAAGCTTGGATCAAGCATGATACGCTTACTCCGGTTGACAAACTCTCTGGTAGCCCAATGCTTTGTGTATAGCACACCAACCATCCAGATGTAGCCTGACGCGACCCTCGCTCTAGGATGAACAACACCAAAGCAATTGTAATACCCCGTATTTTCATACGTATTTTCCAAATTAATTAATTAATTATTATTTTCTAAAAAGGGAATTTTAGTATTTCAACTTACTATTTAAAACTTGGAGCCAAAATGATATTTGAATTTTGGCACCAAAAGTATTTTAAAAACAAATTATTATTTTGGATAAGATTTATTATCCATTTATCCTATTTTAAAAACCGGATTATTTAGATATTTTGGATATTTTAATTAAGGCAAAAGCTATATTTTATTATTATTTAAATAAGTCCGAAAATCCCATTTATTTGACTAATAAATTTTGGATTTTCCTATGTGAAAATCTGATTTTATCAGTTAAATTATTTGGTGAATATTTATATTTTATCATTTAATTATTTTATACAATAAATATTATTTACACAATTATTTTAATTCCTTAAAACTAGCAAAATAATTTCCTAAATACTAAATAGGAGGGCTGAAAATATGAGCTTAGGAAAGATAAAAAATTTCGGCCATCCCATGTAGATTTTGGGAAAAATATTTTGGTAAATTGTATTTTTAATTATCTCCTTAAAATCTCCTATTTTCCTTAATTCTAATTCTCCATCTTTTTAATATCCAATCATTATATTTTCTTGCCATTCATTCTTCTTAATTATTTCCCAAGTAATTCCAATTTCCTTAATATTTTTCATGATATACATACTGTTTCGGGGTTTTCTGATGTCCTGCGGGAGAGTTACAATTCCGAGACTGGAACCGGACGCCTGTACCTGCAAAACAAACGGATGCTCCGGATGATTGGAGATCCGCCTCCGACGGTCAAGTTAGTACTTGATTAAGGAGTAATTAATGCGAAAATTAAAGTGATTGGGTCTCTCTAGGTGAGAGAGTTTAACGTGTGTAATCTGCGTGTTTTTTTTCTTAATGAGGATTAAGGGAGGTATTTATAACCTCGGGAAACGTGCCAATCTAGGTTTAGGTTAACCTTGGGCTGATTGGGCTTCCCTCGGAAGTTGGGCCTTGGTGACCAGTTATCCCAGGTGTCATGGGAAGGACACATGTCGTGTCGTAATTGGTCCATAGTGGACGGGTCATTGCTTGACACGTGGCAGGCTCCTATTGGCCCATGTGACGGACACATGGCGGAACCTGATTGGTCCACTTGTCAGATGGTGATTGGTGGAAAAATCCCCTAATCATTTGCCCCTCACAGGTGGGACGTGACTGGTCGCGTGTTACCTGTGACAGGTATCACCCACAGAGCATGATGGCCAGAACAAAAAAGACTGCCAGGATCTTAAACTCAGACAGCTCCTCCCACAGGGTGCCGATTAGTGAAACATTTGACCAGGCGCCAGATGTGGAAGTGAAACAAAGCGGCTTGAAAGCCGACAGTTCTGAGGGAGGAGTCAAAGTGACCCCTTCCCATTTTATAGTTGACAATTCTACATTCTCTCCTGCTCCTTTTAAAGGAGAGGAGGCGGGCCCCTCCGGGAGAGGGGAGGAGTCGTCCTCTTCGGACTCGTCAGAGGACGATTCCGAGTCTAGCTCTTCTGGCCATGCTTCTCTGGACACAGAAGAGAAAAACAGTCGCCTACAAGAGGTGAGGCTTTCTCACGCAGTTGAGAAGGGGGACGATTGGGCGGAGCCATCCGCCTCTCACCGAGAGCAAAATACCCCCTACTACTGCACGGTACCTCGGGGCCGGATCACAGCCATGCAAGAGAAAGTGGAGAGCTTTATCGCAAACAGCACAATGGGCCCCGGCTTTTTAGTGTTCGTGCCGGATCCAGAAGACACAGTCGTCTGGCCGGCTGGTACCAGTTATGATCAAGGCTGGGCTGCGCTTCCCACTACATCCGGCTGTTCAGCGGATCTTGGATGGGTATGAGTTGGGGTTATGGCAGTTAGCCCCGAACTCCTGGGTCAACGTACTCGGCTATGTGGCCGGGTGCGAACTGCACGGGGTGGAGCCAAACTTCGAGGCTTTCGCCCACATGAACTACCTCAGTCGGACCCCTAAGGCAGGCGGTACCGGCTGGTATCAATTGACGAGCCACAGGGGCTACCTCATGACGAGAGGTAAATCAAACAAATGGAAGGACTGGCGGAGCACCTTCCTTATTATTGAGAGTTCAGACACAGAGCTGAACAAGCGCTTCAGCAGGTGGAACAGGAATCCGCCCCTTCTTGCAGGCGGCCGCAGCATGCCGCCTGTTCCCCCCAAGGCTAAAAAAGAGATCCTAGATAAAGGACTCTTCAAAGTAGAGTCGAAGGTGAACTCTACTTCAGGGGTACGAGAGCAAGTACCCCTGCACTGCGTCCCGAGCTTCAAATGGCTCTACGACGAGTACTTTTTGGCCGCCTGTGGCCTCAGCAGTCGGTGCTCAAGAGGTAGCCGGCCTGTCGAATACTCTGTTGTTCCTTGCATTTCGTGTTATGACTTTTATTAACTTTGCTATTTGTTTTTGCAGCGGACGCCATGAGCAAAATTACCGCCTCCAAGACTGCGGCGGCCATGTTGCGGGCCTCCATCATGCAACAGTCTTCAACCGACTCCCCCAACAAGGGGGCACCCCTGGTGGGCTTTGAACCTTTCACCCTCTTTTTGGAGTTGTGTTTATGCATATACTGACTCTTTTCTTCTTTTTTTTAGACGGGCGCTCCAAGAGATTCTTCTTCCCAATAGCCGGACCCCAAGGCCCGGAGGACGACTGTTGCGAGCTTTCCTGGTTCTGCCAGGAAACATGTGGCGGCTGAGAAGCAGCCGACCACTTCTTCTAAAACTCCAGCTGGGCCACCTAGAAGTATGAAATTATCCTTGTAAATGTTAGACTTGCTCCCTTCTTTACTAGGTCTAATCCGTTTGTTTATGCTTGATGCAGCCGGCCCTCAGGAGCCTGACTTGGTCGAGGTGGCCAAATCTATGATCAAGGCCGTTCCTCCAGCTGAAAGGGAGGCGGTCAGGGGTGTCGGCACCCTTGACCTAGACGGGATTGCAGGGGTCCTTGCTGAGGTATACTTAGCATATTTTTGAGTATTTGAATTCCAGGACGCCTGTTTTCTTTTTTGTTTGGAAACTGACGCCTGTTCCCCTTTTTACTTAGGCCCTACTCCGAGTGAACGGCCTTCGCAAGCCGCTTGACCGGAAGAACAAAGAGGTAAAGGCTGCAAAAGCTATGGCCGCCTCTGACTGTGATAAGGCAATGTTTCAAATTGCCCAAAATGAAGTTCTGACCATTGATATTCTTTATTATCAGGCGCAGGCTACCGCCGCTATCCGGGCTCAGTTAGAGGCGGCCCAGAAGAGGAATATCGAGCTGGAGGCAACCATCAACAACCTCAAGGCCGAGCTAAGACCTCTTCGCCAAAAGATGTCCTCATACGAAACCTTGGAGAAATCCTTGGCGAGCGTAAAGGTACGCCTGGTGACCCAGGAGAAGAGTCTTACTCAGGAGCTCTCGGAAAAGGCCGAGCAAGAAAAGAAAGAGCTTGTCCGGGAGATGATGGAAGACTCTGCTCAAATCCAGCGAATGACTTGGGGCCGCCTCTTCCCCAATGCCGACTTTGCCTAATGGGAAAAAACGTACCGCCAGTGTTCTGATAGATATAATCAAGAGATCCTGGCGGCTGCTGAGGAAGAGGCGTTGGAGGAGGAGGAGCAACCGGTAGTGGCGCTTGTGCCGCTTGGGGGTAATGCATCAAAGAAGGATGCAGCTGAAGCCGAGTCCAGCAGGAAGAGTGCTGACCAGGCGGCAGCTGCTAATATTGAAGATCTGCCCCCTTCTTAAGCTTTATGTCTTCTTTCCACGGCCTGCGTGCCGTTTGTTTGTATTTACCTGGCCAGGGGGCCGGGGCTCTGAATATTTTGCCGGTCTTTAATGACCAGCTTCTTTTTAATGAATTATTTTGTTTTGCTTCAAATTTGTTCAAGTATTGAATTATTCTGAAATCCAATTGTACACTATACCGACTGTTTTACATGGCCGATAGTTGCAGACAGGTACGGATAGTTAGTCACGCCGCCTATGCCCCTGGACGACTGGTTGTCTGTTTCCAGGCTAGACGATTTGTCGGCCATTTATCCAATCGGTATTCGAACCATCTCAAAGACTGGATCCCCTTTAAGCAGGCGGTTCTGTCCTTTGTAAAATTAACCAAGTAGGAAAGTGGTTTCCTACTTGTCATGTTTTTAGGCTAGAGACTTTAGGCCGTCTGGGCCGACTGTATGAACACCTTTTTAGTTTCAAACTAAAATTTTTAGGGAGTGACCAAGTAAACATGATTGTTACCTAATCGCCAAGTAACTGAGTAGTAGAGGTATCAAGCGGTGGGTACCGGTTGTTCCCCTTTATTCGCCAATGTTTTTTGGCTTTTAACTCATAGGTTGTTAACTTAGCAGGAGTAGTGGTTGAGAGCCCCTGTTTGCTAAAAACAGGCGGACGACTCATACGTTTTAGGCTCCATACTAAGTTTGAGAGAGTGACTATGAGTTAACTTTGGTGTTACTCAGTCGTCGTCACTCCTGCTTGAGTAGTAAAGGTACTAGGCGGCGGAGGCCGGCTGAACCTTTTGATTCGCCAATGTTTGTTGGCTATTAACTCAAGAGGTACCCCCTGCATTTATCCCAAGTAATACAGGCGGTCATCTGACTCAGATGCCAACTGCTACCACTGGTTTGGTTAGTGATAGAGTTATCCTTGTCTCAAAAACGGCTACGTGGTTGCCCTTGGGGACAGTCGTATAGGTGCCGTGTAATTAGTTTATAGAGCAATGTTCCACCCAAAAGGGAGCTGCTCTCTGCGACGAATTTCATCCAGAGGGATGCCGCCAGACGCCTGCTATGATGTTGGGACAGGTCGTATTAGTTTAGAGATTGGATCAGTTGGCTTGGCGCCTGGTCTGATCATTCGGCCTGTGGCCTTGGTTAGTTCTTGGTGAACGTAGGTGCTAAGTAAAAGGAGGGTAGCCGCCTGTTTAGGCACAGGGTCGGCCAGGCCCTGATCATTTTTAGTTAAGTATAAGGGGGGTGGCTGTGTGTTTGGAACCAGTCGGCCCTCTTCTATGGAGAGTAGCCGACTATATGTCCAGACGGCATGCCCCTATGGTGATAGAGTAAAATATTCAATGGAGAGTAGCCGACTGTAAAGGTACAGGCGACATGCCCCTCTGAAGATAAGAGTAAAACACTTAACGGAGAGTAGCCGACTGTTTGTTAGTAGGTGTGCCCCTCTTAGTACAAAATTGAATATTAAGTATGCAAACTTTTATTAAGTAGCCCTTGACTATTTATATCATTCAAAAGAAATATTTCTTAAGATTATCTACATTCCAAGTTCGAGGCAACGGTTGGCCGTCTGGTGTTTCCAGACGGTAGGTAACGTCCCTGACCTCTTCACAGATTCGGTAGGGTCCTTCCCAGTTGGGAGTTAGTTTTCCAGACTCATTAGCCCTTCCAACTGCTTCCATTTTCCTAAGTACAAAGTCCCCCACTTTGAGTGGACGTCTGTGTACTTTTTTGTTGTATGATCTAGTCATTCTCAGGCGGTAAATTTCATGGCGCAAGACAGCATTGCCTCTTCTTTCAGGAAGTGAGTCTAATGCCAGGCGCATGGCTTCCCAGTTTGCCTCTTCGTCATATAACATTACTCGAAGAGTCGGCTCGTAGTGTTCTATTGGAAGAACAGCTTCCGCGCCATAAGTTAGGAGGAATGGAGTTTCTCCAGTCGCCCCTTTTTCAGTTGTCCTAATGGCCCAGAGAACTTGTGGTAATTCATCCGCCCATAGGCCGCCTGCTCGTTCAATCTTTTTCTTGAGACCGTCTGAGATGATTTTATTAAAGGCTTCTACCTGGCCGTTTGCTTGTGGACGGCCGACAGATGCAAAGTAGTGTGCAATTCCTTGGTCACCCAACCAGCTTTTGAGAACAGGCGTCTCAAATTGGGGACCATTATCAAAAACCACAGACATGGGAACCCCGAACCGAGTGATGACATTTTTCCAAATGAATGAAATTACATCCTTCGTCTTGATTCCCTTTACAGCCTCCACCTCTACCCATTTAGTGAAGTAGTCGACGGCAACAAGCATGTACCTCCTTCCGCCTGTAGCAGGCGTATATGGACCCAGAATATCCATGCCCCATTTAGCAAACGGTAGTGGGCTATGAATGGTAGTGAGGTCAGTAGCCGGACGGTGAATTAGCTTGCCAAACCTTTGGCACTTGTCACATTTTTTCACCATCTCCATTGCATCCGCTTCTAAAGTAGGCCAAAAGTAGCCCTGCCGCCTTGCCCGTTGAGCAAGCGTCCTACCGCCTATATGGGAAGCACAGTAACCAGAGTGAAGATCGTCTAGTATCTCTCGTCCCTTTTCTGGAGTAACACACTTTAAGAAGGGTTGAAGGTACCCCCTTTTGTGAAGTTCTCCCTTTATTATTTCAAAACTGGTTGCTCGTTTTTTCAGTGCTGCCGCCTGTTGATGATCATCCGGCAGGGTACCGTTTGTCAGATATGCCCTGATTTGATCCATCCAGGTTGAGCTTCTGTCTAGGATTCCAATAGGGTCTTCCTCGATGCTTCTCTTCTCTTCTCCATTACTTCCCAAAAAACAGTTCGAGGAGTATCATAGGAGGCGGATGATGCTAATTTTGACAGTGCATCCGCCTGGTTGTTTTCTGATCTCGGCACTTGGGTCAGATGGAAATCCTCAAGGGAGCCGACTGCTTGTCGGACCGCCTATAAATACTTGATCATGGCCGGATGGGTTGCTTCGTATTCGCCATTGTACTGACTCACTATCAATTGTGAATCGGAACAGGCGTCTATTTTTCTTGCCCCTGCCGCCTTGCACATGCGGATTCCGGCTAGTAAAGCTTCATATTCTGCCTCATTGTTTGAGGCCTGAAAACTGAAGCGTAGATCATACTCGTACCTGTCGCCCTCTGGCGACTGACATATGACGCCTGCTCCACAACCATTTGAAGTAGAGCTTCCGTCCACATATACCTTCCAGACCTGGTCTGTAACTTGAGAGTCAGGAGGACGAGTCATCTCAACAATAAAGTCAGCAAAGGCTTGCCCCTTCACTGCTTTTCTAGGCTCGAAAGTAACTTCGAGGCTCTGTATTTCTATGGCCCATTTGATCATTCGGCCTGACGACTCCATGATGGTCAGTGGTCGCTTGATAGGTTGGTCTGTATACACAACGACTGCATGTGCCAAAAAGTAGGGCTTCAATTTTTTAACAGCCATGAAGAGTGCAAGACCAAATTTCTCCACTAAGGGATACCTCAACTCGGCATTTTTCAGTACATGACTGACAAAGTAGACCGGGAGCTGACAGCCGTCTCTTTCAGCAAGGAGAACATCGCTTAACGCATGATTAGAGACGGCCAGGTACATGTAGAGTACTTCTTTGGGCAAAGGGCTGACCAGCCTCGGCAAGGAATGCAAGGGAACTTTCAATTTCTGGAAGGCCGCCTCAGCATCCGGCCCCCATTCAAACCTTGCCTTTTTCTTAATTGCCTGGAAAAAGTATAGGCATTTCTCGCCTGATCGGCTTAGAAATATTCCTAAGGCCGCCAGACAACCTGTTAACTTCTGAACCTCTCGGATGGTACGAGGCGACTGCATGTCGATGACCGCCTGCACCTTCTCAGGGTTCGCCTCTATTCCTCTCTGATTGATAAGGAATTCGAGAAATTTCCCAGACTCAACTCCAAAGACACATTTCTTGGGATTGAGCATGACATGGTGCCTCCTGAGTATGGCGAAAGATTCTCGGAGGTCCGACAGATGATCTTTTTGAAGTTTAGACTTGACAATCATATCATCAATATATGCCTCGACATTTCTCCCAATCTGATCAAAAAACACAGTGTTTATCATCCGCTGGAAAGTAGCCGGGGCATTCTTAAGACCAAACGGCATGACCGTGTAACAGTATAACCCCTGATCAGTGACGAAGGCCGTCTTCTCCTGATCTTTCTCCCATAAAGGAATTTGATGGAAACCAGAGTAGGCGTCCATAAAGCTCATCAAAGCATGGCCGGCTGTTGAGTCGACCAGGTTATCAATTTTCGGCAGAGGGTAACTGTCTTTGGGGCACGCCTTGTTTAAGTCTGTGTAGTCTACACACATTCGCCAGGTGCCATTCGTCTTTTTAACAAGCACCACATTTGCAACCCAGTCTGGGAAGTAACATTGCCGAATGAACCCTGCATCAAGTAATTTTTTAACTTCGGCGGCTGCCGCCTGACTTCTTTCTTCGCCATGGTTCCGCTTCTTCTGTCGTACCGGCTTCTTTTTCGGATCCACAGCCAGTTTATGTACCGCCAGATCAGGACTAATGCCTGGCATTTCATGGACTTCGAAGGCAAAGATGTCCTTGTATTCTTTCAATAGTTTGTGAAAGTCGTCACCCAGGTCCCTTAGAGCAGTCGTCCCAACCGTGATTGTTCTGTCAGGACGCGAGTCATCTAACATTAGGTCCGTATGCTCACCAGCTGGCTGAAGGCGGAATTCATCAGACCGCTCCTCTGCCAATGATTGCTATTTTGTGTCTTTTCTTGCGGCCCTGTCTGGGATGCCTTTCTCTTCTTGCCGCCTGCTTCTTGAACAGGCGCACTCTCCTTGACATTGTCAAGGTCTATTTTTCCACCGCTCGACATAGTGGCCATAACAGTGGGCTTGACATCCCAAAGATAGCACTCTCGGGCCATCCTTTGATCTCCCCTTAGGGACCCGACAGTTCCATTATCCCTCTCAAACTTGAGCAACATAAGAGATGGGATTATAACAGCCTTGGAATTATTCAGGGTTGGTCGTCCCAGAATCATGTTGTAGGCCGAGAGTTCTTCTACTACCAGGAACCGGACTACCATGTGTCGTCCTTCCCCTTTTTCTCCCAGGCGGATGGGTAAATCCACCCGTCCCACTAGGTGGACGACTCCTCCTCCAAACCCTACTAAAGGGTGGGATGCCGGTTGTATGCAATCAGTCTGATATTTTAGCTTCGACAGACATTTGCTACTGATGAGATCTGAGGAGCTTCCGGTATCTATGAGGATTCGGCCTACTCTCTGGTTGGCCACTTTACATTCAATAACGATAGGGTCGTCATGCGGCCATCTTACCCCTCCTAGATCTTCTTCAGTGATGACAATCTTAGGAAATGAATATTTGGAGGGCCGTTCTTGGTGAACGGAATTTACATCTAACCGTCTGATATTGTCTTTGTTGCCCCTAATAGTGGGGCCGCCTCCTGAGAAGCCGCCTGCAATGGTGTAGACGACTGCATCATCTGTATCGAAACTGTCGGCCTGTTGATTCTTTTTGGCCGACTGCTTTTTCGAGGAAGTGTTCCCCGTAGATTTCTTGACATAAGTGTCAAGATCACCTTGCTCAGCCAGGCGGTCCAGATACCGCATGAGACTGATGCATTCATTGGTGTGATGACCAACATCTTCATGATAATCACAGAATTTTTCTTGGTTCCGGTTGTTTGCAGAACCCTTCATGGGGACCGGCTTCTCAATTGAGATCCGTCCCTTGATTTCCTTTAGGATAAATTGGCTATCCTTGTTAAACGCATACTTTGGGGAGTATGGTTTGAATTCTTTTTTCTTTTTCTGGGTCGGCTGTTTAGAGGAATCAGCCGCCCAGACCTCTTTTCTCTTCTCGTCTTTGTTTGACGACTGTTTCTGTCGTCCTTCTCTTTTGTCGGACCTTCTCCCGTCTGACTGTTTTACCGTACTACAAAGATCAGTCGCCTGTATATAAGCTTCCGCTTCAATCAAGGCCTCTTGAAGAGTCGCCACCCTCTTTCGGACCAAATCAAATTTGAAGGTCGACCCGTCTTTGAGACCTCTGAAAAAGTCAGTATAGGCTACTTCATCCGGTAACCCTTGAATCTGTATTCTCATCAGGTTAAACCGCCTGATGTAAGAACGAAGCCCCTCCTTCTCGCCCTGCTGAGTTGATCCTAAATCAAGAGTCGTCTTCTTCGCAGGGATGTTCATGGCAAAGTTGGAGGTGAATAAGTAAGCAAGCGTCTTGAAGCTATTTACACAACCAGTCGGCAGGTTGTCGAACCATTGTTGTGCGATTCCTTTGAGAGTCGCTGGGAAACACTTGCACCAAGTGGGATCATCCAACCCTTGAAGGTACATCAGGTTGGTGAATGCCATCAGATGGTCTTCTGGGTTTGTAGTGTCGTCATAAGCGCCTACTAATACATTTTTCACTTTGGCCGGCCGAGCGGCTTCAGTAATTTCCTTGGAGAAGGCCGACGGCTGTTCGCCAAGTCTAAGCAACCGTAGCTGCCAGTCCATAGGTTGGACGTTTTTTGCTGCATGTCCACCAAACGGAGGTGGCTGTAAAAAATATTGTTGTTGCGGTACAAACGGTAAGTTTGGTACCGCCTGGTCGCTATGATAGCCGGACTGACGGGAGGTGCCGCCTGACTGACTCTCATGATACGACTGAGTATGCCTCATCGAGGTATTTCGCAGACTGTCTTGGAGGTTTGAAGTAGAGGCCGACTCTGACAATCGGTCACTCTTCTTCTGCTCTAGTAGTAGCCGAGCGTCTGTGTATGTTTTCCTCAACCCGTCCGCCTGAATATGACGAACAGGTTTCCTATTTCCTGGAGTAGGAAAACGGTATTTTGTGAAATCAAGGGCAGGTGGCTCCCGCTTCCTAGATTTAGGATGAGGGGACGCCTCTCGCCCTTGAACTTGCTTCCTCTTCTGTGAACTGGAGGGTTTCTTAGCCGACTGCTCCTTGTCCAGAGCAGGCGACTTCTTGTTGATCAACTCTTGAATTTCTCCCTTGAAGTCCCTCATGAAGGTCATGAGTTCGTTCCTTGTGATGGGAGCAGACCCATCAGTCGACTATTGCCGAACAGGCGGTGCGCCTGCTGGCTCGCTTCCTGTATGAAGATGTTCCCGTTCCCTCCTTTCGGTATGACGGGTACGTCGGGCCCTTAGGGTCCCGTCTGAAGCTGTGTGAGCTTCAACTTCAAATTCAGTCTCAGTATCGTGGTCCGACTGAACTAGAGGGTCGTCCAGGGGACGTCTCTCTTCAGGAGTCGGTACAAACGTGGATGCCATCTCAGAAGTACTCTCCCCACAGACGGCGCCAAAATGTTTCGGGGTTTTCTGATGTCCTGCGGGAGAGTTACAATTCTGAGACTGGAACCGGACGTCTGTACCTGCAAAACAAACGGATGCTCCGGATGATTGGAGATCCGTCTCCGACGGTCAAGTTAGTACTTGATTAAGGAGTAATTAATGCGGAAATTAAAGTGATTGGGTCTCTCTAGGTGAGAGAGTTTGACGTGTGTAATCTGCGTGTTTTTTTTTCTTAATGAGGATTAAGGGAGGTATTTATAACCTCGGGAAACGTGCCAATCTAGGTTTAGGTTAACCTTGGGCTGATTGGGCTTCCCTCGGAAGTTGGGCCTTGGTGACCAGTTATCCCAGGTGTCATGGGAAGGACACATGTCGTGTCGTAATTGGTCCATAGTGGACGGGTCATTGCTTGACACGTGGCAGGCTCCTATTGGCCCATGTGACGGACACATGGTGGAACCTGATTGGTCCACTTGTCAGATGGTGATTGGTGGAAAAATCCCCTAATCACATACCTTCCATATTCAATTATGCACAATCTCTTCAATATTAAAACTTTCCTTAAATCTTTACTCATTTCTCCAAGTAATCCCTTAAACCCTACTTACCATAATTATTCCGACATTTTCCTACAATAATTATTGCATGAGCTAGCCTATAAATACCCCTTCATACTTCTCAGATTCTTCACACCAATTCTCTTCTTTTCTTCTCCTCAATTTTACACAAATTATCCCGTTTATCTTTGAAGCCAGTTTTCTAGAACTTCTGTTCAGTTTTGGGGTATAGACGTTTCAAAGAAAATTGTTCCTCTCAAAAAATTCTTGAGGTTAGGCTTAAGAATCACCCAATTAGGAGTTATAACAAAGGAGTTATACCCTCTGCAAGTTCTGCCTACTTTTTCCAACGAAAATCCAATTCTTCTTTCTCCTTGGTTTCTTATCTTTCTTCTCCTTTTCTCTTATTCAATTATTATTATTATTATGGGAGATTAATATAAAATTATTATGAGAAGTTTTAATTATCTAAAAACAGATTTTAATGATGTTATGTGGAATTAATTTAAAAGGTTCATGTACATATAGTTGGGAGGGTTTAATTTAATTGTTTGTGATTATTTGATAACCTTATATTAATTAAGGTTATATTTATTTATAGGGTGTTTTTGATCAAGCTACTTGAGAGTTCTTTTGAAGTGATTTTTGGCTAAGCAAGGATCAATGTACGTTAGGTGGCTAGATACCTTGAAAGTGATCGATTTGAATGAAAATGTTTGAATGATTTATGTTGCTTGAATTAAAATGACTTGAATTATGGTTTATAAAATAAAAGTATGTTTAAAGATTGGTTTTAATAATTGAATTGGAGTATTGATTTTTATAACATGTTTTAATTAATTAATTTATTATTCATGTTTAAAAAGGATTGATTTTGAAAGCAAGTTGGATTTATTGAAAAGGAGTTTGGATTGTTTTCATTAAAGGTTGAATTATTGGATTTAAAAGAGGATTTATTGAATCATTGATTTATTATTATGCTTTATAAGCATGTTAGTAATCTCACTATGCGGATTTGGTTTATTGATAAGGCCTTGGACTTTGTATGACCGGGTCTTTCCTCAAGAATAGCCTTGTAACATAAGGAGACTAGCTTGGGGGGTGTGCACACTTAGGAGAGGAATTGGTTTAATTGGTTTAATTGGTTTATTATGAGGAACTGGATTTTAATATGAGGAAATGGTTTTAAATAATTGGCATTGGTTTTAATGGTTATTGGAATATTGAGAATTGGTTTTAAACCATGAGTTTGGAATTATTGGAAATTGGTTTTAAAAGCATGTTTGCAAATAAATTGAGTTTAATTATCTTGCACTTACCGTACTTAGCATATTTTGCTAACCCGTACTTCTTATTTTTTTTGGTTCGCCCTGTTTACCGTAATGGTAAGCAGTGTTATTTCAGGTGAAGTGAATAAAGCGATGCATTGGAGTCCCGAGATTTGGTTTCACTAATTTAGGAATCTTGGTCTTTGTATTAATTTGAGTACTCATGACATTGGTTTCTATTTATAGTTATTATTAATAAGAAGAGTTTTGAAGTTTCCGTGGCAAAGTATTGTTTTGTTTAGTAAGTTAAGTAGCCTTGCGTAATCACGCGGCGGTAATACGCCTAAGTCTATCTCTACGGTATAATTATACATATTATACTGTTATTTCCGTAGAGGGAGATTTAGGGGTGTTACAGCAATCCCTCTGCTCGGCAGTCATCTCATCACAGGATATGAGGACAACACCAGTGATAGACACATATACAGAAACATATAGACACATAATTGTTTTGTAAACCAGCTAAGTGATTATAAATGGAAAAATTTACAACTTCATTACACAGAGATCAGCAACACATACCAATTAGGGTCTTTTAACTCTTTCCATTGTCGCACGTACAGCAGGATCCTTGCCTCCAGCGTCGTGTGCCTACGGGTGTCAGACCCTTTGCTACACATCGTAGCGACGGCTACAACAGTAGGTTTTACAACCTTGTTATCACCAGTACCTGAATCGTCATTGCCATGGGACGGAGACTCCTCTTCACAGTCAGACTCTGTCTCACTACAACCGGCGGCCACCAAAACAGTCGTCCCCCTTGATCCAACCTGTTTCACAACATACTCTCCTCCTGGTTGGGGAACATCAACGTCATCCATTTCTTCATCATCATCAGAATGAGGACTATCACCCTCATTGTCATTAACATCATCCTCTTCAGCCATTGCAGAAATATATAACACCCCCTGTATTACCTTGCTCGTTATCCTCACCATCAACACCCTTCAAAAAGGCATCCTTCAGACACTCGACTGCAACCTTCTCAACATCAACCTCAGTGGTTTTATCACCATCAGCAGCTGCACCAACTGTTTTACCAACCTCCAACACCATGGTATCAACCTTAGTGTGTTTATCCAGTATTCTTACCAGCCCTTTTCAGTGGTTGCCTTGTTGCGGCCGATACGGCCAAACTCTCTTTAAACATTTCATTCATACTATACAACATCTTACCCATTTTCTCATCAATTGCATCCATGAACTTTAAAGTCAACTGACGCACCACCCTAGAAACCACCTGTATACATTAAGAATTAAATAAGCAATACAAACAACCAACCATGAACTGAAAATCTTATTAGCCGTAAAATAAACTATAACTAGAAAAATTATCACCAGGCTAGGTGTAGACACCCAATTGTTTCTCCCAAAAACCAAACCCGGTGATGAGTACCTTTCACGTCGAATCATGATCGAATGAAGTGAAAGTGTGGAAAGTTTAGTGTTGCAGATAGTTTTAATTTCTTTTCTCTTCTCTCTGTTTTTGAAAACCTATTTTAAGAAAACAGCCAATTCAGTTTGGTTGGTCCATGATATGGGTCCAATAATGTGTATTTGGATAGGGCTTGAAAAGACCTTTCCAATGATATATTATAAGCTCAATTTCGATGAATATTGAGGAAGTTATGGCCAAATTACTGAACTGAGCCTGGTTTGAGCCTTATATGCGGCCCAATGATCTAGAGGAGGGCCTAATATAGATTTATCATTCCTAATGCAATTAGGAATGGTTTTAGTCTTCTAGATTCTTCTAGAAGGTTCATTTCATTTCTAATTCAATTAGCATTGATAAATTGACTTTTGTTGACTTTTTAGAGTTTTAATCAGAATAAAAGAATGTTTTTGAGGAAAATACGATTTTATCCTCCTGTACGACAATTTCTATCTGATTTTAGAAAACGCGTCAATATTTTAGTCAGCGCCAAACGCCAGCATTAGCGGCTGACGCTAAGCTTGGCGCCTGGCGCTAATGTCAGCGTCTGGCACTAATGTCAGCATCTGGCGCTAACCTCGTTTTACGCGTCAGAACTCTGTTTCGAGTTTTTTATCTTTTTGGCTGATTTTCTCTATAAATAGCTTCCTAAAAACTCCGTTTTCATTCACCAATTCTCACCAACTCTCATCAAGAATCTCTTGATATTCTCTCTCTCTCTTTCTAAACCAACCCTTTTTTCAAACACAATTCCTCATACAGTAGCACTAGAAACACCTAGCCAAGTTCGAATTTGCCTTCGCCCTAAACGTGAAAGGTTTTAATTTCTGAGGGTTTGGTCCCAAATCTCTCTTTCAATTATTTAATTTAATTGTTCGATTATATTTTCCTTGAAGTTACTGGCGTGTGTATTTTGTTATTAAAAAGAGATACGAGGCATCCAAGTAAGTGCTTTCATTGTTTACATTGTTATTATGATATAAAAATCATGCTTAGATTGTTATTTTGATTCCTAGTATCATGTTAGGTTGTTTTCCTTAATTTGATGTTTAGGGTGACAACAATAAATTCCTAATATCATGTCTAGGGTAAATTTAATATCAAGTATGATTGAAAGTATGATGCTTCCTATGTTTTTCCTAATATTTATGATTGTAGTATCATGTTAGGGTTAAAGCTTTGATTTTTTAATGTTTAGTTGCATGCTAGGGTTTGTTATTAGTCTTGTTAGTATCATGCCCAGGGTCTTGCTATTATTATGCTTTAACACGATTGTGATTATTATAATTATTATTATGATGATTATTGTTTTGATTATTATTATGATTATTTTGATTATAATTTATTATTATTATTTTGTTGCTTGATGATTATTTACTGTTATTGCTTGATCACGCCTTTTATGCATGTTTAAAGGGAATTTGTACTTGTAATCACGCTTAATAAGATAATTAATAATCTTGTTTAGGGTTAATTTGATTATAATTCAACTGATCGCCAATAATAGTTTATTTATGCATTAATATTCAACCAACATAGATAAACAGGTTTAGGGTTAATCCTATTGATTGTATGTTAGTCAGAAAGCGCACATGAATACGATCAGAATAAAGTAGAGGCCTATTATTAGGGCAGGTTCAATCTCTTTTAGGTTGGATTTGTACCTTCATCCCCGAACTTCCAGTCATGGTTCCAGACCTATTGGAGTTAACGATCTCTTGGATCGTTAAGGGGTGTAACCTTCACCTCGTGAACGGTTTACAAGTTCCTAAAACTTGTTGGCGACTCTTTTGCTCTATCTTCTTTCCCTTTGGATGCCACCATGCTTAAGTGTATGATCACAGTGGTGTTCAAGATAGGGATAACGCTTGAAATATTCCCTACAGTTTTTGGCAACTCCACTGGGGAGGATTTCTATTTTAATTCCTGAAATTTATTTCGGCAATGATTTAGAATGATTGAATGAGACTCGAAACGTTCTAAGTATTTCATGTGCGTAATTTTGATTAACATTATTGTCATATGCATAAAAAATATCTCATTGGAAAGACCATCCGTAATGAGTTAAAACATAGGATTTTTACATGTAGGAAATTTGAAGAATATCTTTCACAACTAGGACCGAAATAACACTGCGCGAAACTGGAAAATTTTATCGAGCACAGAAAGTTGCTGAGGCATGTAGGAATTAGCGTCAGCGAACAGAAGTTAGCGCCAGCATTTTGACTTTAGCGCCAGACGACAACTCTGTCGCCAAGCGCTAAAGCCAAAAGTTGGCGCCAACCTCTGTTTGTTGGCGCCAAATTCTTCCAATACCGAGCCAGAAATATGCGTTCTAATTTCGACCAGTTTTTAGCATTGTTTGCTCGATACTACTTCCTGATTGAGTTTTTCTCACTTTTCTGAAACCCATATGTGTTCTACATATGGACATAACCCCCTGGGAATTCATGCTCCATCTACCTGATTGAACGCTCTGAGCAACAAAGGGTACATCCGAGAATGTTGAATTCACCAAACCATGGAAGCGAGTTTTCTTAACTCGCGGTGTCCCATCCACTCGCGCCAACCCTTCACGGTTAGGATTCCGCGTAGTGCATCCGGACAATTGACCATGGACCCTCTATTAACTAACCCATATCCCAAACTTTAGAGAACTAGAGCCATGGTTAGGTTGCAAACTCATTGCATCATATTGTGCCTACTTGACTAATTGTGCATTATTTGTTGTGCATACTCTATGTGATTTTTCCTAACCGTTTGTTTGACTTGCGTTAAGACAAAATAAACTGCTTAATTGCTAAAAATACTTTGCTTGATTAATTAATTAATTAATTTTGGTAATTAGAGTCTAATAATCTAATCAGAGTTGACTTAGTACGACTTTAGGCATACCTTGTAGAGTAATAATACCGAAAGCAGTTCCAGATCAACGTTCCAGCACTGGCTCCGAGATTTGGACTGCAGCGCCACTCTGTGGAGTGTAGCGCCTGGCGACAGCCCTTTCGTCCGGCGCTACACTATACAGTGCGGCGCCAGTCCTGTCGTTTTGGCAACAGTTCGGTTTATTGCTCGAGTCATCACCTTGTGTCTAATTAAACAGTTTGCTAATTGATTCTGTTAATTATACCTTGTTAAGTCATTAATTGAGTCTAGTCACATAGTCTAGCCACATGGTCATGACACGAGTCTTAACATGTCACCTACACTCACTAGTCTTAGCACACACTTTGAGTAAATATCACCATGACCATGTCTTGGGTCCATGCATGAGTCGGTTTTTTTCGTCATTTGAGTTGGGGGTACAATCTATTCCTAATTTTCCACATCTCTCCATCTACATGGTTTCTCGATATCACCACCCTCATTTTTCTACCTTCTTCTATCCATTACATGTTGAATAAAGTTTGAGTCAAACAATTAACAATGAATATCCCCAAATTCCCTTTCCACAGTACTTGGTCGAGGAGAGAAGGGCGATTAATCAAGGATAACCTCTTTATTCAAGTCTTACTTTTTTATAAACCGATTCGTCAAAAGAGGAAGGATAAAAAGATAATGGCAACTCAAGAGGAAGTTAATGAACTTAGGAGTCAATTGACTGACGTGACTGAGGTGTTAAAGGCTTTAACCCTCAAAATTGATGACCCTGTGAAGCAACAACAAATGAACCTCATGCAAGAAAGCTTGAGCAAGCTATCTAGTGATTACAAATTTCAAGGCATTAGTTCACAAGGGGTCTCGGTGGACAAGAATCTTCTTCCGCAGAAGTTCAATGCCAACGACATCCCGAAATTCAAGGCAAGTGACAACCCTTATTTTCATATAAGAGCTTTTGAAACAATAATAAGTATTAAGGGTATTGATAAGAAAGTGTTTCCTTCTATATTTTCTCTATCTCTTGAAACCGTTTGCCAACAATGGTTCTTCTCAATTGACAAAGAGAAAACCTCTACCTGGGAATCGATAGTAAACGCTTTCATTGATAGGTACAAGTGCAATATTCAAGTTGAAACCGATTATAGACAACTTGAAATGCTAAGACAAAAAGAGAATGAAGGCTTTACTTCTTTCTTCAATAAGTGGAGAGAAACTTCCACTAAGATGATTGAGGTCCCCACCGAAAAAGAGTCTGTGAGGATGTTTATCAAGAATCTCCAAGAAAAGTATTCAAAGCATTTAAAATATCAACACAACTTGAATACTTTCAGAGTCGTCTATGACATAGGTATCGAGATCGAAGACGACCTCGCAAAGCAAAAAGCTACTAACAATAGTAACCACGGTGGCTGGAAAGGAAAGAAGAACGACAATCCTTCTTCTTCCGAAAATGCCCACTCTAGTAATAATGTTAGTACCTTTGACCATAATGGTGTCTTAGCCATGGACAATCAAGGATATAAAAAAAACCCAGGAGAGAACTCACACCCTCCTAGGATGCTACTTTCGACCGTCTCTACGATCGAGGATTAATCAAACCTATTGGCCCTACCAAGGATCCAACGCCAGAAAATCGATCTTCGAGATGGAATCCCAACTCTTATTGCAAGTACCATCGAGGACGTGGTCATACTACTGATGAATGCTACAGGTTTCAAAATCTCATTCAAGATCTCATAGAAGCAAATAAGATCCCATTGCCTCTAGCTAACGAGAAGACTGGGTGATGATGAAGCGAACAACACAAGACAGAGGCAAGCTTCAACGACGAGATTTCATGACCTCTTCTTTCTATTTCTTTTTTTTTTATTTACCGTTTCCCCCAACAAGTCTAGCATAGGCACCTTTTTATTTCCCTTAGATTAATTTTGTAGATTCTTTCTTTTTTCCTTTTAAATAAAATGAGCATTTATTTTCTTGCATATGATCATTACGTTGCATTGCATAAAAAAAAAATCATTGTCGAACTAAGCACAAGGTATACTAATGATTTGAGGCACCCCTTGTAGCCACATCATATTACCTTTCACCCTTAAAATATGCAATCTTTTTTTTATAAACCACTTTGAGCCTCGTCTAACGATAGACCTGTCATTTTTCAACCTATATCTACCTAACCTTGGGATGGGATGGTGGGTAACTTATGCAACTACAAGAGCTTGAGTGATTCAAAAGACTAAAAAAGCAAAAAATAAGCAATAAAAAAAGAAATAAAAGTGTACAAAAGGGCAAGTGTTCCAATGTCATTGACATGAACATGTCTTCGATATGAACACGTCTCAGATCGCGTCTCTTATCGAGTGCTCGGTACCGTGCCTGAGAAACATGAATGCCAAGTGAGTGATAGACCGCATGATCGGGATTGGCCACACTTATAAAAATAAAATAAATTCTAAAGTAAGTAAAAAAAAAAAGAGCTAAAAAAGAGTAGAAACTCAAGCATAAAAATACAAATATTCAAAAGCAAAGTTGCACACCTTGGGGCTTATCTAGGGTCTTGAGCCTTTTATCCCCTTCTTCTTCAACCTTTAGCCTAAACACGTTACAACCCTTAAAAAGCCCTTTTTGAGGTATACACATACTTGTGCGAGGTTTGGCTAGAGTTACGTTCGGCCTGATTCCTAACGGATACGTAGGCAACCTCACATCGAGGTGCGGCTGTAATAAAAATGCATTCATATTCATATTCACATTCACACATTATGGTCGTATATATCAAGGGATCTCCAATGCTCATCCCTATTCATGTAGAGCTAGAGTTGGGGGCTTGATCCCTACATCATTAGCTTACCTATCCTAAGAGTCACCATCATTTGACTCTTCTAAAAATAATATCTTTCCACACACTTAGCTCTTGCGGCCTAACTTTAGCGTCACTATCACACACTGCACAGATACATGACCAAATAGTCTTTCCCTTAGAAACCCTTTGTCATGAAATCTTAACACAACACTGAAGCATACTTCGTCATAACAAAATCACTCATCAATCATAATCATCATTGCATCGAAGTATGAAGTGCTTAGCCTCCGTGCCTAAGTTACCTAAATACTTTCATTATCGAGTCAACTAGGATAGTTTAAGATGTTCCAATCCTTATACTGTGAGAGACAACGTTAACGGATTAAGCTCATTCAACATGCATCTTCAAAAAAAAAACTTCACTTCGATTCTTTTTTCGCGTCTTTCTTTTTCGGGAGAAAGTCGGTACCCTCCACAAAAATGACGGAAAATTTTTGCTTTTTTGCATTTTCGAGTCGCACGATCACATTACAATGCACACACGAGTCATGTACACATTGAGTCATATCTGTCATATCACCTTGATTTGAGTCTAACACACGTGTCATTACACTTTGAGTCAAGTCAACCTCGAGTCAATCACAGCGAGTCAAGTTCATACCTTGAGTCATGTCAAGTCAATGAGTTGAGTCAAGACTAAGTCTTAGGTCAACCCTAAAGAAAGATAAGCAAAGTCCTATAGTCAAAGATATAAATGCAGGTGCATCCCATAAGGCGAGGACATTCTCGGATTTTTTCGAAAAAACCACGAATATGACACGGGAGATTCCTCCAAGATAAGAGGAGTTACATTGATCGGTAAATTAGAGATGAAGAGCTTTAATTTACAAAAGATTTGAGCGAATTTGGTTGAAAGGAAATGACCAAGTTCAAAGTTCGAAGCGAAACCGAGCAACAGCGGCAGCAAGAGCAGAATAGGGAAGACCCGACTCCAGCACCGGACGACAAGGCTGTCGTCTGGCAGCAACATCTGGCGTCTGGCAACAGATTTCAGTGCCTGACTCTAGATCCCAGCGTCTGGCAACAGAGCCAATTCTTGACGCCAGAGATATTTCAGCAGCGACAGAGCTCGAAGCCTCTCAGGACGGTTATTTCGAGCTCATACAGCAATTTTGGGTTCCTTGGTACGCCAGTTAGCCCCTATAAGAAAATTGACATGATTAGTAGTCGGCTCGATTACAATCGTAGTAAGTGATTAACCTGACAAAAAATCGTTCCACTTAGCTTAAGCGCCTAAAACACTGGCTCATTACAAGCACCAACGTATCGGTTTAAAAGCGAGCACTTAAACGACAATATTTCCAAATATGGATTGTCGCGCATTCTTCTTAAACGACAATTTTTCCAAAAATTGGATTGTCATCCCCAACTGACAATATTTCCAAATATGGATACCAACTAGTTCAACTAAAAAGATGAATGAAAATAATCAACAATAAAGCAAATAAATAAAGCTAAAAGAAGGGATTAGAGATTACTAAAGATGAACTTGATTAAAGATGAAAACTTGGAAGTATTGCTTGATTGAAATGAACTTGACAAAAAGTTAAATACAATAGAGAAACTTGAGCAATAATCTACTTTCTCTCTCTAAAATTATCTAATCTAACCCTAAGAGAGAGAAGCTCCCTCCAACTAATCAAAAATGTGGTTGTTGATCGCCTAACTTAGAAAGGCGATCTATATCTATAATCATATTTTTTTATACAAAACATATGGAACGCTCAATTAGGAGAGGCGTTATATAGGTTCAATATACAAAGCGCTTATCTTACATAGGCGTTCTATAGAATGCTAGAGATCGCCTATCTAACTTGACAGCTCTCTATTATGTGTTACTTATTCCCTATTTTGTGGTAGTGGATAATTTATAAGAAAAAAAATCGAGGAGGGAAACATTCAAAAGAGTCAAAATAGCCGTTATGTGAGGCCTTCAAACGGATTTATCACCGGAATTACAAAAAGGTGGTAATCTGCAAACTTTTTTAATTTAATGGGTGGTTATTTAAAATAAATTTTTTATTGGGTGGTAATTTCAAAACAGGACCACTTTTTGGGTGGTAATTTGCAAATTTTCCAAAAAATTATGCATGTTCATAATTCACTTTCCTTTTTTCATTGTTTTTCCTCTTTGTTGTGTTGAATACTCCCACTCCAGTAACAAAGCTTAATAATCATAGTTGTAATTGTTCTTATAATTTTAGAGACGAGAAAGTAATAGTGGTCATGAACAATAATAATAAAAATTAATCAACCGAAGACGTCAAATGGAGAATTTTGCAGCTGGCAATATGCACATATAATTGGAAAAAATTTCACCTTTAGTACAAAAATATGCACATTTAACTCAACAAATATGCATAATCAGTTTAAAAACGTACACAAATTTTACAAGAATAATGCAGATTTAGTTTAAAATTAAGCATATACAATGTTCACTTTCACTTGATTCCTCTTAATAATCATTTTAGAACATCTTCTAAATTTGAAAAGAAAAAAAAGGGGGGGGGACAGATATGAACAGGGAAGAGGGAGAAGGAGAGGAATGGGGAAAATAGAAAGGGAAATCTATAACCCTTAAAAGTGAAATTGGGTATGAAAATTTCTACTTTTTGCTATTTCCTTATGAATAGTGTGCACCCGATTTTGCCCCTAAGTTTTTCTCATACTTTGCCCTTTTATGTCTTTTTGCTTTTCATTTTTTATGGCCAAAATACTAAACTGGGCCCAAATCAGTTTTTACCTACGGCCCAATGATCATGTGGAGGGTCCAAGGTCTAATCATATTCCTAAACTAATTAGGATTAATTGGAAGCTTCTATAAGTTTCTAAAAGATCTTAATTATGCTTTTTGAAAAGATAAGATTAAAGAATTTGAGTTAAATAAAAACTTTTCTTTTATAAAAACTTTCCTTTTTTTTTGTCCTTATTTTATTCGAATTTAAAGATGTTCAAAGACAGTAAGTTATGAGTGACATTTATGTCACTCTTAGGGAGTAGTTTTAGAGTTATTTCCGTGTTTATTTTCCCTTATTTTCTCTTTTATTATCTTGTTTTCTTTTTAATAAAGTTTCTAGTTTATTTCTTAGTTTTAGTGTGTTTTAATTTTATTTCTTTATTTAATTGGTTTCTAGTTTATTTTCGTATTTTATTTGCTTTCGATTTATTTTATTTCGTTCCTTCTATGTGATACTTTCATAGTTTTTATTAGTTTTAAGTTTATTTTGTTATTTTATTTTATTTTTTTTACTTGTATAGTTTTATTTAATTTTAATTGGTTTAGTGTTATTTCTTTTATTTTCTATTTTATTTATTTTATTTTCTATTTTATTTATTTTATTCTATTCTTTGTCCCAATCCTCTCCTCAATCTTACTCGTGTTTGTAGGTGTGTTCGAGGTTCAAGGCATATGCTACAATATCCAAATGGAGTGAGTCTCGGGTTTGAGATAAGGGCATAAAAAGCTGCTGCCCATATCCTTCACCCCACCTCTTTCTTAACCTCCACCACACCAACCTTTCCCCTGCTCCCTCACTCAACCAACCAACCACCAACTCAAACTCCAACCCAATTAACAGTCACAGCCACGCACCTGGCAGCAACCTACCACCAAAATCACCACAATGCCACCACCATTTCACACCAACCCATTAGCCCCCCAAAACACCACTCACCAGCCACACAACCACCTGCGAACATCCACCACCACCTCCAATCACCAATCACCCCTGTAACAACCACTCAACTTCCTCATCACAACCACACACATCACCACCAACACCCACAAACCGCAACAACGACAACCTCCTCCTACAACCAACTCCCCTGCTGCCACCAACCAAACCAGCCTCAACAACCACCACAACCGCACCTTCCTTCACTCACGCATCAACTAACACCAACACAACAAAAAAACAACCCCTGCACCACCGTCCACCTGCAACAATCAGTCATAAAACCACCAATTCGCATAGGCAACGGCGCCAATTTGACAAGGGAATTAACGCGTCGTCAATTGTCTATCCCTAGATCAAATATAATTTATACAACCTAAACAAACCTAATACGAGTATAAGGCAAGCATAGGGGTCGAACCACAGAGAACCATATACTAGGATGTACTATTAAATAACAATCGATAGTAATGAACCTTAACTAAGTCAACTTTCGTTCCTTGTTAGCAAAGATTCACCTTTAATCAACCAATAATGTGCACTTGCAAGAAGATTAAAGAATATTAAGCATATAAAGACTTTAATCTTCTTGCAAGTGCACATTGTTGGTTGATTAAAGGTGAATCTTTGCTAACAAGGAACGGAAGTTGACTTAGTTAAGGTTCATTACTATCGATTGTTATTTAATAGTACCTCCTAGTATATGGTTCTAATGTGGAAACATAGAGGCTATGCTAGGAGAAGCCAATTTACCCTGGAAGGCGGCTAGATTGGATCTTTTACTTCGATATTCGAGCATGTTTAGTTCATAATTAATTCAATTTCAATGCCTTTGTTTATGTTCAAGTGAATGCTATACCTAAACCATTTCCCTTAATGTTTTCTTGATTTAGCATCTTTAGACTTTTGTTTATTTATCTCTTATTCCGGACTAGCTTAATTGTCAATAAAATTTTGTGGTGTGTATCCGTTCTCTGTGGTTCGACCCCTATACTTGCCTTATACTCGTATTTGGTTTGTTTAGGTTGTATAAATTGTATTTGATCTAGGGATAGACAATTGATGATGCGTTAATTCCCTTGTCATTAAGATATAATTTTTGTGGCTCATAATCTTTATCCAATCTTATACGGTTGGATAGATATTGGAATTATCTTTCTAATGATATATTATAATATTAATTCCGAGCTATAACGAAAAAGATATGAATGGATTACAAAACTCTATCCAAAACTGAAACTGTCCTACTATTTCAGCCATATATTTTTATCTACAAAATATATTAATCTGAATCCATATTGTTGGAAAGTAGACTTCAAGAGCTTTCCAACGACATATTATATGACTTATTTGGACTTCTGGATCAAAAGATATGATAAAAACAAAATCCGCAAAAACTGTTGTCTATCGAGTTTTATTTCGATTTGAATTTTGATTCTTTTCTTATTCTTCGACCCTCTTTTTTCTCTATAAATAGATGTCATATATCCCCTTTTTCAAATCATCAACTCTCACCAAGAATTTCCTTATTCTATCTCCCTCTCTCTAGCCTAGCCTTTTACAAACACAATTCTTCACACATTAGATCTAGACACACCTAGCCAAATTCAAAGTTGTCTTCGCCCTAAACGTGAAAGGTTTGATATATCTTAGGGTTTGGTCCCGAATCCTTATTTCAATTATTTAATTTAATTGTTTGATTATTATTTTCCTTGAAGTTACTAACGCATGTATTTTGTTATTAGAAAGAGATACGAGGCATCCAAGTAAGTACTTTAATTGTTTAATTGATATTATGATATAGAAATCATGCTTAGATTATTAATTTTCTTCCTAGTATCATGTTAGGATGTTTTATTGCTTCCTAGTATCATATTTAGGGTGATTTGCTTATATCAATTGTGATTTCTATGATGCTTCCTATTTCTTTCCTAATATTATGTTAGTATCATGTTAGGGTTAAAGCTTTGATATTTGATGTTTAGTTACATGTTAGGGTTTGTTATTAAGCTTGTTAGTATCATGCCTAGCATCTTCTTCAACGACAATTTTTCCAAGATTGGATTGTCATCCCTGGCAAAGTTTCCAAGCGTGGATTATCGTGCTCTTTCTTTGTTTGGCAAGTTTTTCCAAGTTCGGATTGTCATACATTCATGGATCTTTGGCAAGTTTTCCGAGATTGGTATGTCATACACCCATTTCCCTATGACAAAATTTCCCCAAAGGATTGTTGTAGAACTCTATTCATCATAAATTTCGGCAAAGGTTCCTCAACGTGGATTGTCATTCATTTCAGCAAGTGACAAATTTTAGTGGATTGTCGGGCGACTCTTTTTTGCAAATGTTCCAAGACGCGGATTGTCAATAGTGGCAATATTTTCCTAAAAGGATTTTCGCATAGCGTTGGAAAATTTCCAAGGTGGATTGCTTTCAAGAGTTATATTCCAAGATGTGGATTGTCGATCGTAGCAAAATTCTTATGGAAGATTGTTACGAAGCATTGGCAACTTTTCCCAAAAATTGGATTTTGGCAAATTTTCCGAGATACGGATTGTCACTTCATCGTAGCAACATTTCCAATGACGGATTGTTATATAGCATTGACGAGATTGGATTGTCATACATCATACAAGAGTTATGTTGGCAACTATTCCCAAAGAAAAGAGGATTGTCATCACAGCAAAAGCACTGACATACTGGTTCACAAGCAGCAAAGCGCCGACGTACTAGCATAGCAGCATTAAGGATCAACAAGCAGTGATCTTTTCGAAGACTATCACAGCGGAAATTGGAGGCAGTTACAGGCGTAGCAGTCTTCAGGCGGTATTCTCTAGCTTACGGAAGATCGTCACATCAAATTGGTTACTCTTTCAGAGACGTGTGCTCGATGGTGCAAGATACGCGTTTCTTAACTCTCTTATCTGTTTTAACTAACGCTAGTTTGCAGGTATCGGTGCTGAAAGAATGATTTAGGATTGCAGAACGTTATGAATCATTCTCCGTCCCTATCGATACTTTGACTTTTGTTTTCGAAACTTGCGTTTCTCCAAACTCAGTCAAAGTGGGGGCTTCTTTAGACACCCATTTGTGTCTCCCCAAAACTAAACCCGGTGATGAGTACCTTTCACGTTGAATCATGATCGAATGAAGTGAAAGTGTGGAAAGTTTAGTGTTGCGGATAGTTTTAATTTTTTTTCTCTTCTCTCTGTTTTTGAAAACCTATTTTAAGAAAACAGTCAATCCAGTTTTGTTGGCCCATGATATGGGTCCAATAATAGTGTAGTTGGATAGGATTTGAAAAGACCTTTCCAACGATATATTATAAGCCCAATTCCGATGAATATTGAGGAAGTTATGGCCAAATTACTGAACTGGGCCTCGTTTGAGCCTTATGTGCGGCCCAATGATCTAGAGGAGGGCCTAATATAGTTTTATCATTTCTAGTGCAATTAGGAATGGTTTTAGTCTTCTAGATTCTTCTAGAAGGTTCTTTTCATTCCTAGTTCAATTAGCATTGATAAATTGACTTTTGTTGACTTTTTGAGTTTTAATCAGAATAAAAGAATGTTTTTGAGGACAATACGATTTTATCCTCCTGTACAGCAATTTCTATCTGATTTTAGAAAACGCGTCAACATTTTAGTCAGCGCCAAACGCCAGCATTAGTGTCTGACGCTAAGCTTGGCGCCTGGCGCTAGCGTTAGCGCCTGGCGCTAATGTCAGCGTCTGGCGCTAACCTCATTTTACGCGTCAGAACTCTGTTTCGATTTTTTTTATCTTTTTGGATGATTTTCTCTTTAAATAGCTTCCTAAAAACTCCGTTTTCATTCACCAATTCTCACCAACTCTCATCAAGAATCTCTTGATATTCTCTCTCTCTCTTTCTAAACCAACCCTTTTTTCAAACACAATTCCTCATACATTAGCACTAGAAACACCTAGCCAAGTTCGAAGTTGCCTTCGCCCTTGACGTGAAAGGTTTTAATTTCTGAGGGTTTGGTCCCAAATCTCTCTTTCAATTATTTAATTGTTTGATTATATTTTCCTTGAAGTTACTGACGTGTGTATTTTGTTATTAGAAAGAGATACGAGGCATCCAAGTAAGTGCTTTAATTGTTTACATTGTTATTATGATATAAAAATCATGCTTAGATTGTTATTTTGATTCCTAGCATCATGTTAGGTGTTTTCCTTAATTTGATGTTTAGGGTGACAACAATAAATTCCTAATATCATGTCTAGGGTAAATTTAATATCAAGTATGATTGAAAGTATGATGCTTCCTATATTTTTCCTAATATTTATGATTGTAGTATCATGTTAGGGATAAAGCTTTGATTTTTTAATGTTTAGTGACATGTTAGGGTTTGTTACTAATCTTGTTAGTATCATGCCTAGGGTCTTGCTATTATTATGCTTTAACATGATTATGATTATTATAATTATTATTATGATGATTATTGTTTTGATTATTATTATGATTATTTTGATTATAATTTATTATTATTATTTTGTTGCTTGATGATTATTTACTGTTATTGCTTGATCACGCCTTTTATGCATGTTTAAAGGGAATTTGTACTTGTAATCACGCTTAATAAGATAATTAATAATCTTATTTAGGGTTGATTTGATTATAATTCAAGTGATTGCCAATAATAGTTTATTTGTGCATTAATATTCAACCAACATAGATAAACAGGTTTAGGGTTAATCCTATTGATTGTATGTTAGTCAGAAAGCGCACATGAATACGATCAGAATAAAGTAGAGGCCTATTATTAGGGCAGGTTCAATCTCTTTTAGGTTGGATTTGTACCTTCATCCCCGAACTACCAGTCATGGTTCCAGACCTATTGGAGTTAACGATCTCTTGGATCGTTAAGGGGTGTAACCTTCACCTTGTGAACGGTTTACAAGTTCCTAAAACTTGTTGGAGACTCTTTTGCTCTATCTTCTTTCCCTTTGGACGCCACCATGCTTAAGTGTATGATCACATTGGGGTTCAAGCTAGGGATAACGCTTGAAATATTCCCTACACTAGGCTATCATCATGGTAATCTAGATGAAGATTGGAAAAGCATATGTCACAATTGCCCACAGTCATCAACATACTTAAAAGGAATGATTTTCTCACAGTCCTATGTCACATAAGATTTTCATTTTGATAAATTAACTACAAGATTTCCATTTTAACAAAGTAATTATATCACAAATGCCTTTGTAAAAATAGTTGACACAAATGCAAGATAACCAAGTCAGGCCCTAAGCAAGAAAAAAAAATATCGAACTATAACGTAGAACAAAAAGCCATCTAATTTATTCCTCAATCCATTTCTGCAAAAATTCAATCATATGCTTCCTAAAGGTCAAGCAAAACCTCTTCAATTAGTACTCCAACAATACTCAAAATAACATATGATGCTCTATGATGAAAACATAACTTGAACTGTATAGTAGTAGAGAGTGGATAAACAAGCAAAACACTCCCGCACTATAACATAGTAATTTTCAACAAATAAGAAGTGAACATCAACACCAATAACTCTTCGTTTTAGTAAACCAAAAAATAGTTCCAGACCTGCTCAGTGATCCCATCCACATCAACAGCAGGTGCAGGTGCAGGTGAAGGTGCAGGCGCAGGTGCAAGAGCTATCACTGGACCGTCACGGGGTGCCAGCGGATGCTCCTCCCCATAGGCAATATTCACGGACTGCACAACAAACAAACTTAATCAAACGAATACACAACTACGCAATAAACACTGATGTCATGTTGTACAATAAACACATCAAACAATGATTTTAATACTAACCAGCGACAGACCATAGTCCCCCGTCTTCTTTTTATCATCTTGTACAACTTTGTTAATTTCTTCCTGTGACCATGCCGCCAACCTCGGAGTCAGTCCCCAAGACTTGGGTACCCGATCCAGATGGTCAATATAAAAAATCTATAACATGGGATTACAACATGAATGCATTAAAGATTTTGTCAAAAACTAATAATAAACAATCCCTCAACTTGTAACAATCTAAAACATTAATCAACAACGATTTATAAGATACAGTAACACATTGCTTACCAACACAAACAAAATGCAGCCTCCAGAGCCTGCAACATAGCCATTTTCAGTAAATTTCTTCTGGAACTTCCTCGCTGCTATGCACAACCAAGAATGAGTCAAAGTGCACCAATCGTGGTTCGCAGCATCATTATAAACAGTTAAAGCAGGTCCTAGAGAAACAACCAGATTTGATGAATTTGTTGTGGTAACATTATGTACCCAAGAGCAACAACCAGAAATGCAATCTTAAACTCAGCCTTCTCCTTGTCTGTTTTAATAGGCAACAACTTCCCTTTTTTATCAATACGAACCACCGCAGCCGCAGCTGCTGCCGCAAGAATGCTCTCCCCAGGCTTGCCAAACAGTCTAGAAATACGTTTCATTTTAGCTTTCATCACTTCATCATCATCCGGAATGGTAGATGGAAATGGCTTGGAACCCTTAGGTATACCAAGCACCCACTCCACCTGAGCTGGACACAAAGGACATACATACTCATCTCCAAATACCATAGAACCACACTAAACAAACTATCTATAACCTCAGGGGCTATAATAGGAGTAGCTAGTTTGCTTGTTCTGAAGAAGGAAAAACGTTGCCAGCGGAACCATCTCCATCAACCCTTGACAACATCCAGTAACAAATTTACGATGCAAGGCAAATATTCCAGTGGCATGCTTAACAGCCCACCAAACCCCATTTCATTGACCAAATCCTTCCGCGTCTTATCAAACTGCTTAACCAAACTTCCAAATGCCTTTACACCATTCAAATTAAAGGCCCACACAATACAAAACAGATGTATAATCAAATTGATCTCATTCCAGATACATATCTAAGCTTGTCCTAATACTTCAATACACTATCACTTTAATAATGGTGGTACATTTAATTTAATTTCACATGATTACCTCAAATGCATAAACGATTGAAACATATTCAAGCAACATATCTAAGCTAGTCATAGCACTACATGTAATAAATCCACTATCAATTTAGTATTGGTTGTACAATACAGTTCTTTAGCCATTAGTATTACTTGGAATCATTTTCAACATTACTTTAATCAAAAAACACCACTGACTACAATAATGGTACATTTATACATTTCTTTTCCCATTATTATTACTTGGAATCACTTTCAACAATATGTTAATAAAAAAACCACTGAGTACACTAATGGTACATTCCAACTACCTCAAATGTATCATTCATTCTCTAAGTGTACTTACACCAGCACATGAGTCAACACGGATTAGATACATTACCTTTTGAGTCCTTCTAGATTGGGTTTTAACAATCAACTCTTCCTCCTTCACTACATCACCTCGGTTTTTTTGAACATAACAAGGATTTTACCATGAATTAACTACACAAAACTTACACACTATGCATACAACAAGAATCACAACCATTACCTTTGCCTTTTTGGCTGCTTTGTTTACTGATTTACCACCCTTCCTCTTTGCATTTTGAAGTCGTTCCTGCAGCAACTGCATACATAATTCCTGCCACTTGTTATTTTGAGCAGAAGGAGTATCATCCTCTTGTTCATCACCCTCACCATCCTCTCCCTCACCATCTGATGACTCTGAATCATCCTCTTTAGATCGTTTATCTTCATAACCGTCCCCAGTATTGGAATCCTCCTCTTGCTCAAAATCAGGATCATGATAAAAAAAATTACCTTCTTCTTGCCTTTGTTAGCACCTTTGGATTTAACCCCATCATTCACCTTCACTGATTTCCCTTACAACCCAAAAAATTTCAGAATAGACAGCAGTGTTAACACAAAATTACATAAACCATAAACAAACAAAAAACACAGTCAACACGAGCACATCAACTCACCACATCCTTTCTACCACAAACACCACTTCCATCGGCTTCAGAACATTTCCTCTTAGTCATTATCCAATCATGCCATGTTAACACAAGCACTTAATCATCCAATTTCATACAACCAATGGAATCAATAAACTTCATTTACACAGTGATTTCATCCTCACTTCAACAATAGCTTAAAAAATGTTTGGAAAACAGCTATGACCAAAATCCAGAATAAGGGAGGACATCATTACCCTACTCATAAGCCCAGAATTTACCATACTCAACATTCCTTCAACGTATAAACAACTAGTTAAAGGTTTCAACCTCCTCATGCATGAATAACTAAATAACACAGTATAAAACGCATTCATCTAACATCCACAACACAATTCAGTTTTTTTGAGTTACACCCTAATCACAGACACTAGGTGACTAGATTTTCCCAAAGTTAGAAGGTAATAATACGGAAAAACCATTACACACTAAACAATTTTGCCACAACTGACATTCACGGAATCGAGATTAACACCACTACACACAAACCCTAACTGACTTGCTTTTTCGAAAATTAAAAGGTAATATATCGCAAATAACATTAAATTATACTCAATTTCACCAAAAATGACATGAAAACCACTCGCAAACGCAAAATCATACTAACTCACACCCTACCACCGACCAAGTTAAACACCCACAAATTCAACAAAGCCCAGAAAAATGCAAAATTCAATGACTTACCTAACAAGACTGGAATTCACTACTTCACTTCACTTAACAAAACCCGACGGTATGCTCCGATGAAGCCCAAAAGACGAAGGACGACAGAGGAGAAGAGAAGAAACCAGAGAACTTTAAGAGTCAAAGAAACAAATAAGTTAGAAGAGAGAGAAATAACTAAATGAAAGAGAGAGAAAGTTAAACAAAAGTCAAAAGGATATTTTCAAATGTCTTGTTACATTTCGAAATATAATGGAGTCAATATTAAAGTCAACACTATAAATAAAAGAAAACAAATTGCATTTTATTGACTCGGCTAGCCAAATTACCCCTGTGCCCCTATTTACAAAGGAGGAAGTGTTGTGAGACAAAGTAAAGTGTCTCACAACTATTAAAAAATTAAAAAGGTACAATGAAGAGAGAGAAATGTGGAGAGTGATAGGAAGAGTGAAAAAGGTAGTGTGGGCCCCACTTCACGTGCAAAACGGACAAAAATTTAACGGGACCACTACCATTAAGTCTATATTTTGTTCAACTGAAACTCTAGTTGAATCTTTTTGAGTACCACTGAGACTACATTTTATACCGCTGAGAGTGTATTTTGTACCACTGAAGTTCCAATGGTATGATTTAACAGCTGAATGAAACATCTCTAAAATGACATTTGAAATGCCTATATTGCCCTTGTGAGACATAATTTCATTATCTCGCAACCCTCCGTTTGGAACACCTCTTTACAAAAGATTGTAAATAGCTCCTATGCGCCTAGATGGACTCCAAAATACTCGTACATACTCTGTAGTGCTCGAATGTGTCATCCTGAAAATTGATGCATAAATCTCTTTTATCCAAAAGATTCTCTTTCAACAATCTTTTTAACTTCAATTATTCACTTCTTAAACCCCTCTTCTTCCTTCTTTAAACCCTCTCTTGACCTCCTCCAATATCCAACAGTTCTTCTGTTCTTGACAATGTCGTTTTGCTGATTTTTGGGTGTTTTCTTTGAACATGCTGCTTCATTTCAGCAATGTGTTCGTTATTTTTGCTATTATAATCTTATTTAATGGAAACAATTTCTGGGTTCAATGTATTTCTGGGCCCCACATTGCTGATGTTAACATTCTTTTGCCACCAAGAATGACTCATCCTGTTGAGTATCGTCTCCTTGGAAGTGATGGCTGCTTCAAATGGTCAGTTGATAATAATTTCACTCTTTTACTTCATCAATTTTTGATGTGGGTTTATATTTTTGGTAGGTTTTTATTTGGATTATTAGCTGAAATATGATATTTTGGTTAGTTGTTTTGTGCTGTGACATTGCTTTCAAACTGTTTGCAATCGGTTGATTTTGATGAACTATGCTCACATATTGTTCACCCTTTGATACTACTGCTCCTGTTTAAGTTGGATGAAATTTTAAGCGAAATCGGGTGTTAGTTCAAAGTTACTACGGTCTTGGGTGTGATTTTACATTTACCAGGGTTTTGTATTTGGATATATTTCTAATAAATATGTCGCGAGTTGCGATACAACGATAACTAAATGAGCAAGAAGCTAAAATAAGCTAAGTGGATAAGCCACACTGGTTGTAATTGCTAAATTTACCAAGATAAATTGATCTAGGGTAGTGTTTCAACTCCAATGATATATCAAGTTGAGGGGTTTTTGTCTTTTCGGATAAATGATGTTTGGAAGGGAGGTGGGGGGGGGGGTGATGAAGTTCCAAAGTAATTAGGCCATGCTGTTTTCAATTATCTGTTTTCATTGAATCAACTACATAGTTAAACAATAATTAACTCTTTGAACATCCAAAACATGAATATTCCTTACTAGCTGGTCCGAAAGTCTCACATTGCAGAAAGAAAGAGAAGTGTGTCAACTATATAGGACGACGTAATAAGGAAATTGTGTCAACTAATAGGGATGGAGGGAGTATCTTCCAATACATCATTAGAAAGTCAAAAACATGCCATCACAAGGGCCTTTCACAATTTCAAGTCAACATATACATTTGGCAAAAACACAAACAACCAACATATGAGAGTTACATTCATAGAGATGTCCCTTTATATCTATGCAAGTGAAACCAATGAAGTATTATTGAAGTACTTTGAAGTTATGGGAAAAGGTTCAATCAAACAATTACGAATAAATACTAATGGGAAAAATATTCCGATATCAAGGTAAAATAAGGGCTTTAGAGTGAAATGAATCCTAGTCATCATTAATTCTTTATATGATGTGAGTCAATTCATTATGGCATTACCTTCATGATGTGATGGCATGTTGTAGAATAAGATTGAGATGATGAATTATGAACAGGCAGGTGTTGCCCTCCTTACCATCCCTGTCTAGAAAATGGAGACCATATAATTACTAATTTGAATTAATAGAAAAGTTAAGGTTTCCCACTGGATATTGAAAGGTTAGAGGAAGGAATCTAAGAGATTTGTGTGAGAATGACAAATGGATATATATTTAATTGAGATGTGAGCAAGATTTCGGGTGCTATAGAGATTGGGGGTTAACCCAATTTAATCTATTGTAGCGGTGCCCTTTACAAATTATAAAATATGGTGGACAATTGTGTCTAATGAGAAGTATGTTGAATTGCCAACTGAAGTGAGCCTGACTGAGCTCTTTCCAATGATACTGTGAGGAGAAGAATGGTCATAATGAAATGTAGAGACATGAGGTGGTTACGCCAAAAAATTATGTGTAAGAAGTTGAACCGAAGAGATTGATTAAAATCTAACAATAATTATTTTGGTGATCTTTGCTCTCATGGCATCTTATCTAGTTTAGTCCGGAGAAATTATGGAGTTACGGTCAATGAAGTCCATGGATAGGCGTTAAAAGCCCTAGAGAATTTTCCATAGGAGAATGAAAGCTTGTCTTGAGGTCCATAAATAACATGTGAAATGTTAACAACAATAAAGTAGTTGGTGAAATGTTGAAGGTGAAATGTCAACAAATTGTAGCTGAGGTGAGGTTGTTGAGGCTGTTAAGTATAGGTATTACATTCTTTTATTGGGATGTTCAAACTAAGCTTCTTTCCGTCAGCCTCTCTTATAATGGGAATAAGAAAACCATGAATCCTTCCTTCTGATTGTAATGACTGCCCTCAGCCATAATCATCTCTTGTTCGCAAGTAAATGAGTAAAAGGAGTATAATTTTAGCTAGTAATCATGTTATTTTATGTTTTGGCTTGGTAGGTCATGGGATCATCATGATGTGTTATCTGTTGTACCTGAATACAATGAGAGTAACCATTGTTCAACAAGTGCTCGGTTACGATCAATTGCTCCTTACACTGGAAGAAAGGAGACTGCTGTTTATGCCGCTGATGTTCGCACAGGAACTGTAGTTCGTTGTAAGGTATACATTGATATGTTCTCCAAGATCCAAATTTTCCATAGCTCTGTTAAACTTGACTTGGATGGTCTTGCAACTCTTCGGGTCCGTGCTTTTGACAAAGAAGGTATTTACAACACTAATCTTGACATTTTCTCCTGAATTTGATGTATTTGTTCTTTTAGTGGTTATGCTCCTAGGTATGATTTATTTCCCTTTTCCGGTTTATTTTTGGTGGCACTTATGTGCTTCTGACATACTGAATTACTGACATGTGATGATCCTATTATGCATGAGTTCCTAATTATAGTCTTCAATGCAATAGTGTATCAACATCACAGTTATATATATTTTATCTTATCTATTCACGACTTCTTGTGGGATCACTAAAAGTTCTCATGGTTTACATAAGTAAGAAGCTTCTGAGTAATTCAAGATATTTTTTGCTATGATTATTGCTTGGCCTCTGTTTATGAATTAGCTTCATTTCATGGCATAAAGCTCACTCTTGATCTGTTACGCAGATAACGTCTTCTCTTCATTAGTGGGTTTGAGGTTCATTTGGCAACTGATGCCTGAAAGTGACGAGTCATCTCATCACCTTGTTCATGTCCCTTTGGGTGATTCTCCTTTAAGTGACTGCAGTGGATTTTGTGGTGATTTAAATATTCAGACAAAGCTTGAAGATAGTGTATGTTCTATTTCATAAGAAGTTCAGTATTAAATTCATTGTGTAAATGCAGCTTGTCTAATCAATATCTTATGTGCAGGGAGTGTTTTCAGACCTTTTTTTAGTGAAGGGAGTTGGCATTGGGCATGAAATTGTCTCTGTTCATTTGCTTGAGCCACAATTTGATGACATGACAGATAAGATTGTTTTGACTGTAGCAGAAGCCATGTCATTGGATCCTCCTTCCCCAGTTCTTGTTCTTGTTGGTGGCACAGTGCAGTACAGTCTTAAAGTCATGAGGAGGAACATTCCTCAAGGTTTTTTTTCCCCTAGCTTGTTCTTGTATATTTTCATGCAAATGTTATAAAAGCCTATATAATAAAGCTGTTGCATGCCTTTTTTTTTTTTGTTTTGTTTAAATCTATGGTGTCTGGTGACAAATTGGTAAATTAAAAGCATCATAATCATAAAGGCCTCTTTATTTGCTGGATTCTTGAAATAAGAGTATATGTCTGCACCACACATGCCTAGCACTACTGTTTTACTCTTCTTTTAGCCTTTCCACCCAAATTACCAAATTGTAAAAAGGGGACAAATAACTACTGTAGGAGGTATTATGCTTAAAAATAATTTTAAATAAAATTAATCGAATGAAGTGAGTGCATGATTGTGAGATTTTGCGACTCTCTACTTCCAAAAGTTGTTTTTTTAATCTCGCAAAAGTAACTTAACAATATAGTCAATAGTTATTTATATTACATAATCAAGCTCCGTTCAGCCAAAAAGTTCATTATAACTTTATATTTAGATTCTCCATTAAAGTCTATTGATGCTTACAAACTCTTATTGCCACAGACCCAGTTTGTACCTGCTGAAAAACTATTTAAAACGTTGTATAATTTGTAACAACTGGATGTGCAGGCAAGCATTTATTTCAAATTGCTCATAGCATTTACGTTTGTCCTTGCAGTTGTGCCTTTGCCCTCTCCATATCACCGCTGGTTTGCACTGAATACTTCAACAGCTCAGGTGGATGCTATGATGGGTCTTGTTTATGCATTAAAACTAGGTGAAACCAGTATCATAGTGGAGGATACCAGGGTTGCTGGGCATGTCCAGATGTCATCTCTGAATGTTGTTCTGCCAGATTATATGTCTTTACACTTGCTGCCTCTATCTAAATCTGGTGACCCTTTTGAGGGAGTAAAACCTACACCCCCCAGTGCATGTTGGTATGTTGTCTCTGGTCGACAATATCTCATTGATTTAAAGGTTTTCTCTCGAGGGCCTGATGCTCGAGTAATCTGTTTAACAAAGGTACTTTAACATCTGTATATCTCTGTGGTGTTTGGTTGAACCTTGGTTTTAAAAGAATAGGCTGCTGGTAGGACAAAAAAATGCTGTAGTCCTTATTAAGAAAAAAAGGATGTTATAATTGATTGAGAACCACTTATTACAAAACCCCTTATTTGTATATTTTTTGTTTATAATCAACTAATTTCAGAAAAAAAAGGAATTCCCACAAACCATTTTCATTGTTCTTTTTTTCTGATAACACAAAATTACCATTTATATTTTTATTGGCAACCTGAAAAAGCCCAAAGCTTGGTCCTTTCTTCCCTATCATTTTCTATTAAAGAGATGGAAGGGTAGTGGACTAGTGGCGTGCTGCAAATCCTACTCTAGAAACAAACCACATTAGTAGCTTGTGTAATACCAGTTATCTTTTCAGTCCTGGAAAATTTGACCCGAGTCTTCTCAATATTAGCACACAAATTCTCCATCTCTTGAAATTTATTATTTGCTACAGTTTTCTTTTCCACTTTTTAAGTCTAGTGTGCCTGAGTTCATGTCAAAGAGCATATACCCTGAGTCCCTGAATGAACATATTAGTAAGTTGTTGGTTTGATTTAGATACTTCATTTCTCATGTGTAATATTTTTTCACAAAACAAAATTGTGACCGTTCATTTTCCTGTTTTTAATCCCAATTTTTTTTTTTGGTGTATGTGAACGTTTTTGGTGTATGTGAACTGTGTGAGTTCTTACTTGATTACTTGAACGCAGAATGAGGATGTGAAATTGAACTATGATCAGCCGGAACTCTGGAGAAATTATCCCGTACCAGAAAGTGTTGCCGTCAAGTCTGGTTGGCAGCATTCTAGAATTTTAGAGGCCACTATAGAAGGACTTGGAAAGTTATCAGCTTCTTTAACTTACTCTACTGACCATCTTGAGGCAAAAGAGGTAATGTTTCACTAATATAACATTGAAGATCTTGACTATTACTGAAATCATTTGTCACTCTTATAGTCTTATGTGATAATTCTTCCACTTTGGAAGTTGGCTCTAAACTATTTACTATTTAATATGCATCCTTTTTCTTTTGAAAAGTGAATTTTTTTTTTCTTAACCAAACCTATAGAAAAAGGGATTCTGATTTAGGCTGTTTGTTTACTGTGGAAGATGATAAATTAATTTTGATTTCTTTATTAACATTATAGAAGAACAGATATGTAAAACCTCAAAAGTCAGAACAATCCTTTATTCTGCAATCTGCATCAGCAAATAGCCCTTCCTAGTTATGGTTGGAGGGAAGTCTCTTCACACACAAAAGGACTAAACAAGCTCACATCTAACAAGGTTTTCATATCACCAATATATCCTCTGAACTGATTGTTTCAAACTATCCTTTTCCATTTAAATCTTAGCAAATCTCCCCTTTAGCAGATGATTGATTTTTGATGGATAATTTTGTTGGATTTGTGGAAATGGTTTAATTAGGAGGATTGTTTGGAGAAAGAAACAATTATGGGATTTGATACCATGAGAGTTTGAGGCGTTGGGAGCTTGTCTAAGGATGGAAGCTGACTACATGCCCGTGTAGGCTGAGTTACACGATCGTGTAGGCCACGAGTCACGACCGTGTACCCTGATGCTAAAACAAGTCACAAGAGGACTACACTACATGACCTTGTGGCCCTATATCTCCTGAAACATGGGGTTAATCTACTAGGGTTAGGACTTAGGAGACTATTGTACCCTATAAATAGCTTATTAAGCCATTTAAGAACATAACACTCACTGGGTATTCTGTGTAATTATCAGATTAGAGAGGTTAGACAAGTCTAAGAGAGAGAATTTGTGTTTAGGCTTAGATTGAGAGATCTTTAGACCCTTGTATCATCATCTCATACATTGATTAAAGTCCTAGTGCAAAGTTCGTGGTTTTTGATTCCCTTTGGGAAAGAGAAGGGTTTCCATGTAAAATTCTTCTTGTGCTCTTTATTGCTCTTCTTTGCTTCCAGTCTATAATTTCCGCATAATTATATTGTTGATCACTTGATTACACAATTACGGAGCCCCAGATCATACAAATTTCACACTAGTTTGCATCTAAGTTTAACCATCATTAGCTGTAAGTCCTATGTTACTTGGACTCGGGTACCCATGTCCGACACGGGTACGTGTCCAAGCGTCCGACTCGGCTATTTTGTGAAAATATTGCATGATTTTAACTAAAAGTGAAGTGTTCGGGTGTCATACCCATGTCCGAGTGTCGAGGGTCGACACGGGTACGTGAGGTGAAATGAAGAGTCCGAGTAACATAAGCTGTAACTACCTCTCCGCAGCTCAACTTTCTTACACGACCCAGTACATATTGCTTGAACTTTGCAACGTCCACAAGTCTCTGCCTCTGGGCCTCATATGTAATGAGCACAAATCCATTAAACCATAACCTGTCCTGATCTTGTGCAGAAGCCCATTGAAACTTTATCATATAATTCTTATTACAAGCACCTGAAGCAATGGATTTCCATCCTCCAGCAATATTGGGATGACACATTTTCTACTGAGCAATGTGAGCTTTCTAGACTAATTAAGATAGCATATTTATGGGAAAGTCCTTCTGTAGCTTTGAACTTTCTCATAAACTCTTTTAAACATAATAAAGAGCTGCTCCATAATAATCTGCATAGAGCCTATTTAATTCTCTATATACTGCTGCTTTCTCAGTGATGCAAATAGCAGCAGGTTATATGTACTATTCCGCTTGCCATGATGACTGGTGAGCAAGCTATCAAATTTATGAGAGAGACGCAGCTTCTCTATTGTTGTGCATATTGCTCTATTGATCCTCCAAGGTTTGAGTATTTGAATTATTGGTGGAATGGACTCCCATTCATTTGATGTTAGGCTTTTGTGAATTAGTCGATATAGTATACACCATCAAGTCACAGATGGATCCCTGATAGTAACAGTATCTAAAACTAACACAAAATCTTGTTGTATGAGGGTGTTAATGTAAGTGGATTCTGCTATAGGTTTTGAAGGTTGTTCAAGAAGTTATGGTCTGTGACCCAGTGAGGGTTAAAGGAGAAGGAAAGAACATTTCATTGTCACCCCTTCTGCTTCCGTGGTCACCAGATATCTACCAGGAAGCACAACTAAATGCCGCGGGAGGTATGTATCCTTATCCTGCCTGGCTTAATTGGTTACCACCTATGTTATACTACTTTATGACTCTCTAACTATGTTTTTTTATTGGTGGTCTTGTAGGTTGTGCAAATTCACCTGCTGATTATAGGTGGCTATCCTCTGATAATAGTATTTTATCTGTATCAGCAACCGGTGTTGTTCAGGCCAAAAGGCTTGGTAAAGCCACTGTTAAAGCTGTTTCTATTTTTGATGATCTCAATTTTGATGAGGTAACAACTGTTTGCTTGTTATTAAATTTATTGTTATTATTATTTTTTTTCTCTGGTTTCCCTTGTTTTTATAATTGGAAAAATTTGTCTATCTAAAATGATAGTAAACCTTAGCTGCTTAGCAGATGGTTTCCAAATAGTACTATAATAGTTTATTTGAACAATTGTATCAAAGGACAAAAAATAGTTGGTCGGTTGAATACAGTACCATTGTTGAGCAATGGGCTATGTTACATCACTTAGCCTCTTTGGATGTCATATATGAAGATAAGATGTTGATATTTTTGGTAACTTATTGGGAAGTTAATGTTGTTATAGACTAGTCTACTTAAGAAATGGCAGAGCCATAATTAGTTCACTTTTTATTGCTAGTGGTTTATTATACTTCCTCCGTTAACTATTATTTGCAACAAAGGGGGTGTTTGCGGACTCCTAGGCAAAATTTGTTTGTGAGAGTAAAATTGAGAGAGAAAAAGTTGGGTGCATGTGATGAGGAGAGAGATAGAGAGAAATGATTACCTAAAAAGGAAAAAAAAAAACATTTGTTGCACATAATAGTTAGCATCCATTTATAGTATATGTTGCAAATAACCGTTAACGGAGGTAGTATATTCATATCTAATTTACTAACATAGTAATGGACATCTTTGACTATGATTAAATACTAAGTCAGTTTTCTTTTTTTTTTTTTAAAAAAAAATTACTAACTCAGTTAGCTATAACTAATGTATTTTTCTACAACTATTTATAGGTAAGACAGGGGCTGAATTTTTTTTTGGGGGTGGGGGGGGGGGGGGGGGCGGGGAAGGGACTGTTGCTTTCCCCAGCCTCTCTTTGATTCCAGCACTGTTTATAGGTAATATAGGGACTGGATTTGGGAAATGATTGACAAAACAAATCAACAAACCTCTTTCATCTTAAGCATCATTAATTTGTTAATCTGATCTTGAATTATTTATTTATAGCTCAAGATTATCTGAATTTCTCTGTACATGGATGTTTTAATCAGCTAAGAGCTTGATATATTGATGCTAGCCTTCCTTTAAATAAACGGGTGACATTCCTTTTTGTCCATTTAAATAATGTTCTAAAAAGAAAGAGAAAATCAATCAGGATAATGTGGTCGCACCATTGCCTCTAGGATTGCAAATTATTACAACTCCATTGTTTCATGATAAAGGCCAATTGAAAATTAACTTCAAATCAGATCAAGGTGGTTTGACTTGATTCTGTAAAGGAAAAATGTTGTCAAGAAGTCCTTGTTGAATTCTTGGAAGAATCATTATTTGCATAATAAATTAAATTTAATGCTTTGGTATATGGTATATAATATGTTTCAGTAATTGAATCTGATGTACCAAAAATTGTATACTTTTCTTTAATTCTGTGATCCTGTACTTATTTAATTTTATGTGATATAGGTGCACATTGAAGTTGCTCTACCTTCTTCAATAGTTATGTTGCCAGACTATCCGGTAGAGACTGTTGTTGGGTCACATCTTCAAGCCGCTGTGTCTATGAAAGCATCAAATGGTAAAACTCACTGAGTTTTGTTTCATTTAGCTCTTAGTTAACTGAAATGTTAGGGTCTGATTTCATGAATTCTTGTTGATGGCAGGTGTGTTTTTTTACCGTTGCGATGCTTTTAGTTCACGCATAAAGTGGTCTACTGGAAGTGAAATTTTTATAATTGTTAATTCTACTATTGAGGCATCTATGAAGAATGAACTCATGAAGAGCAAACGATCTAAACTAGGTCCTACTTGTGCTTGGACCCACCTTAGAGCTACTGGTCCTGGTCGTACTGTTCTACATGCAGCCTTTTCTATGCATACAAACACTGATTTTAACAAGCAGATATTGTTAAAAGCATCTGCTTCTATTGCATCGTTTTTACCACTTATTCTACATCAAGCTGGAGATGGCAATAAGTTTGGTGGTTATTGGTTTGATTTGGAGGAAAAACAAATGCGTGATGGATGGGAGAATTTGAACTATTTATATCTAGCCCTTGGATCCCATTTAAATGTTGCACTTGCTGGAGGACCCGAAAGATGGAAGAAAGAAGTTGATTATATTCAAACTGTAGAAGTTCTTGATGAAACTTGTTCCCTTCCTAAGGATGGAGTCCTTGTCCATGAAGTCCAAAGTTCAGAAGGAAATGGATACACAGTTTTATGCAAAGTGCTTGGTAACTTTGTAAGTCTAGCTGTTCTTACTTTATTCTTTACAGATAATATTTTCTGCAGAAGTATATCTTATCTTGGTGATTTGGGATCTTACTTTCTTTCCTGTTTTAATGTTCAGACACTTGTTTTCAAACGTGGAAATTTGGTTGGAGATGACCATCTGCAACCTGTGGTTGCAGAGGCAAAATTGCGACTTGGTTGCAGCTTTCCTAGTTCAATTGTAGTTCTAGCCGATGGACCTGGTTTGTTTCCTAATTCTTTATCCAATTTCTGTTCTAACTCCTGAAAATTGATAAAAATTGAAAATCCTTAGTATTATGCAGAAAATAACTAGTCCTCTAAGTTCTGAAACACAATAACAAAACTGTTTCATAATAAACGATGTGCTTCCAATCACATTCAAGCTGAATATTTGAAAGATAGACTCCTTAGGAAACATTATGGGATGCTTCTTTTGTCTAGAATAGTTTGAACAATTTCCATTCTCATCTGTCCTTGAATAATTCTAAGGCTTCCTTTTTTTTTTTTGGTATGACCCTATCAAACATCAATTATTTAATTTACATCACATCTAATCTTCTATTAAAGAGAATAGATAACTCAGCTAAAACTGATCTTTTTTGAAACTCCATGTGTAAGGGATTCCAATCCTGTCCAAAATTAACTATGATGCAGAATTGCCCAATACAATCTTTGTAAAAACCCAGAATCCACTCTCGAGAGTTATTCAAGAAGAAAAATTTTTGTGTAAGGGTTTCCAACTATTCGTGTTTTTGCATATTATTTCAGTGAACAAGTTGGACATTATACAATATGCTATTCAAGCTGATCGTGACCCTGGTCGCATTCGCTCCATGCCTAAAGCTGTGGCAAATGGGCGGACCATTAGACTATCAGCAGTTGGGATCAGTAATTCTAGAAATGCTTTTGCCAACTCATCTTCTGTCCCCTTAAGATGGGAATTGAACAACTGTCAGGAGCTTGCAACTTGGGATGAAGCTTATAATTCTCAACTGTCCGTATCCAGTTGGGAAAGATACCTACGTCTGGAAAATAAATCAGGACAGGTACTGCTGAAAAAGCTAAGCTTGGTGATGATTGTTGTCCGGTCTCTATGCTTGATGTGGTTGATGCGTTCAGCGTTTGTAACTTTTTAATGATCTCTCTATCTTTGGGACCTTTATTTAGAATAATCCTTTGCTTCAATTTTCATCTTTTGAACTTCTTTTGTTTTTGAATTTATCTTCTGTGAATAAAAATAAAATAAAAGCAATTAGCTCTTCATCACACTTTTTTTTTTTTTTTTTATTTTTTTATTTTTTTATTTTTATTTATTTATTTATTTATTTTATTTTTTATTTTAAAATTCTTTTTATAACATGTTCTAACTAGATCATGCTTGCTACCAAAATTTCTTGTTTAAGTAAGTTCATCATACTGAGCTCTAACTTAGCATGATGGTATTGTTATATGTTTTAATATTTTAATTTTGCTTTGGACTTGGTCATTTTTGTTTTTTTTTTTATTTTTTTTATTTTTATTTTTTATGTGACTTCTATTTCCATGGTTTGGAAAAATACACCCATCAATGGAAACCATAGGTTTTAATTACTTGCTTTAGTAATTTATTGTTTTTGAATGTTTTGCACCGTTAATCAAGGAGTTTATGCTTCCTCTGGTGCTAGGTTTCTGTAATGTTATCTTGTTTTATTTACCTTGATTATACTTGTCTGGTGCTATAGTGTTAAATCATATCTTGTTATCCTTATCTAGCATGTTTTATTTGGTTTCTAGTGCACTGTTCATGCTGTGGTTAAGAGTCATTTCAATAATGGCTCTCCTTTATCACAACTTGATGCTTCAGATCTTCGAGATGCTGTTCTTCTTCAGGTATGTTCTGCAACATAGATTATTTCTGTAAAATGAGGACGAAACAATTTCCTCCAGAAGTTATCTTCGCAACAGTGCAGAACAAGAGTTTTCCATTCAAACATTATTTAAAATTAGGAACTCCTATTATAATGAGCTTTACATTTCTCACAAAATGCAGGTTGTCTCTACACTACAAGTATTTCCTGAATTCAGCGTGCTTTTCTTCAATCCTGATGCAAAGGTAGCTGTTCTATTCAGTTATTATTATTCAAATGTATATTGGAAAGTTTCACCTTTGCTCTAAGGGCTAAGTGAATTGATTTGCCAAACTATTTTTCGAGCTGCACAAAGGGAACTGAGGCAAATTAGTTTGAAAAATGCATAGGGAAAGTCGTCTACTATGTAAAATGAAACTATGGCTTAGGCAAAGGAGGGGTTTTTTTTTTTTTTTTTTTTTCTCTCTCTCTCTATTAGTCCATATTTTATTTTAAAAATGGAGTTAATACTACATCCACCTAACTACAGGTTTGAGTATGGGGCAACCTCCCTTTCATATATAAGTATTTAACTCTTACCCCCTGTGTTCCCTTAAGTTCTTTCCACTTCCTGTTGCAACACTTACCAAAGAAATGAGGAGAGTGAAAGTGTACATTTCTGTTTTCAAATTTCGTCTCTGTTTCCCCTTTTGTAATTGTATCCTATATTTGCATTGATAATGCATTAATGTGTAGCAGAAACTTTCTTGAAGTAGGTTGATTAAATTGCATGCTAGTTAAATTTCATATTCCTGATGTTCATTCAAGCTGCAAATGTAAATGTTGTTTATTTCAGATGAATCTTTCAGTTGTTGGAGGAAGTTGTTTTCTGAAGGTTTATGTGAAAGATTCTAGAGTTCTGGAAGTTATGCAGCCTGCAACAGGTTTACAGTGTTCACCATTGACTTTAGTTCCTAGAGGTGTGGGAACTACAGTGGTAGATGTAACTGATGTAGGGCTTTCTCCTACACTTTTGGCTGCTTCAATGGTAACTCTCCTAACCAAGCAGAGTTTTTTTTTATTTTTTTATTTTTTTATTTTTTTATATATATATATATATTTTTTTTTTTAAAAAAAAATGATTTTTATTGTCCGTGAAGTTTTCCACATACAAATTGATTTGTCGGTGATCAAACTATATGTTACTGTAGACTGTAAAGAAGTAACCTTTAAACTCTATAATGAGCTGCAGTTTCTGTATCCTTTTAAAGCATCTGTCTTGTAGAATGAAGCAAATTCTGGCTGTAAAGTATGTCAGTCTGAAATCAAAACTATTACATGGGTTTTGTTTAAAATTCTCTTGCTTAAATATTAGGTAAAAGTTGCAGAGGTGGACTGGCTCAAGATTATTCCAGAGAAAGGAATAAGCCTGATGGTAAGTTTATATTGAATTTGGATTATTGTAGTTTTAAATGGATTAACAAGCTGCCTTGGGGACGTGCAGGAGGGAAGCTTAATCTCTATTGACCTTCTTGCTGGAACAGATGACGGGAACTTATTTAAGTCTTCTCAGGTTTGATTTCTCTCTTCATTCCTCTATTGTGAATCCAGTATCACGTATGAGGGGCTGTCTTCCAAACATTCATTTTTACATCCGGAAGAAGATATAAATTTCATATCTGCTTATGAACTATCATTAATAACCAATTTATTAAGGGAAATAAGCGGCTTCAGCCTGTTTTCCAGGTTACAATTGGCAATATAATAGTTACTCCTTTTCTTTTAAAATTGTAAAGAATAAGATTGGTTTAAAATATCTTGATATATATGAAACATTGTTGTTACTTTTATTGTGCCAAATAATTTTCTTTCCCCGACTTTGTAATGTGAGAAAGCAACATTTTATTAAGTTGAATGGCACATATTAAATACAATGAAATATGACAATTTCCCTTTGTCTCTAATTTATCCTTCTAAGTTCATTTTTGCTTTTGGCAGTATGCTTTCATGAAAATTCAAGTATTCATAAAGGAACATATAGTCAACCTTGTAGATGGTGATAATATACCTATTGGTGACGGATATATTAATACCTCCAACTTCACAATATATGGAAGATCGGCTGGAGTAACCTCTCTTTATGTAAGTATACATACATTGAAAATTCTATTATTGATAACTTTTTTTTATTTTTTTTATTCTTTTTTTCTTGGTAGAAATAACTTTTTTTTCTTTTTAAAAAATTACGGATTTTTTATCCTTATTTTTTTTAATTAATTAATCCTTTTTGCTAAAATTATATTTCAGGTTACTTCTAGACAGCAGTCAGGTAGAGAAATATACAGTGGAAACATCACGATTGAAGTTTATGCTCAACCTTTGGTACACCCTAGTGATTTATTTTTGGTTCCTGGTGCATCTTATGTGGTTAGTATCTGATCATAATATTATCAAGTATAACTGCTCAATAATCTATTTGCACTAGGCAATTGGTATTTTAGCTGTGATAAAAGCCTGCATGACAGTTACTCTCCCTTAACTTGTATTTCTGACAGCAGTGAAACTTGTGATATTAAAGTATATGAAAATCTTGTCCTAATATTATACATACAAGCTAAGAGATGTGCATATCAGTAATCTATCAAGATCAATTTTCTGTTTTTTTTAGATAAATTTTTTTCTTAATGGTGGTGTTTTTTTTATTCTTTTTATTTTTTGTTTTATTTTAAGGATGGTATTTTTTTGTAAGATGGTAGTTTTTGTAGACAAAAATGAGAGAGGTAGTCATGAATTATGATAGTAGAGTTTTTATTTTATTTTATTTTTAATTGCACTTCTTTTTGGTAAAAATGTATTTTTTAAAATGTAGAAGGGTATTTTAGGAAAAGCAAAATTTATCAACCAAAAGGTCTTTTCTCTTTATATAGTACTATAGATGTAAACAACAATTTAAACTTTCTAATTAAAATGTTAGATCTAAGCAAGACAGAGTACCTTCTACTTATGTCTTTTTGAGTTTATTCTGTAAGTAAAGATTTGCAGTATATTTGGGACACAAAATTTTGTAGGTCTCTTAATCGTGTGTCATGTTTGCTCTTTCAATATGTCTCAAATATATCATTTGCCCGTTTTTGACCTTTATCTTTTTAATTAGTCACGTACAATGAATGTCATTATACGGGAAGGTCTTGAATGGGTAGGTCCTTATATTGTTTAACTTATAAGAGTCGTGTACGGTATCATTCTCATTTTGTTAAAATTATAATGCAATGTACAAGGAATTCCTTATGTACAAGAAATATATAATTTAGATATAGTACAGGTAGTTTTTATAATTTAAATTCAACCATTTATAATGAATGTTTCAACATGATGTTTGTATTATCCCCTTGTATTCTACCAGCTCATTTCGTTAAGTTAAAATTGGATACTTGGTGCAAGAGAGAAATATTGCCTCCACTTTGCTCAATTCAGTTCAAGAGAATATCCTTTGAAAGTGAATTGCAACTTTCAAAGTACTACGTGTATTTTGTTATTATAAAAAAAAAAAAAAAAAGGTACTACGTGTATGAGAAGATTGTGCGCTGCTGGGAAAAAAGCTTATCTTCTCTACTCCCAATTAAAATGGTGTTTTCTGTACCATTGTCAAAATGAGTTGTGTTGTCCTGCCTTATGTAAATTACTTGGCAGGGATATAATTGATTCAGAATATTAAATTGAACTATATTTTCAGGAACATTTGTTTTTGTTCCATCTCCATGACATGCTTCTAACATCTTCTTTAGCTTACTGTGAAGGGAGGACCAAGGATTGGTGTCTTCATTGAGTATACAAGTATGAATGATAGTTCTGTGGCAGTTCATGCTTCTGTGGGACAACTATATACAATAGCACTGGGAAATGCTGTAAGAGAATGATAATACTCTTGTTTTCTTCTTGTATCATAGTGCATGAATTGCTGTCAAACTGATGTATTTATACTGTTTTTACTAATTTTTTTTCCCCTTGCCAGACCATAGTTTCTACCTTTTATGGAAGTGGAAGAACAGTCCTTTGTCAAGCATATGGTATAGTCAGAGTAGGGATTCCATCTGCAGCAATTTTGAATGTACAGAGTCAGCAGTTGGCTGTTGGACGTGAGATGCCTATTTTTCCTGTCTTAGTCGAGGTAAGAGAAGTCAGATACATGTCTATATGTTTATCGTCCTTTCTTTCTAAATTTTACTGATATTCTTGACTTATTTAGGGAGACTTGTTTTCATTTTACGAGCTTTGCAAGAATTACGAGTGGACTACTGACAACGAAAAGGTTAGATTATTTGTGATTCTTGAAAATAACCACCTATATATAGTGCTGTACTGATAAGTTCATGCTAATTCCTGTGCTAAATGGATCTGATACTCATAACTAGGTACTGGATTTCCACCATGCCGAGCATAAGAGTGATTTCAACTACAAACGGCCAAATTTGGAGCTGAGCAGCTATGGGTATGAGGAGGAAATCAATTTTATAAAGATTCTAACTGGAAGGTATGTTAAGAGATATGTATAGCATAAAATTGTAGAGAGATTTGGCTAAATGAGCTTTTCTTGTGTGTCAACTTATTAGGATCCATAGTTTAACAGCTTGAATAAAGGTACTGTATTAAAAGAGTTTTGTTTGCTGATATGTATAGCATAAAATTGTAGAGAGATTTGGCTAAATGAGCTTTTCTTGTGTGTCAACTTATTAGGATCCATAGTTTAACAGCTTGAATAAAGGTACTGTATTAAAAGAGTTTTGTTTGCTGCTAAGGTCCCGCGTGATTAATGTTTGTGATTTGTGTATCATCGTTTACTAGATTGAGAACCACCTTGAACTGGTACCCAACAATTTGTGATACAGCACGTGCATACCCAAACATAGTTTCCGGATTGAGGAATTGTGATGATTAAAGAATTATGTAAAACCTGTGTCTGAAAAAGGCTAAAGTTGGAATAAAGCAAATTATGTAAAACTTGTGCCTAGGGCTAAAGCTCAGGTTTGATGTGTGCATCTCATCGAAGTGAAGCAAAAATTTATAGAATCAAAAGGTTGTAAAGATAAAATTAATACAGCCACTATGCCTTTCTGCACCTCATTGAATTCACCTTGTTAGGCCTTTCTCAGAGCTTTGATTTGATGCTTTGACTAAGACTTTTAAATAGACCTTGATTTGACTAACCTAGGTTACTTTCGCAGGATTCTTGGTTTAGTTACTGTTGTGTTTAAAGCAATGTTACTTGGACTCTTCATATTATACCTTAATATTCTGACTTGTGGGACACTAGGACACTTTATTTTGGGCTGTAACCATGAGTTCTTTACAAAAAATAGCAGAGAAATCATCTGCTCCAGATTTTTGTGCATCACTTAGCAAATCTGCATTCATGTGGAATGGCCCTGTTTTCATATGGGACCTGGATGTTTGTGCTTCAGTGCTTCACTGGGAAAGTCTGCATTCATGTGAAATCTAGATTTTTGTCTTTTTTAGGTGGTTAAATTTAAAAAAAAAGGTGGTTGAATTAAAAAGTGGGCATTTTAAGGGTGGTAAAATACAAAAATTCCTTGTAAAAATCATGCAATTTCTATAATTTTGCCAATTTAATAAGGTATTTTTTGTGTTTTACCACCTGAAATAACCCAGTTTTAGATTTAACCACCTAAACTAAAATTTGATTTTACCTCTGTTCCCTGAGTCCAGTGAGGATTCCGGCTGTGGGCTCAAATTCTCACTTTTTCCATGATTTCACCATCATTGGTTACTCTTAACTTACTTCAGCCTCCATAATCAACTGCTTCAACCTCCAAACATTAAATTCCTCTCCCAAAATTTGTAAGAAAATTAGTCTATAATATTAGGTGGTTAGTTCATAGGAAAAATTCAAGGGAAAAGGTGTTCAAAAGGTCAAACTAACTATTACGCGGGCCCTACAGTCGAATTCCTCACCAGGCAGGCACTTAGTGGTCAAATCAATAGCTTTTCTTTTAATGAGGTGGTAAATAAAATAGAATTATTTTTGGTGGTTGAATCAAAAACCAGGTTTTTTAGGTGGTAAAATACAGTTAAAATAGTTAGTACTTTTCTTAATGTACTTTTTTTTTTTCAACTCAGGTCTGGTGGGAGAAGCGAAATTGCACTTACATTCACTTGTGACTTCTCGTCTCCCGGTTTTAACTTACATCCAAAGGCTTACAGCGCTTCCCTACTCATAAGGGTTGTGCCTGATCCTCCTCTTGCTCAAGGGATTCCAATTACTTGGGTTCTTCCTCCGCATTATACCACATCAGATCTCTTACCTCCTTATTCAAATTCACAAAAAACTAAAGATAATCAGAGTCAAACAGTAGCTTACTCTTTATTGGGATGTTCTGGAAAAAACGTTGAAGGTGTTATTTCTATTTCTGGCCATAGTATTACAACAACCGAGAGCAACAATCTTGCTTGTATCCAGGCCAAAGACCTCAGTATCGGGAGAATTGAGGTTGCCTCTTGTGTGAGGGTGGCTGAGGTACTATTATAGACACTCAGTGGCATATGGTTTGGTCAATTGAGCTACAGTCTGCTTATTTGATGATTTGTTTTCTTAATCTTCATGACTAATCATTGTTACCTTGTTCATACTGTCTTTCTAATCCAGGTTGCTCAAATCAGATTCCCGAGGAAATTAACATTCCACCTTGCTGTTGGCGCTGAACTTGAACTCCCTGTTTATTTATTTGACAATTTGGGTATTCTACATAGCACTTTAATTCATACTTGCTAATCATTGATAAGATATTATCTTTAAAAAAAATGAAACGTTAAAATTCCTTTTGAGAAGGAAATCTCTTTCTTGAAACTTACGATGTTTAAAATTCCTTTGAGCAGGAAATCCCTTTCTTGAAGCTCCTGATGTTGTGGTGTTTGACATTGAGACTAACTTCAAGGACGTTGTTGCTATTGATAATGTTAATCAGAAAAATGGAAGTGCTATAATCAAGGTATTCATGTTAACTATCTTACCTACTCAGAGAATGAAGGTTCAGTTACTTGCCGTAATATTATAACATATTTCATTCGAAGTACTCTTAGCTTGACCAATCTTTGTAACATTTAACTCATTTTGTCATCAGTTGGATTTTTGTCCCTTTTTTTTTTTTTTTTTTTTTTGGGGGGGTTTCTTATGACGGTTGATATTAGCTGACCCCAAATCATTTTAGGACTTACACCACGTTTGGATAACAATAGTGAAGGGGAAGGGGAGGTGAGGGGAGGGAGAAGGTAAACTTCCATTTTCCTTTCAATTCCCTCCCCTTCACTCCTTACATTAGATACCCAAACAAAGTATGATGCATCCCTCCCTTTCTCTTCTCTTCCTTTCCCTTCATTTCTCTCTATCCAGACAGTGTAAGGCGTATTTTTTTTTTTTTTTTTGGATCATAAAGTAACTTGACTTGGGTTAATGATCTTATTATATATGATTTTTCTATATTGGTTGTGTCAAAGGCAGTGCAACATGGCAGAGCTCTTGTTCGTGTGAGATTTGGTGAAAATCTGCAGAAGTCAGACTATGTGATGGTAATTGTTTATCTCAGGTCTCTCATCTTTGCATTTTCTTGATTCTTAAGAAGTTAAGAGTGAAGTTTAACAATAAGAATATCATCAAAAGTTTAATTTCCATTCTCACGATGTTTATATTTTCTTATTATATAAATTTGGATGGAGGGGGGAGGAGGATGCAGGGGAAGGTCATGCCATCCGTTGGGGGAAGATAGACACACAAAGGATCTTAGTTTGACGTGTTTCGGAAAAGAAACTCTCCATGATACATGAACAGAGATGTTTTCCTTAGCTTTTTGACTAGGATGGGATTGATCCCTCTATGAAACTTAGTACTAAAAAATTAAAATGTTCTTTAATCCTATAATATGTATCACACCTTATACTTAATAAACTTATGCACAAGTTTGTTTAACAGGGATCATTGTTCTAGCATATGAATATGCTAGGAATTAGCTCCCAAACAGTAATAAGCAAAGCTAATTAGATAGAAAAGGATAGCTAAGAGGGATAAGTTGTATTATCAAACTGATTGTTCAACAATACAATGCCTTCTTTCGAGAGGAAGGTGCTCTCCAACAAGTCAATAACAGACTTCTCAACAATATTCAACATGATTACCTTATATAATCTCCCTTTTTTTTTATGACTAAATTTTATGTGTTAATCAAAAGATTAAAGATGATGTTTTCTCTTCCTTCTCTTTGCATTATGATTCTTATAGTATTATGTTATATATATTTTTCTTGTGAATTAGTCTTTGGTATGTTTAGGTTTCTGTGGGAGCTCATATCAATCCACAAGATCCAATTCTTCACCCTGGAAGCAATTTGAACTTCAGTGTAGAAGGTAAAAGCGGCTAATTCTTCTTAGTTCAGTTCAAATAATTTTAGTTCAGTTCAAATAATTTGGTATTTTGTAAACTCATCTCTCATCCCCCCCAAAAAAAAAAACAAAAAACAAAAAATCCCTTGTCCAAGTACACTTTAGGTAGAAATCTACTTTGCTTTTATGTATGCAAAACTGGATTTCTTAGCTGATTTTCTCAGGTAGTAGCAATTTACCATAATTGAAGGGAATTCTTCCTGACTGAAGATCATAGTTTCTTGGTGCTGCATTTTATTTCCTGATTTGAGATCCTCTGTCAACCAATCTTGCTGAGTTTCTTTGTTAGGACTAAATGGTCAAGAATTAGGACAATGGTCAAGTGGTGATGAAACTGTTGTTTATGTGGACTCACTTTCGGGTAAAGCTGTGGCAATTGGGAAGGGTACAGTGTCAGGTAATTATTGATTCATAATGCTGCAAGTTGTCCTAAGATTTTAAGCATGAAGACTTTGCATTTATTTAAGTAGATTCATTTGACCTATATTTAAAGATCTATAATGTGAACAGTTACATTTCGAAGTTCAAGCTTGGAATTGCAAACTACTGTAAGAGTGCTGAATGGAGATCTCATATATGTTGATACTCCAACAGACTTCTTAACCAATATTCATATTTCCCCGGGAGGATATAAATTCTCAGTGAAATTCAGGTTTGTGAAATTGTCTCTAGTTTTCTGCAAAGACTCCAATGCAAATGTATTACCTCTTCTGTTTTTTTTTTTTTCTTAGTTGACACACTTTGACTAGGTTTTGTGATTTATAGATGCAATAAAACATAGTGATGTGGTATCTTGTTTCAATTGTCTCAATGTAAGTTCAATTAAAATTCACTTTTTATAATTTTACAATGTTAATTATTAACAATATTGGTAAAATTGTGCATTGGCAAGCATGAAAAAAAAAGGTGTCTACTAAATAAACAGAGGTAGTAATTTATTTTTATCACACTTTAATATTTAATTTTTACCTTTCACTATCTCTAGCTATTTCTCTTTTTTCTCCTGCTTTTGACCAGTTGATCTCTGATTCTCTTTTCACCCATGTTTATTTGATTAGGTTGATCAGTTAGCCTTTGATCTTGACAAATATACACTATCTCTCTCACAACCGCAGATAAAAGTTGAAATACTTTCATAGAAATAGGGCGGCTTACGCGTGCCATAGCTAGCCATGTCCAAGAAGCTCTTTCGGTTTGGCCTTATGTTACAACTTAAGTTGGGGCATTAATGAGAGAAAATATGTAAACAAATATTTTTAGGGTTATAAATGTCCTACACTATTCTTATGAGTTAAAATAATGAGCCAATTGACATAAATGAGGGAAAATAAGTAAATAACATTTTAAAGAGTATAACTGTCCAAACACTATTCATAAGAGTTATCTCAAACTTTTTAAAAGGTAGAGATAGAAAAAAAATATTGGTTTACTTGAATAGATTTGATAATTTGTCATCCAATTCCAACAAATAGTGTGAGATTCATTACTGGATTAAATTGTAGGTTATAGTTGAATAAAACGTATCAATGTGCTGTCCTTTTCTTCTTGCTTGTAGTAAGGTAGCTAGTGATCGAGTTGCTTTTCAAGTAAGGGTCTGTCAGAAAAGTCTCTCTGTTATTGTAGAAATAAGTCTGTACTTTAGTACATATGATGATGGTAATGGTATGATGTGATTGATAATTTGTTCTTTGTGACTACTTGTAATGTTTAATTTCAATGTGAATCATGGCCCGGGTAGTCGTCAATATATGCAACAATATCATCTTTTCAGGGAATAAAATATTTGCAAGGCGTATGAATGTTGAAATATTTTTCAGTGTTTATTTGAAAAGTTAGATTGAGGAAAACAAACAGTTTAGGGTAACACACATAATATGGGAAACACTCAGTTTAGGGATGTATCTGCCTCCCACTTCACATCAAGAGTATCATTTTCTGTCTATGCCTATTCTTGGGTGTAAAATTTCATAAAGCATATGGTTCTATCTTCAATCCTGATATTTTAAGGGTTAATACAGTTAAAAGCAACTTAGTTGTAACACTGAAAATACCTTACTGGATTCCTAAACATCTGAAAATATGATCTGGTGTTCTTTGGGCAACTCCAATTTGGAAGTTCTACTAAAGTGCTTACTGTTTCCGTTTTAGAATAAGGAAGTAACATAGGATATTCTTTTATGGAAATTTCATACTTGTCTGTATTCAATAGAGGTATTTATAAAAAATTCTGTATTCAAATTTGTCTTTAGGTAGAAGTGGACATGAGACCTAGATTGGGATTTTTTTTTTTTTTTGGAAAATAAGATTTTATTACCAAAGAGAGAAAGTTACAACTTACAAGAGCAAAGTTATAACTACCACCAGAACACCACAAGACCTGTAAAACAGGCCAAACCCCAAAAACCAGTTCTAGATCCTATCCTAGCCACCTTCTAGGAAGGGTTCTAGGAAAGGTCTAGAACAAACTGGACTCAGATTTCCAGCCACCTTCTAGGAAGGGTTCTGGAAACCAGGACCAGACAACAACACAAGCAGCAAACTACAAGGCAAACAACTAAAAAACCACCAAAACAACAAAAGCCTAAAAATACAAAGGATTTCTATTAGAGACAAGGCAACAACAAGCAGACTGCAAACTTGAAACCTCTGCCAAACCCAGAACAGCAGCACCTAGCATGCACCAGACTAGCTGCCACCCAGAGCCAGCAAACAACAACAAGAACAACACCAACCCAAGAGCAGAACCAGCTGCCACCCTAGCCAAAAGACCAGACGCAAATAAGCTGCACCACCTGCCAAAACAGCAGCAACCAAACCAGACCAGCAGCTCTAGCAGAAACCATAACAGCAACTGCAAACAACTGCAACAGCAACAAAACCAACACAGCACTGCAGCAGCAAAAAGAACAAAACCAGCAGTACAGCAACAGAACCAGGCCAGAGCATCAACTTCACAACAGTTCAGCAGCAGGCAACAGAGCAGCAACAGCAGACCAGCTGCTGACTATCACAGCAGCATAACAATCAACAGCAGCTGAGGAGCAACAGCACAGGACATCAACAGAGCCACTGAACAGTAGCAGCACAACAGTGCACCAACAGCAGCAAAGCAGCAGAGCAGCAAGGCAACAGCAGCAGAAAAGCAGCAGCAGCCTGCAGCACAGCACCAGAGCAGCTGGGCAACAGAAACTCAGAAGCAGCCAGAAGCAAGGCAACAAACCAGCAGGGCAAAAGCAGTAGTAGAGAAGCAGCAGCCAGCAGCATTATATAAATTTTAAAACTGAAAATAGCTTCAAAGATCAAACCAGCAGCAACAACACCGCACTCAAAACCCAAAAGAGCAACGAAAGCAAAACCAGCAAAAACAAACCCAACACTAGAAACCAGCACTCAGAAACTAGGAATCAGAAATATGAAGAACCAGCAACAACACCAGAAAACCAGAGAAGCAGAAGCAGCCCTAAACAATCAAAAATTTGCTTCCCGCCGGGATTCTACAGACTGAATGAAAGATAATATCCCTAACAAGGGCATCAACAGATTTGCAGCACCCAGTAAACAAGACTGCATTTCTCTGAATCCATATACCATAAACCGTTTCAGTAAAGGCTACATGGATCACTTTGTTTTTCAATCTGGAACTTCTACAAATTTTCTTCATCCAATCAATCTCATCACTAAACTGCTGAACAGGCTTGGAAACATGTAAAATACCCAAAACCTTGTTCCAAACCTGTCTAGAGTATTCACAATCAAAGAATAGATGTTGAACACTTTCATTGCTATTGAAACACAAGAAGCACCTTGGATCACAAGAAATGTTCCATTGGAGCAACCTATCCTTAGTGACAAGCCTATTCCACAAAGCTAGCCACAAGATAAAAACACTCTTAGGAGTTGCCAAGTTATGACAAATGACTCTCTTCCAAGGAACCTTAGGGACTTGGGGTCTAATAGCAGCATAAAGCTTCTTGATTTTCACTTTGTTGCCCTGCATGAAACCATCCCATCCCCCTTGATCATTCACAACATCTCTACAGCTCAGAATCTTCTTCAAGAACCAAGAGCATTTAGCAGGGGTAGGGGTGGTCCAACAATCTCTATGCTTGAAGTAATAGATATGGACCCACTTAACCCAAAGATTATCAGCCTTGTGAGCAATATCCCAAAGTAACTTAGTGACAGCTGTTTTATTCCATTCAGGAAGAGACAACAAATTCCAGCCACCACAAACTTTAGGGAGACATACATTATTCCAAGCCACCAAAGATTTTTTAGCAGGGCAACCAGTCCAAAGAAAGCATCTGAATCTAGCCTCGACCTTTTTCAAAATTTTCTTTGGTAAGATGAAAATTTGAGCCCAATATGTCTGAATACCAAACAACACACTCTTCACCAACTGAAGCCTCTCAGCATAAGACAAGTGTTTAGCCATCCACCCTTGGATTCTAGTAGTCACCTTCTCCACCAAAGGCTTACACTGAGCAATAGTAAGCTTCTTGGAAGAAAGAGGGACCCCAAGATACCTAAAAGGGATAGTACCTTGAGAAACACCAAGAAGCTCCCTCAGCTCTGTCTGAACATCAATAGGAACTCCTCCAAAATAGACTTCACTTTTATCAAGATTAGCAGCTGAGAATTTTAAGAATGCTTGGAAGAGGAGCTTAACAGAAACACTATCAGCTCTAGTGAACATCAAAAGATCATCAGCAAACATCATGTGAGTTAGGTTTAACTTTTCACATCTAGGATGAAAGTTGAAATCAGGAGTTAACCTAAGCTCATCAAGGCATCTGGAGAGGTATTCCATATCAATAGCAAAAAGATAGGGAGACATAGGGTCACCTTGCCTTAGGCCTTTCTTAACTTCAAAGGGAGGAGCAGGGAAACCATTAATAAGAATAGAATAGGAGACAGAAGTAAGACAAGTCCAGATCCAGCTAACAAATCTTTGAGGGAAACCAAGCTCCTGCATAACAGTGATAAAAAATCCCCACTCAACTGAATCATAGGCTTTCTTCAAATCCACCTTAACCATGCATCTAGGAGAGATAAATTTGTGATCATAGCCTTTGATCAATTCAGTTGCAAGAAGGATATTGTCACCAATGTGCTTGCCTGGAATGAACCCTGGCTGAGCATCATCAATCACCTCACCAATGATAGCAGCAAGCCTAGCAGTTATGATTTTAGAAATGAGCTTATAAACCACCGTACAACAAGCTATAGGTCTAAAATCCTTAACATGAGAAGCATTAGGGATTTTAGGAACAAGAGTGATGGTTGTACAATTCCATTGCTTAGGCAAGGTCCCTTTAGTGAAAAAATCAATAACACTAGCATAAATATCATCTTTCACAATATGCCAAGCTCTCTTAAAGAAAAGGGAGTTAAAGCCATCAATACCAGGAGCTTTAGTGTTATCAATTCTCTTAAGGGCAGCATCAATTTCATCATGAGAAATAGGCCTAATAAGATAGCTCTGAGCAGCAAAGCTAAGCTGCTTACCCCTCCTCATAGTGACAAGGTCAACAGCAGGGAGCCAAGGAGCCTGAGTCCCTAAAAGAGACTTATAGAAGGAGATAATTTCATGAGAAATAGCATCCGGATCCTTGAGCAACACCTGATTAGAATAAATAATGGAGTCAATTCTATTCCTTGCTTGTCTACTCTTCATCACAGAGAAGAAATAATGAGAGTTTCCATCTCCAAGCTTAATCCAATTGATCCTTGATTTTTATTTGAAGATGCTTTCTTGAATATCATTCCAGTGTTTGACAACCTTAATAGCATCAGATTCTTTAACATAAAGATCCAAATCATCAGGATTCTGAGCCATTAAGTTCTGAATTCCAGAAAGCTCAATATTAGCTTGATCAATCTTTTCCTCAATGTTTCCAAACTGCTTGCTATTAAGAGACTTAATACTAGCCTTCACAGAATTAAGCTTCTGCCAAACAAAACAACCAAAACCCCAATGAGAAACAGTATCAAGAAAATCAGGGTGATCAGCAATACAGTTTAGAAACCTGAAAGGCCTACCTCTCCCAGAACAAACATCCAACAGAACTGGACTGGACTATGATCAGATAAGGAGGAGAGGAGATAGACAGTCTCAACATGCCCATGAGAGGCCAGCCAAGCTTGGTTACCAAAGACTCTATCAATCCTAGAAAGAGTTATAGGACCAGTGTGAGCCTTATTTGACCAAGAGTAGAAAGCTCCTTTGCTCTTAATCTCAGAGAGGTCCAAATCATCAACCAGACTCTGAAAATCTCTAGTCTCATAATCAGTAACATCAGTACCATGAAGCTTATCTGAAGTATGAAGGACAGAGTTATAGTCACTAGCACAAAGCCAAGGAGAATGCTGAATAGAGATGCTTCTAAGACCTTTCCACAAAGGAAGCCTATCATGAATGGAGTGAAGCCCATAAACAACAGTAAGATGAATTTGAGTAGAGAGGTCCTTAGAAGAAACACTACAATGAATGAACTGTTCATGAACCTTCAAGACATTAACAGTTACTCTATCTGCATTCCAACCAAGCCAAATCATCCCTTTGGGAGAATGGTCATAATTACACAACCAAAGCCAAGAAGAGCCAAACTTCCTTTGATAAGTGAGAACATTTTTCAATTTGATTTTTGTTTCAAGCAAACCAACAACATCAACTGAATGAGAATGAAGCAACCTCTTTACAGAGGCAACTTTGCCAGGGATGACCCCCTGACATTCCAAATAGAGTAAATCATGACACCAAAGGGGGATTAACCTCACCCCCGCTTGGATTTATAGTGAAACCACCTGCATCATCCATTCCATTTGCAAATAAAGCAACAAAAGCATTAGAGGTAGAAGTCTAGTTTGTTGGCTTTTTGTCTTCCTTCCAACTATTCTCCACCCCTCATCTGAATTCTGAGAAGTATGAACCTGTGGAGTAATAATAGATTGTCCATGAACAGAAGCACCAACATCAACAGCAGGAGCACGGGCTTGGCTAGGCTTAGGAACCCAGACCTGCTTTTGCTTAGGAGGAACAGGAGCCGGCTGCTTAGGAGCCTGCTTAGACATAGCAGGCAACAGAGCAATCATGACCAACCTTGTTGCACTTAGAACAAAAAGGAGGGGCCCACTCATACACTACCTTGAGCTCCAATAGTTCCTTTGAAGGACTCTCAACCCATACAGAATTAGGCATAGGCTTTGTAACATCAATTTCAATTGGAACCCTAGCAAAAGACACTCTAAGTTGTCTAGTAGTACATTCATCAGCACAAATTGGCACTCCAAGCAAACTACCAATGCGGCTAAGAGTGTCAGATCCCCAACAATTAAGTGGGAGATTAGGGAACTTAACCCAGAGAGGAACAGTTCTAAGAATTTCAGCATTAAAATCAAAATTAGGACACCAAGGCTTCACTATCGCTGGTTTTCCAAGGAACATATGAGGACCAGAACAAAGTATAGTATCTTTATCATCACTAGAATAGAGATTAACGATAAAGTACCCATCATCATGCCAATAAACATCTGGTTTTTGCATATCATTCCATTGTTGAGCAAAAAAACGAAGAACAGCAGCAATAGTGGGGTAAAAGCCAACCACATAGAAAACTAAAGCATTAGCCCATTTTTGATTACCTGCCTCAAGCTCGGCTGCCTGTAGCTCAGCAATTTGTTTCCCTTCCTGCACTTTTGGAGCAACAAAGGATAAAGAAGCCCCTTTAGCAGCCAATTTTCCAGTAAAAGGAGCAGCTCGATCCTCATTGATCTTGCGCGAACTCAGCTCCAGAGCAGGGAAGAAGCAGCCCGATCCTCACTATTCTTGTGCGCGTTCTGCTCCAGAGAGGGTGAGGAATGGCGAGGATGACTTCCTGGCTCAGCACGATGCTCAAATCCACCAGCATCCAATGGAACAGTAAACCCAGAAACCCTAGGTACTGTTCCATTGGATTGTCTTAAATCCGGCCTAGCAGTAGCTTTAGCAAAGAGAGCAATGGTCTCAGCATCACTTCTGGGAATAGCTCCACAAGCTGGATGCATTAACGCCGGCGCCGGAGTAACCAATTCATCCACCTCTTGAATCGGACTAGGAACGAAAGATGTGCCTGAGTTTCTCAAATTCTGCAATATCGAATCAAAAGCTTCATGAGCAGTCTTTTGTTGCGCTACTTGAGGTGTAGAAATAGCCTGCTTCTTCTTAGCCATTGAAATCCAAAATTGATAAAGAAACCAATCGAAGATGAAGAACCATGGAGAAGAGAGAAGAGAGAAAGTCAACGCCTCAACTTTAGAATTAAAAGAATTGCATCATCTGCACTCTTTGCCGAGGCTTGTTAGCCCTTTACCTAGATTGGGATTTTGTTATGGTACTTGTTGCTGTGTTATAATATTTCCTTCACGTGACTTTAGAATGTCTAATGACTATTGTGTATAGTTTTAATTTTTCTAACATGTAATATTGCAGTAACAATGGATTGGGAGGTCCTAGCAAAAATGTGGACCTTCCTTTTGAATGTGAAGTGGAGCCTACTTTTATAGGGTATGATCCTGATCCTTCTTCGCCCTTCCCCCCCCCCCCCCCTCTCCCACCCTGATGGACTTCGTCACTTTCAAAGCTCCTTCTCTTTAAATTAAAAGAAATAAATAAAATTCTTGCAGGCATGCTAAGCCATGGAAGGATCTTGATACTGGTGATACATATTGTCTTTTCTTCCCTTACTCTCCTGAACATTTGATGCATACGGCACCCAAATTGAAGGATAAGAGACGAGATATATCCATCTCAATCTTCGCTAAACTGAGAGATGTAGCTGATGTGTCAAGCTCTGCATCTGCACTATTTCTTGGTGGATTTTCAATATTGGATATGGATAAGGTAATTAGTTTTGTCAGTTGAAATTTTATATTGTATTGTGCATATGGAGGAGAAAGATAAGGACCAAAAGCAGTGCCTTCTTGTCTTGATTAATAGCAATGTTGCATTGAATGGGTAAGGGTTCCTTCTAAAGATGGGTTAAGGAAATTAAAAGGTATACATTGCTACCCATGCAATGAAGGCACTTCTATCCCTTCTCCTACCATTGCAATTAGTGTCTTTCCATTTGACTCTTGAGCTAGAAGCTAAGTTTCCTAATAGAGAAGATCAGAGACTGTTTTGAAACTTTTGATCTGGCTCATTGTAATCCCAGGAAGAAAAATGTCAGCAGTGCCCTCTAAATTTTGTTTTTTCTAGCTTTTTTGTGCATCTTTACTAAGTTTTCTTCAAAAGTAATACAAAATATACTAACCTTAATGAGATCAGGAATCTTTGCAGTTAAATTTGACGCGAAACTTCAATAGAAGCATTATCACAGTAGTGGGCAATACAGGTAATTTTCCTATTCTTTTTGTTTTAATTTTTTTTTTCCCTACAAGTCAATTTAAGTTGGGGTATATTTGGAAGTTCTATGGTATCTCTTTCTATTTTGTATAAAATGGTAATATTTCCGGTCATCTTCGAATATCATAGATGAATTTTATATTTAGGTGGAGGGGATTGTTAATATATGTGAGGATAGAAATTTTTTAATGTTTGAATATACAAATTCTATTGTAAAGCTAAAGAAAAACGGAAAGAAACTTGAAAAGTGAAGGCCAGGAAACAATACTGAAATTATTGAGATATGTGTATGCTGAGGAAAAGAATAAAATACAATCAAGTGTTGCTCTTCCCTGAACATATGCCTTAAAATATTCCACATGCTATATGTGAATTAATATTACATGTTTGTTTGTCTGTGCTTGTGTGGGGTAGGACCAAATTAGAAAATAATTTAAGCTAAGGCGACAGTACCACAATTATTGTTCACTATGATCAGGACTATGATGATTAATTAGTGTATGGCATGTATGGTAAATTACACCTGTAGGTTTGAAACGTGGAAAATAAAGTGTGATTAAAATTTCTCTCTTCTTTAACCTCTTAACCTTCCTCATAGTGTATTTAACCATTTGGTCTCCAATGCTAGTATCAATGTTTGTGTGGGCATAGTGGTGACATAGGTGGGTACCTTGCATATCCTTTTCTGGTTTTCCCATTGGAGTTTTTATTTATTATTTTTTTTTGGAAACTCTAAGCATTTTTAGTGAACAGCTATTTGTTTGCTATGTAAAAATGGGCCTTGTTGAGCCTAAAACTTGGTGGATAGGGTATGGAGGATCAGGATGGATGTAAGGATTTTTTTTTTTTTTTTTGAATAGCGATGATTGTAAGGATTAAGGAGCCTCAAGAGGTTGCCCCACACAAATTGTGTATTGGGAACACATGTATTAGAATGCGTATATTGGTACTCAAACACTTATGGGTTAATTTAACATAAGTTGATAGCATGGTTGCTCAAATTTATAGGAGTTTTGAGTTGTACAAGAAGTACTTCGAAAGAGCTTTAAAAAAAAAAGAGTGCTTCTAAAGAGACAAGTCTCTTAAAGTTGAAAGAACATTCAGGGACAATGAACACTCCAAGATGTAATAATAATGTTGAAATATTCCTTGAATATGTTATAGTCGTGAACGAGCAGGTGTGTAGCTGTTAGGGGAACAATGCACGGAAGGGTTTGAGGAATAGCTTGTGGAAGAGTGAGCTAATTTCTGAAGGCCGTCGGAGAATCGCAGTGGTGGAGCTATAGCTCCAGACGAGTGAGCTTTAACTCTTGCGTGAAATATAGACATAGGTTGGGCTAGTGAGCTATAACTCGGCTTCAAGGTTCTTGTGGCAGAGACAAGCTTGTTGAGTAATGAAGTGACTATTTGTCGTGGGCTTCAATTTTATGTTTGGGCCTTGGCTCATTATGTGTGTGTTTTTTTAAGCATAATATATATACTTCCAACTTCCGTAGGTTTTTTCCTAGTCGTCATAGTATTTCTCATCTGTAAGATCAAAGAGAGGTCAGAATCTGAGACACTATCATTCTGTTTACTCTTTTAATCATTCTAAGTCTGTTATTGCTTGTCAACTTGTGACCCTTGCCATTGATCATTTGCAAAAGCAAGTCTTAAATAAGGTGAACACAATACTCTAATCTAGTAATGTATTATGTACTTTTTTATATACAAATGTAAAGTGATAATAAGAATTTTGTTTGTTTCAACCCCACAGCTCTGCTTAGTTTTCTTCAAACTTTTTTGCATAGATTAATTTATGATATGTGTATGTGCATAATAATCGTATGTGTGCGTGTTTTTTTTTTCCTTTGCAAGTTTTTATGGGTACTGATGAACCAGTCTGTAAATTTAACAGATGTAAGCATCCACTGGTTCAACCGAGATCTGTTGATGGTTAAGACATTGTTTAAAGAAGGTTATGGCATTGGTGGGCGTGCACAATATGAGGTAATAGAAACCTCTACCAATTTTCAGCAATATTTTGTACGTAGTGGAGAATTGGAGATGGTGAAAAAAATTAGCAAAATTGAAAAAACATGACAGTGATAACAATGAAACTTACAGATTTGTTTTGACATCTAGATTGCTGAACATAGTGTAGAAGATATGCTGTTAAATTCTGTTAATAATGTTATTGTTCTGCCTCTTTGCTTACATTCAGGTCGAAATTCTAAAATCGAAGCCTTTTAAGGACAAGCTTACATTTTCTCTTCCAGCCAATGGTAAGCATGTCTATGGTTTTCATATGCCTCCATATCTTGCACATAATCTGAAGAGTTAATCTTTCTTCTAGTTTTTGCATTTTGTCCAACTTATTAATATTTGATTCTGATTTAACAGGACAGAAAGTAGAACTATATGTCAACTATGAAGTAGGCGAGGAAAAGACATCAACTTCTGATATAACACTATGGGCAGGGGTAACCGGGCTCATATTATTGATACTATCTGTTGTCATCTTTATATTTTTCCTTGACAAACCTAAAAGTACTCGCTCATCTATTGCTCCCCCGGCCCAAAATGTTACCACGCCTCAGACTCCTGAACGTAGAAGCCATGATTCTGAAACTGAACGATCCCCTCAGACTCCACAGCCCTTCATCGATTATGTGAGGAGAACAATAGATCAAACTCCGTACTACACGCGTGAAAGGAGGAGAAGATTTGACCCACAAAACACGTACTAGTTATCCTCACTATGTAATTTTGATTGCTTGTTGTAACATGAACAGCTGCTACCTTCTCAAACCATCTGCAATGTCCTTACTCTTCTGTATAAATTTTTTGAAGGTGCTATAAATTTTCACTATTTACTTATGGACCAATTTACCATTATCTGCAGTATTATACTAGAATATCACCCACTAACCCCACAATCATCCTTAGGACATGCACACTTAGTTAACATAAATGGCAGCTTCTACATGTTAGGTCTATTAATTTGTAATCAACAGTGAATTTGGGAAATGAAAGTTGAAGAAGCAGAAATGGTGAACGACAATGGAAGAGAGAGAAAATGAAGAGGGGTATAGTTTTAGAGTAAGTATAGAGTGATGAAAGTTTATCTTCGGAAAAGCACAACTAATGTGTGAGGGAGAAGAAAGCAAAGGTGGCGGAATGTATGTCTAGGGTGTCAGAGTGGGGTCACCGGCCTGCGGGGCAAAGGGGAGGGGGATTGTCGGTAGGGCTGTAAAAAAAACCCGACCCGGTTGACTCGACCCGATTACCCGCAAAGTACCTGACGGGTAATTTTAATTTTTTTTCCCAATCTTGCGGGTCGGGTACCCAACCCGTCAAAAAATTCAAATCTCGGGTCGAGTAATGGGCCGCACTATCAGCTCCTCGGGTACTCGTTAAATACCCGGTTATTTATTTATTTCTAGTTTTTTTTTTTTTTTTCTAAAAAACCCCATTACTCCTTTAGGGTTTACACAATAACAAAATACTCAAGCAGTAGCCGCATAACACAATTTACACACAAAAGTTTTCTCTCTCATTCATCTCACCAAACTCCCAATTCCCAAACACTCAAAGATACACCAGCCAAGCGGCCTCCGCATCTCTCAACTCTAATTTCTCAGGCTTTCACGGCGAAATCTACGTATTTTAGTACATGATTTGTAATAATTTCAATATGGAGCGGTGGTTCGAGGTGTAGATGGTGAGGTTCTTGCGGTTGTTGTTCAAAGGGTTCCTAGGCAGATGGATGTCCAGTTGGCGGAAGCTATGGCAGCAAGGCTGGGGTTCAATTCCTTTTCCGTTGTGAAGCTGATGAGTGATGACATCCGTGAGAAAATGAAGGAGCTTGAGACTTGTTCTTCTGCTCATATCAAGAGAAATGGGAATATTGGTTTTTATTTTAATAAAGATCCCCCCCTTCCTGTTTTTTCTCAAAAAAAAAAAAAAACATTCAGTATAATGTATAATTTTATCCATAATCTATGTTAATATATTATTATTTTAATTTAATTTTTTCTATAAAAGAAATAAATTTTAATTTGATTTTAAACGGGTACCCAATGACCTGACCCGTGAAATCCGAGTACCCGATAGGTGGGTACCTGGACTTCGCAGATCGGGTCATGGGCCGAGTAGTTGACTACCTGCAAAGGCTGGTACCCAACTCTTCGTAGTAATAATAATAATAATAACAACATTATTTTAATTTAAATTTTTCTACAAAAGAAATAAATTTTAATTTGATTTTAAACGGGTACCCGATGACCCGACCTGTGAAATCCGAGTACCCGATAGACGGGTACCTGGACTTCGCAGGTCGGGTCATGGGCCGAGTAGTTGACTACTCGTAAAGGTTGGTACCCAACTCTTCGTAAATACTCTTAGTCTTTATAATAGGACTGTGGAGGCTGATCTTATGAGTAACCCTAGTGAGATCGATGCCCCTAGCCTTATGAAAAAATTGACAGATATATATTTCACGTAGGTCACTGCATTTGTGGAATCCACTTTCTCCTTATCTTCGTGTCAGGTTGCCTTATGGAAGTTCCAACAGGGGGATCACTCTTCGGCCATGTTGCGGACGGTCCCGATATCGGGTTTGGGTTAGACTATGAATGATAAGACTTACCGCAATGTTCTTTGCTACTGGCTGGGTGTTCCTTTATTCTCCGTTTAAACACCGTGCTCTGCTTGCTGAAGGGTTTTTGATGGGGATATTTTTGGGGCTCATGCAGTGTCTTGTGCTGGGATTGGGGGTATTAACTATCGGCACAACGTTGTTCGTGACACCCTTGTTGATATTTGTTTTTGGTCTGGGATTTCTGCTCGAAAGGAGGTTAACGTTGGGTTGTCTGGAAGGAACGACGGGGCTCTACGACCAGCAAATGTGCTGCTTTATTCCTGGGATAGAGGCCTTGATGTATGTGTTGATTTGACGGGGTCTTCACCTTTGACGCAATCGGGGTTGTCTGATTTCGTTCTTGGTCGTATTGTGTCGTTGGCGGTTTAGCGGAAGCGGGACAAGTATGGGGCGCATTGCAGGGCTATTGGCTATGGTTTTCATCCTTTCTCCTTTTCTTTGTTGGGGGAATTAGAGAAGGATGTTATTGCGTTGCTGAAGCGGGTACAGGTGTTCGCTAAGACTCAGGATATTGGTTATCGTGCAGCTGCTCACATTTTCAGCAGGATCGGGTTTGCTATAGCTAGAGGGGTGGGGGCCCAGATTGTCTCTCGGCTCCCCACCAATTTCTTGTAAATTGATTGACTTTGTAGGTTTTTTGTAATTTTTATAATAATAATAATAATAATAATAATAGTAATAATAATAATTATTATTATTAAAAAAACCTACAAAGTCAATCAATTTACAAGAAATTGCTAGGAGCCGAGATACAATCTGGGCCCCCACCCCTCTAACTATAGCGAATCCGAGCACCAATATCTTGAGTCTTCGTGAATGCCTGGACCTGCTTCATTAATGCAATAGCATCCTTCTCTAATTCCTCCAACGAAGAAAAGGAGAAAGAAAGAAAACCATAGCCAATAGCCCCTACAACGTGCCCCATACTTGTTCCGCTTCCGTTGAGCCGCCGCCGACACAACACGACCAGGAACGAAGTCAAACAACCCCGATTGTGTCAAAGGTGAAGACCCCGTCAAGTCAACACATACATCAAGGCCTCTATCCTAGGAATAAAGCAACACATATGCTGGTCGAAGAGCCCCGTCGTTCCCTCCAGTCAACCCAACGTTAACCTCCTTTCGAGGAGAAATCCTAGACCGAAAACAAATATTAACAAGGGTGTCACGAACAACGTTGTGTCGATGTTTAATATCCACCATCCCAGCACAAGACACTACATGATCCCCATAAATATCTCCATCAAAAACCCTTGAGCAAACAGAACACGGTGTTGAAACGGAGAACTAAGGAATACCCAACCGGTAGCAAAGAACACTACGGTAAGTCTTACCATTCATAGTCTGACCCAAACCTGATATCGGGACCGTTCGCAACCAGGCCGAAGGGTGATCCCCCTGTTGGGAATTCCATAATGCAACTTGACTTGGAGATAATGAGAAAGTGGAATCTGCAGATGCAGTGACCTTCGTGAAATACATATGTGCCAGTCTTTTCAGGAGCTTGGGGGCAGCGATCTCACATAGGGTTACTCATAAGGTCAGTCTCCACAGTCATGTTAAAAAGATTTAGAGCATCATCGAACAAGTGTCCTTCGAACAAATGTATTATTCTGATAGTGGGTTCAGAATTATTAGAAAGCTAATATATTCAGTAAGGTCAAGTTTTCGGAATGCCTGGGTGGAGGCCGCTTCCGATCAGTAATATTAATGCATAATTAATATTACAGCTTAATCTTGACTGAACCCTTCGGGTCACACCTAAGCAGTCAACGAACTGAAGCGACAAATTAATTCGGAAGGAATTAATGAATCGACCGAGTAATATATTTAGACGTCGGAAATTCAAGCTTGGAGTGTCAAAACCGAGCGTTGGAGAATCTCAAATGTCGAGCCAAAATTTAGGAATTGGTGAGACGGAAAAATGCTTCAAGTAACAAGCAAAAACCCTAGCCACTCAAAAACAAGGGAAGCACGCCAAATAGGAGCTTGCCATGTGGCAGCACACATGGCAGCACACGTGGCAGCCACTTGGTGGCTGCTACCAAGTGGCAGCACGCCATGTGGCAGCGTGCTGCGGCCACGTTGGCAGCGAGCCATGGTAGCAAGGGGGTCGTGGACTCGGGTGACGGGTCATGGACACGGGCCAAAAGAAAGTGGCCCAACCGAACCCAACTTGGGGCTCAATTCTCTTTTGGTGACATAGTTGATTATATCATTATACCATGGTTCTTCTTCTTCTTCTTCTTCTTCATCTTGGACCACTTCATCGTCTTCTATGGCTTGAATGTAAGCCGGTTTATGCCTGTTTTCTATGGTTAAAGGCATTTGCTCGATTTCTGTGGGAATTCTAACCAATGAGGCTAGTCTTGAAAAGGCATCAGTGATAAGTGACTTTTATGTCACTTTTAGGGTATTTTTATGCTTATTTTCCAGTTTAGTTTCTAATTATTTCTCTTGTTTTACGCTTTATTTCTCTCTTTTTCTTGGTTTCCTTATTTGATCTTTATTTCATGTATTTTAGTAGTTTTAACTCGTTTTTAGCTTATTTTCTTAATTTATTTAAATTCTCTTATTTTCTAAATTTATATTTTAAATTTTTAGTTCTTGTTATATAATAAATTTCTAGCTTCTCTCTTTTTCTTATTTATTTTAGTTCAGCATTTTATTTTACTTCGTTTTATTTTGTTTTATTCGTCTCGGTTTCATCCTCGGGTTTGTTTGTGTGTAGGTTTGAGTTCAAGGTTCAAGCCGAGCCATCCAATTACAACCGAAAACTGTCATCAAGCCCCTCAAACTCCCGCAGCCACCAAACACCTTGCTGCCACCATTATTTACCACCCTACCTTTCCCTTATCCTTCACCACAACAACACCAGCAAATTCCCCTTCGCCAATTCGCATCAGCAGCCCACCAATAACCCCAAATTAGCCTACCAATTCACCTTTCCCAACAATTCACGCAAACCGCATCAACAATAGCTCCCCTGCTCCCATATTCCACCAAAACACCACCAATCATAACCGCACCCCTTACCACCTCTCAATAGCAGCCATTTTCCCGCTGACCAGCCGCAACGCCTCCTCCCGCAACTCCACCTTCGCACCCAAAACCCACGCCAATCACCTTTCGTGCAAAGCAACACCACCAAAACTAGAGCAGCCCGCATCTCCACTTCTCTAGCCACCGCTACTGTCTCCAATCACCACCAATCACCCTCAATTGTAGTTGCCCTTCATCGCGCCGTACCTGAAACAACCTCCCATCTCCAGCTTCACAACAAATTGCACAGCAACAACCCTAAATTAGAGCAAATCCAATTTCAATCGGGTTCGGGCAAATCGTTGAAAAGTTCGGTCGAAGTAAAACTGCAAAAACAGTCAGAATTGTTCGAAGTTTTCTCATTTGAAGAGGTGTGGTCGAACCACCCATTGTTCGATCGAACCATCCCAAAGTTTGGTCGAACCCACCCTCGGTTCGATCGAAACACTTCACGGGCTTCGCGCATGACATTTAGTGAGATCGAACGGTGGTGATTGGAGATCAAAGAAGCTGGTCGATCATAGCCATTGATGTTGTTGATGTGCGGTGGTGATGATGATTCAAGAGCAGCCAAATCGAAATAGAAGAAGATTAGGAGGCTGACGGTTTGGAAATTTATGGGTTGATTATTTTCCTTTTCCTTTTATTATTTTTTTTCCCTTTTTTGATTTCTTTATTTTTTTTCTTTTTCTCTTTTATTTTATTAAGTTAGTATAAATACCCATCTTTTGGGGGTAATTAGGAAAGGATCTACTATTCTATTTTCATAATGAGTTTGAGGAGAGCTTCTCTCTCTTAGGATTAGATCAGATAATTTTAGAAAGAGAAAGTAGATTATTACTCAAGTTTCCTTTATTGTATTCAACTTTGGTCAAGTTTAATCTTTAATCAAGCAATTCTTCCAAGTTTTCATCTTTAATCAAGTTCATCTTTAGTAATTTATAATCCCTTCTTTTAGCTTTATTTATTTGCTTTATTGTTGATTATTTTCATTCATCTTTTAGTTGAACTAGTTGATATTGGTATTGTTTTATTGTTCTTAATCATGCTTAGTTTTGTGCTTCTTGAATTCATGTTTAGTTTTGCTATTATGTTTAATCTCCCTTCTCTAGGCTACTTTCTTAGCTAGGGGAAGGGGTGGAAAATATGTGTTGATATTGGATGAATGATGATGGTTGGATTGAACTCATGCCATAAATTGATGAAATACATGATTTTTGATAGCTTGAGATTATTGTAGCACTTTATTTGATGTTTTCTAGTTTAAATGCATGAAAGTGATTTGAACTACATTAAGATCATCTCTATTTTAATGATTGCATGAGAATGAGGTATTAAAGTGGAGTTTTATGGATTGTGCTTCTTTATTCTCTTGATTTGATTGTAACTAATTGGATGCATGAGAATGATCCTAATTAGTGTAGACCTTTTTCATTGATTTGCCTAGACTATTGCATGAGAATGAATTGTTTAGGTGGAATCTTGTGTTTATTGGCATGTTCATCATGATAACCATTATTGTTCCCCTCTTTCTAATCATGTTTGACACCCCCGCATCCCTAGCGTCGTTCTCTCTTGATTTTAATCATCATTATCTTTGCTTATTTGTAGTTTTAGTGCTCTTTATTCAAAAACCAACAAAAACACTCCCCTTTTTACTCTTGCATTAATGAATTGATGTTGAATGAGTGAGCTTCCTTAGTGGTTTGACCCTTTACATGCCCCTATACATGTATTAAGGTAGTTTAGGATTATAAATGATTAATTTGATTAGGGTAGTAGTTTAACGACCTACCTCATCCCGAATCAATCAGCAAATTGGTTTTCCTCTCTAGGTAGATATGTGTATTCCACCTTTTCCAACTGGTTGGTGAGAGTTTCCAGATAAGTTTGGTAAGGGGCTAAAATTTCACTCCTTACTTTCCATCTTTTAGAGATTTGGTTGATGTTCAAAGAAGAATCTCTGAATATTCGAAGTTTCTTTACTCCCAATGCCAAAGCTTTTTCGAGGCCTACCACGCATGTTTCGTATTCTGCAGCGTTGTTGGTAATGTAGAAATCTAACTTTATGGAGATTGGAACATGTTCTTCTTTAGGTGATACTAATAGTACTCCAATGCCACATCCTTTTTGGTTTGAGGCTTCGTCGAAGTATAAAGTCCAAGTATCATCTTCTATGACCATCAAGCCTTCATCTGGAAATTCGTTATCATGTATTGGCGTCGAATCTTCTATTGGAAAATCCGCTAAGAAGTCCGATACCAAGGATCCTTTTATAGCCTTTTGAGGCATGAACCTTACATCAAATTGGGCTAGGTTGACTATCCTCCTTGATATGCGCCCATTAAGTGTAGATTTTTCAAATAAGTATTTCAGTGGATCCATTCGGGATACTACAAAGATTGTATGCACGAGCATGTAATGTCTCAACTTGGTTGTGGCCCACACTAATGCGAGACACAATTTCTCAAGTGGTGTGTAGCGTACTTCATACTCGAGCATCTTCTTGCTTAGATAGTATATTGCGTCTTCTTTTCCTTCTACTTCTTGTGCGAGCATAGCCCCCATTGTCTCTTTGGTGACTGTTAAGTACAACCTAAGAGGAATCCCTGGAAGCGCTAGTGCTAATGCGGGAGGATTTGCGAGATAGGATTTGATCTTTTCAAAGGATTTTTGACACTCATCATCCCATATTACAGGGACATTCTTTTTGAGTTTCTTGAATATTGGTTCACATATTGTTGTTAGCTCTGATATAAACCTACTTATGTGGCCAATAAATCCTCAAATTTGTTTCTCGGTTTTGGGCAGTGGCATTAACATAATTGCTTTGATCTTGGTTATGTCTATCTTTATTCCTCTAGAGCTTATGACATATCCCAAGAGTTTGCCTGAGGTGACTCCAAAAGCACACTTGGATGGATTCAACCTCATGTTGTATTTCCTTAGCCTTTCATAGAATTTTCTTAAGGCAACTTGATGTCCTGGGCGATCTTTTGATTTTACAATCATATCATCTACGTAGACCTCAACTTCTTTGTGCATCATGTCATGGAGTAGGGAAGTTGCTGCTCGTTGGTAAGTGGCACCCGCATTTTTTAACCCGAATGGCATTACCGTGTAACAGTAAGTACCCCAAGGTGTTATGATTGCTGTTTTCTCCATGTCTTCTTCCGCCATGAGTATCTGGTTGTACCTTGCGTACCCATCCATAAACGAGAGAAGCACGTGATTCGGTGTATTATCTATAAAGATGTCGATGTGTGGTAAAGGGAAGTTGTCCTTTGGACTTGCCTTATTTACGTCTCGATAGTCGACACACATTCTTACCCTTCCATCCTTCTTCGGAACTAGGACCACATTTGCGACCCATTCGGGGTATTTGGATACCCTGATAAAACCTGCAGTTATTTTCTTTTGAACTTCTTCTTTTTTTTAAGAGCTACGTTGGGTTTCATTCGACGCAACTTTTGTTTTACAGTTTTCATTCCTAGAATTAGTGGTATAGTGTGTTGAGGTATTTCTCTGTTAATGCCTGGCATATCTTCGTATGACCAAGCAAATACATCGATAAATTCTTTAAGTAGATTAATTAAATCGGTTCTTTCATCTTCATTAAGTGTTAGTCCGATTTTAACTTTTCTTTTAATGGTTGGAGCGTTTGAGATATCAACCGTTTCAGTATCCTCAATTACCGGTGTTTTATTTTCAAGTGTTTCCATTGCTTTAATGATTTCTTTTTCATTTTCATTGTTAGTTAAGCAATGTTCGTCATCTTGGGTTAGAGAATAACACAAGGAGTAAGAGGAAGAAGACATATTATTGAACTCGAAAATCATTACATCAAATGAGGAAATGTCCTTTGGGACTTGATTACTAACTATCCTAGGAGTAGATGCTGAAATAGAAGAGGGAGGAGGTGCTACAACTAAAGACTTAGAAGACTCTATAGGGGAAGACTCTGAGTCTGACTCAGAGTCAAACGACTCTTCAAACATTGGTCCTTGTCCATTTGTTATTGTAGACACCCATTTTTGTCTCCCAAAAACCAAACCCGATGATGAGTACCTTTCACATCGAATCATAATCGAATGAAGTGAAAGTGTGGAAAGTCTAGTGTTGCGGATAGTTTTAATTTCTTTTCTCTTCTCTTTGATTTTGAAAATCTATTTTAAGAAAAAAGCTAATCCAGTTTGGTTGGTCCATGATATGGGTCCAATAGTAGTGTAGTTGGATAGGGTTTGAAAAGAGCTCTCCAATGATATATTATAAGCTCAATTTCGATGAATATTGAGGAAGTTATGGCCAAATTACTAAACTGGGCCCGGTTTGAGCCTTTTGTGCGGCCCAATGATATAGGGGAAGGCCTAATATAGATTTATCATTCCTAATGCAATTAGGAATGGTTTTACGCTTCTAGATTCTTCTAAAAGGTTCTTTTCATTCCTAATTCAATTAGCATTGATAAATTGACTTTTGTTGACTTTTTACAGTTTTAATCAGAATAAAAGAATGTTTTTGAGGAAAATACGTTTTTATCCTCCTGTACGGTTAATTTTTATCTGATTTTAGAAAACGCATTAGAAAGTTAATCAGCGCCAAACGCCAGTTATTAGCGCCTGGCGCTAAGCCTGGCGCCTAACGCTAGTGTTAGCGCCTGGCGCTAATGTCAGCGTCTGGCGCTAACCTTGTTTTTCCGCGTCAGAACTCTGTTTTGATTTTCTATCTTTTTGGCTGATTTTCTCTATAAATAGCCTTCTAAAAACTCCGTTTTGATTCATCTGTTTTCACCAATTCTCACCAATTCTCATAAAGAATCTCTTGATTACTTTCTTTCTCTCTTTCTAAGCCTAGCTTTTTACAAACAAAATTCCGAATTCACAAGACCTAGAGACACCTAGCAAAATTCGAAGTTGACTTTGCCCTAGACGTGAAAGGTTTTAATTTCTGAGGGTTTGGTCCCAAATCTCTCTTTTAATTATTTAATTTAATTCTTTGATTTTATTATTTTCCTTGAAGTTACTAACGTGTATATTTTGTTATTAGAAAGAGGTACGAGGCATCCAAGTAAGTACTTTAATGGTTTTTATTGATGTTATCATGCTTAGATTGATATTTTGATTCCTAGTATCATGTTTAGGGTAACTTTAATATCAAGTATGATTAAAAGTATGATGCTTCCTATGTTCTTCCTAATATTTATGATTGTTAGTATCATGTTAGGGCTAAAGATTTGATCTTTGATGTTTAGTGACATGCTAGGGTTTGTTATTAATCTTGTTAGTATCATGCCTAGGATCTTGCTATTATGCTTTATTATGATTATTGTTATAATTATTATTTTTTTTGTTACAAAGTAACTTGTATCATTGTGTGAATGCCACACAATTATTGATCTTTTAGACAACACCATTAAATGCATAGGCAATATTTTCCAAACCTAGTAATCTATGTATGACTTGTGTATATCTAGTAGAAGTAGCATGCTTCTACTATAAATACACGGTGAAATGCATTTGCATGTTCACCCCCATTTTCTCATTTTCATCTGTAGTGCAATAATATTACAGATAGTAAAATACTTCCTTTGCTCTCTCTCTCTCTCTCTCTCTCTCTCTCTCTCTCTATATATATATATATATATATATATATATATATATATATATAAAAGTTATAACACGTTATCAGCACGATCTTCAATCAGGTATACTTATACCGATTATCCAATTTTAGAAAGATTTCAATTTCTTTCACAAAATATATTTTGAGGAGTATGCTTTATAGTTGCCCATATGGGATCCTCTATACTAGAAACTCACAATATATTTCTCCACAAAATTACTTTACATAATTAACCATGTTGATAAAAATGAGGATATCAATACATACTGTATTTATGATATTTAGGTTGGTAACTCTCATGCATGGTTATAGAATGTAACATATAATTACTTTTGCATGTGGAAATAATTGTTGTATGCATGTTAATAGAGTAAATTTGATGGCCACACAAATCATGTTCATACTTACATACTTATGCATAATTACTAAAATGAAAAAAATGATGCAGCCTTTATACGAAGTATTTATTTAATTTTAGATTACACACTTTTTATGTTTCTTTCAGTTTCGAACCCTTGATCTCATGAATATATTAGGGTTCTTGGACCACTACGGCTTGCATCCCAGTGTGATACTTAATTCCGTTTATAAATATTAATAGTTTGATTACAATTATTTTACCAGTCTACTAGAACATTGTGTGATATTTTTTACAGTTGTGTAAAACTACAATGGATAATTCACCCTCCTATAAAAGCGGATTACACCCTCCTTATTTCACCATACAAACCTTATCCCCTCCTTAAACTTTACCCAGATTATTTCCTCTTCTTCTTCCTACATTCACTCCGGCCACGACCCATGTTCCCCGTTGACAACCGACAACCACCACACCCCTTTACCTTTGAAGAAGATTTAAGGAAATTAAAGCTATACTTAGTTTTAATTATGGCCCTAGTAGTTTTATTAATGGCAATGATGATTTTCATCATTTTACATAAGTAGCGCTCGGTTTTTCGACAAAGGGAATTAATGCATGTAATCTCCGTAGTACTTCAAGTTTTTTGTCTTCTAGGTAGATTATAAGTGCATTTTGTTATAATAAATGTTCCTTTTGTCTTATAATTAATGTATGTCATTAATATTATTGTTATTATTATTATTATTATTATTATTATTATTATTATTATTATTGTCGTTATTGTTGTCGGTGAGGTAGGAATAGTAGTAGTATTTGTTGTTAATATTATCTTTATTATTGTTATTATTGTTGTTGTTGTTTAACTAACGTAATTATCATGCTTTATTTTAGCTTAATTTTATGTAGATCATAATAATAACCCAAGGGGGAGAAGCAAAATATGTTTTAAATGGCTTATTATTATGATTATAATATGATTACTCTACTTATCACTTGCTTAATTGGCTTAATAATAATTATCTATTTGATTGCAGTTAAAATGGGAGACTTGATGAAAAGACAATTTGACGTATTAGACTTGTCTGGACATAATTATCTTGAATGGACAGTTGATGCCCAAATGAATTTAAAGGCTCAGGAATTGGAACATACAATCAAAGAAATTACCATCCCAGGAAACGAAAAAGATGTCCCTGCTCAAGTTAAAGTTCCTACTGATCAAGAGAAAGCAAAAGCTATAGTTCTCAGGCATCATTTACATAACAGTTTAAAAACTGAGTATTTAATGGTGGAAAATCCCAAAGAACTATGGGATAGCCTGAAAGGAAGATATGACCACCACAAAAGGGTACTACTTCCTTCAGCACAGTTTGAGTGGACAAACTTGAGATTTCAGGATTTTAAATCTGTCAGTGATTATAATTCATCACTATATAAAATTGTATCAATATTGAGATACTGTGATCAACCAGTCACTGAAGTGCAAATGATAGAGAAAACACTCTCTACATTCCATGCTAACAACATTGTATTGCAACAGCAATACCGTGAAAGAGGCTTTGTAAAATATTAAGAGATTATTTCTACATTATTGGTTGTTGAAAAGAATAATGATCTTCTGTTGAAGAATCACAACCTAAGACCAACTGGGTCTCAAGCATTCAATGAGACAAATGCTGTAGAAAGCTCAAATCCACCCGAGACAAATGTTGCTCATAGAGGTGGACGTGGAAAATATAATAACCGTGGCAGAGGTCATGGAAATTTCCGCGGACGTGGCCGTGGATGTGGTCATGGCCGTGGTAGAGGCCATTTCTCCCCCAGAAACAACACTCAAAGGGGGCATCAACAAGGAAACAAAAATCAAGCCACTACAAAAGGAAAGGACACATGTTATAGATGTGGCATGACTGGACATTGGGGACGTACTTGTCGTACGGCCAAAAAGTTGGTAGAACTTTACCAGGCTTCCATTAAAGGGAAATAAAAACATGCCGAAGCAAATTACGTTAATGAAGAAAATGTCCTTGGAACTAGCCTTGATGTGTCTGATTTCCTCATAAACAATGGTGAATCTGGTGGTGAATTTACCTTTGGAGAGAATAATCATGTTTAGATAATTCATCAATTACTATGATATGTATTATGTTTTCTTTATGTACTTTTCTTTTATGTTCTTCATGTTCGAGTTATGTACTTTTAACTTTTCATTATTAATAAAGTAAGTCCAGTTTAATTATCTTAAACTAATCTTATACTTATTATTTTATGAAGATATGGATCTGCCCGAAGTTAGTTCCAAATTTCAATGCCTTTTGGACAGTGGAACAACACACACTATTCTGAAGGATAGAAAATATTTTTTAAAGTTAATATTGTTTCAAGCAAGTGTTAATACCATTTCTGGGTCAGCCAAGCTAATAGAAGGTTCTGGAAAAGCTTGTGTAATACTCCCAAATGGAACAAAATTAATCATTAATGACGCTTTATATTCGAGTAAATCTCGAAGAAATCTTATAAGCTTTAGGAAAAATCAGAAAAAATAATCTTAACTTTCATCAATTTTGGTGGAATAATCCCAACTTTCATTTATTCTGGAATAATCCCAACTTTAGGGGGTCTTATTTTTCTTCAATCCCAAACCAGTCAATGAATTGTTATAGCAGGTCATGTGCCACGTGTCAAGATGCAATTGGTCCTAAAAAAGAAAAATGAAAAACAATATTTTTAAAAAAAAACCCAGAAAACCCTTATATCTATCTGAACACCATAACCCCCCCACCACCACCACCTGCCACTTCCGGCCGCGCGTACCCATCCCTTCCCTTGCCCCAACAGTGCGCCATTACCCCCCAAACCCCTGGTGTTGTTGCGACCCACCTCCACCTCCACCCCCATTCCTCCACGAAACCACCTATGAAATCCCTCCCCACTTTCAAAAATCCCAGATCGCTCCTCCCACCACTTAGAAACCCTTGCGGATAGGGTTTTCAATGGTGGTGGAGGCGTTTTTGGTGGTTTTCGAGAGTGAGGGAGGTGGTTTTAAGGGTGTTTCGAGTGGAGGAAGAGATTTCAAGGGTTTCAAGTGTCACCGGAAAACGAAAAAGAGATGAAGGGGGAATCAGCAGCGCAAGGGGGAGGGGGAATCAACGGCGAAGGGGGTAGTTTTTGGTAGTTTTCGGGAGTGGGCTGGTGTCTTTGAGGGAATTTCGAGAGTTGGGATGGGTGGTTTTTGAGGTTTTCGAGAGTGGGGTGGTGGTTTTTTGGGGTTTGATTGGTGGCGTTGGAGTTTCGGGGGAGGGGATGGTGGTTTGGCTCGGAGCGACGACTCTAGGGGTGGGGGAAGGCCGGAGGTCCGGCAATGTAGGTGGCTAGCATGGGCGGTTGCCGGATTGGCTAGGTGGTTGGGCTTTGGCTGGTGGGTTTTGTTCTTAATTTGGTTTTTTTTTGTTATTTTTTTAATTTTTTTTAAATTTTTTTAGCCAATTGGTTCGTGACACGTGTCACTTTAATTAAAAAAAATAAATAACCCATTCAACCGGTAACCGGTATTTGGGATTGAAGAAAAAAAAGACCCTCCAAAATTCGGATTATTCCAGAATAAATTAAAGTTGGGATTATTCCACCAAAATTGATGAAAGTTGGGATTATTTTTTCTAATTTTTCCTAAGCTTTAAAGATGTGCGTCAAAATGGTTTTCATTTAGAAACAATGATAGTGGATCAAAAGGAATATTTATGCCTCACGGCAGAAAAACATGGCAAGAAACATGTGTATAAAAAATTGCCAGCATATTCTTCAGGGTTATATCATATAGATATACGACCAGTTGAAATAAATTCGATATCTAACCAGAATTTAGATAATAAGAATCTGCTAACTTTATGGCATGATCGTTTGGGTCATCCTGGTACAGGGATGATGCACAAGATAATAGCAAATTCATTAGGACATTCAATTAGGAATGTCAAAATCCCTCGATCAGATGAATTAACATGCTCTGCATGTTCACTTGGCAAATTAATAATAAGGCCATCTATGAACAAAATTGCTACTGAATCTCCAACATTTTTAGAGAGGATTCAAGGAGACATTTGTGGACCAATTAATCCTGCATGTGGACCATTCCGATATTTTATGGTATTAATTGATGCCTCAACTCGATGGTCACATGTAAGTCTTTTTTCCAGTAGAAATGTTGCTTTTGCAAAACTTATTGCTCAAATTATTAAATTAAGGGCACAATTTCCAGACCATACAATAAAAAGAATAAGGCTTGACAATGCTGGGGAATTCACATCCCAAACATTTAATGATTATTATATGTCAATTGGAATTGTTGTAGAACATCCAGTAGCTCATGTTCATACACAAAATGGCCTTGCTGAGTTGTTAATTAAGAGGCTACAATTGATTGCAAGGCCATTATTGATGAGATCAAAATTGCCTTCATCTGCTTGGGGTCATGCCATAATACATGCGGCAACTCTAATTAGATTGAGACCAACTGCTTATCATAAGTTCTCACCACTACAATTTGTTTTTAGTCGTGAACCTAATGTCTAACATCTAAAATTTTTTGGTTCTACGGTGTATGTTCCTATTGCTCCACCCCAACGAACGAAGATGGGTCCACAAAGAAGGCTGGGAATTTATGTTGGGTTTGAATCACCCTCCATAATTAAATATCTTGAACCAATGACCGGTGATTTATTTACGGCTAGATTTGCCTACTGCCATTTCAATGAGACACTATTCCTAGCCTTAGGGGGAGAGAAAGTGGACCCACAAAAGAAAGAAATAGAACTCATTTGGAATGCAACACAATTGTCAATGTTTGATCCACGAACAAATATGTGTGAACAAGAAGTTCAGAAAATTGTTCATTTACAAAGCATTGCAAATCAGTTGCCTGGTGCATTTATAGATACAAAGAAAGTGACAAAATCACATATACCAGCTGAAAATGCCCCTGCAGGAATCGAAATTCCATCTGGTGATAAGATCACTGAAAATGAATCTCTTGCACGCCGAAAGCGTGGAAGACCACTTGGTTCAAAAGATACTAAATCAAGAAAACTTAAAAGATCTGATGAGATCAACAATATTCTCCTTACGAAAGATCAAGAAAGACAAAATACAGATGAGAATAAAGAAAAAGATGATAATCTGAAAGGGGATGAACAAGATGACCATGACATCGATAACAATGAAACTTCAATAAATTTTGTTTCTACCAGGAATTATTGGAATAGATATGATGTTATCGTAAATGATATATTTGCATATTCCATTGCAATTGAAATGGCATCTGATGAAAATGATAGTGAACCAGGAACAGTGGAAGAATGTCATTGCAGGCATGATTAGCCAAAGTGGAAAGAGGCAATGCAGGTAAAGTTAAAGTCACTCGAAAAACGAGAAGTATTTGGCAAAATAACCCTTACACCAGAAGGTGTAAAGCCAGTTGGATACAAATGGGTATTTGTGAGAAAACGAAATGAGAAAAATGAAATTGTTAGGTACAAGGCAAGACTTGTGGCCCAAGGTTTTTCTCAAATTCCAGGGATTGATTATGAGGAGACATATTCTCCTGTAGTTGATGCAACTACGTTAAGATTTCTGGTAAGCTTGACAGTCTTAGAAGGACTAAAGATGCGATTAATGGATGTAGTGACCGCATATTTATATGGGTCACTCGACACATACATTTATATGAAAGTCCCAAATGGACTAAAATTACCAGAAAACCATAAGCCTAGACATTTGCTTTCCATAAAATTAAAAAGGTCACTTTATGGATTAAAATAGTCTGGAAGGATGTGGTATAATCGTCTTAGTGAATACCTTATGAAAGAAGAGTTCAAGAATAATCAAATTAGTCCTTGTGATTTCATTAAGAGATCATAATCAGGGTTTGCAATTGTTGCAGTTTATGTTGATGACTTGAATATCATTGGAACTCCAAATGAACTTGAAAGAACTGCAAAATACTTGATGAAAGAATCAGAGATGAAAGACCTTGGACAAACTAAATTTTGTCTTGGATTGAAAATTGAGCACTTAAATAATGGTATTTTTGTCCATCAGCCTAACTACGTTACACTGAAAGAGTGTTAAAACGTTTTTTCATGGACAAAAAGACCTCAACAAACACCCCGATGATTGTTCGGTCTTTGAATATGAAATATGATCCATTTAGACCTCGAGAAGAAAACGAGGATGTCCTTGGTCCTGAAGTACCATATCTAAGTGCAATTGGGGCTCTAATGTATCTAGCTAACAATACTAGACCAGACATAGCTTTTTATGTGAATTTGTTAGCCAAGTTTAGCAACGCACCAACGAAGAGACACTGGAAAGGAGTAAAACACTTATTGCGATATCTACGAGGAACGAAAGATATTGGTTTGTTTTATCAATCAAGGCAAGATGTCACCCTCATCAGATATGCAGATGCTGGATATCTATCAGACCCACAAAATGCCAACTCACAAACTGGATATCTGGCTATGGTGGAACTGCAGTTTCTTGGAAATCAACAAAGCAAACCTTGACTGCGACATCATCAAATCATGTTGAGTTGATTGCCCTTTATGAAGCAGGAAGTGAGTGTGTATGGCTAAGGTTAATGATCGGCAATATTCAAAAAGAATGTGGGATGAAAGAAGTAACTGAAAATCCAACCATCATTTACGAAGACAATACTGCATGCATCGCGCAAGTGATCGACGAGTACATCAAAGGTGATAGGACAAAACATCTATCACCAAAATTGTTCTTCACACGATTTACAGAAGGAAGGGAAGATAAATGTCCAACATATCCAATCATGTGATAATTTTGCTGACTTTTTTACAAAGTCCTTACCTTCAAAGAGTTTTGAGCGGTTGGTTCACAAGATTGGAATGCGTCATCTTCATAAGTTACATTAAAATCAAGGGGAGTATTATATGCACTGCACTCTTTTTCCCTTCGATCAGGTTTTTATCCCAATGGGTTTTTCATGACAAGGTTTTTAATGAGGCAGTAAACTACAACATATAATAGAATATTGTTTTTCTTTTCCCTAGCAAGATTTTAATAATAAAACATTTACTCAACTTTGTGTGGACATTCAAGGGGGAGTGTTATGAAGTAACTTGTATCATTGTGTGAATGCCACACAATTATTGATCTTTTAGACAACACCATTAAATGCATAGGCAATATTTTCCAAACCTAGTAATCTATGTATGACTTGTGCATATCTAGTATAAGTAGCATGCTTCTACTATAAATACACGGTGAAATGCATTTGCATATTCCCCCCATTTTCTCATTTTCATCTGTAGTGCAATAATATTACAGATAGTAAAATACTTCCTTTGCTCTCTCTCTCTCTCACTCTATATATATATATATATATATATATATATATATATATATATATATATATATATATATATATATATATATATATATATATATATATATATATATATATATATATAAATTATAACAATTTTGATTATTTATTATGTTGCTATATATTTATTGTTATTGCTTGATCACACCTTTTATGCGTGTTTAAAGGGAATTGGTACTTGTAATCACGCTTAATAAGATAATTAATAATCTTGTTTAGGGTTAATTTGATTATAATTCAAGTGGTCGCCAATAATAGTTTTATTTGTGCATTAATATTCAACCAACATAGATAAACAAGTTTAGGGTTAATCCTATTGATTGCATGTTAGTCAGAAAGCGCACATGAATACGATCAGAATAAAGTAGAGGCCTATTATTAGGGCAGGTTGAATATCTTTTAGGTTGGACTTCATCCCCGAACTATCAGTCATGGTTCAAGACCTATTGGAGTTAACGATCTCTTGGATCGTTAAGGGGTGTAACCTTCACCCTATGAACGGTTTACAAGTTCCTAAAACTTGTTGGCGACTCTTTTGCTATATCTTCTTTCCCTTTGGATGCCACCGTACTTTAGTGTATGATCACAGTGGGGTTCAAGCTAGGGGTAATGCTTGAAATATTCCCTACAGTTTTTGGCGACTCCACTGGGGAGGATTTCTATTTTAATTCCTGAAATTTATTTCGGCAATGATTTAGATTGAGTGGATGAGACTCGAAAAGTTCTAAGTACTTCATGTGCGTAATTTTGATTAACATTATTGTCATATGCATAAAAAAGATCTCATTGGAAAGACCATCCGTAATGAGTTAAAACATAGGATTTTTACACGTAGGAAATTTGAGGAATATCTTTCACAACTAGGATCGAAATAATGCTACGCAAAACTGGAAAATTTTATCGAGCACAGAAAGCTGCTTAGGCATGTAGGAACTAGCGTCAGGGTACAAATTCTAGCGCCAATTATTTGACCTTAACGCCAGGCGAAAACTTCTGTCGCCAGGCGCTTAAGCCAAAAAGTGGCGCTGGCCTCTGTTTGTTGGCGCCAAGTTCTTCCAATACTGAGCCAGAAATATGCGTTCTAATTTCGACCAGTTTTTAGCACTGTTTGCTCGATCCTACTTCCTGATTGAGTTTTTCTCACTTTTCTGAAACCCATATGTGTTCTACATATGGACATAACCCTCTGGGAATTTATGCTCCATCTACCTGATTGAACGCTCTGAGAAACAAAGGGTACATCCGAGAATGTTGAATTTACCAAACCATGGAAGCGAGTTTTTCTAAATTTGCGGTGTCCTATCCACTCGCGCCAACCCTTCACGGTTAGGCTTCCGCGCGGTGCATCTCGACAATTAACCATGGACCCTCTATTGACTAACCCATGTCCCGAACTTTAGAGAACTAGAGCCATGGTTAGGTTGCAAACTCATTGCATCATGCTGTGCCTACTTGACTAATTATGCATTTTTTATTGTGCATTCTCTATGTCTTTTTTCCTATTCGTTTGTTTGACTTGTGTTAAGACAAAATAAACTTCTTAATGGCTAAAAGGAATTTGCTTAATTAATTAATTAATTAATTAATTTTGGTAAATAGATTCTAATAATTTAATCAGAGTTGACTTAGTACGACTTTAGGCATATCCTGTAGAGTAATAATACCGAAAGCAGTTCCAGATCAACGTTCCAGCACTGGCACCGAGATTTGGACCGCAGCGCCACTATGTGGAGTGTATCGCCTGGCAACAGCTCTGTCTTTTGGCGCTACACTACATAGTGCGGCGCTAGTCCTGTCTTCTTGGCGACAATTCGGTATATTGCTCGAGTCATCACTTTGTGTCTAATTGAACAGTTTGCTAATTAATTCGATTATTTTTAGTAATAATAATGCCTCGTTAAGTCTTTGCTTGAATCTAGTCACATAGTCTAGCCACATGGTCATGACAAGAGTCTTAACATGTCATCTACACTCACTAGTCTTAGCACACACTTTGAGTATATGTCACCATGACCATGTCTTAGGTTCATGCAAGAGTCAGTTTTTTCCGTCGTTCGAGTTGGGGGTACATTCTATTCCTAATTTCTTCATATCTCTCCATCTACATCATTTTTCTTCACATCACAATCATCTTTCTTCACTTCCTCCATCCATTGCATAATGAATAGAGTTTGAGTCAAATAATTAACAATGAATATCCCCAAATTCCTTTTCCACAGTACTTGGTCGAGGAGAGAAGGGCGATTAATCAAGGACAACCTCTTTATTCAAGTCTTACTTTTTGATAAATCGATTCGTCAAAAGAGGAAAGCTAAAAAGATAATGGCAACTCAAGAAGAAGTCAACGAACTCAAGAATCAATTGACTACCGTGACTGAGGCATTGAAGGTTTTAATTCTCAAAATCAATGACCCTATGAAGCAACAACAGATAGACCTCATGCAAGAAAGCTTGAGCAAGCTATCTAGTGATTACAAGTTTCAAGGCATTAGTTAACAAGGGGTCTTGGTGGGCAAAGAACTTCTTCCGCATAAGTTCAATACCAACAACATCCCAAAATTCAAGGCGACAGATAATCCTTACCTTCACTTAAGAGCCTTTGAAACTATGATGAACATTAAGGGGATTGATAAGAAAGTCTTTCATTCCTTGTTTTCCTTATCTCTTGAAATCGTTTGTCAACAATGGTTCTTCTCCCTGGACAATGAGAAAACCTCTACCTGGGAATCGATGGTAAACGCTTTCATTGATAGGTATAAATGCAATATCTAAGTCAAAACTGATTATAGACAACTTGAAATGCTAAGACAAAAAGAGAATGAAGGCTTTACTTCTTTCTTCAATAAGTGGAGGTAAACTTCCGCTAAGATGATTGAGGTCCCCACCGAAAAAGAGTCTGTGAGGATGTTTATCAAGAATCTCTAAGAAAAGTATTCAAAGCACTTAAAATATCAACACAATTTGAATACCTTCAGAGCCATCTATGACATAGGTATCGAGATCAAAGACAACCTTGCAAAGCAAAAAGCTACTAAAAATAGTAACCACGGTGGCTGGAAAGGAAAAAAGAACGACAATCCTTCTTCTTCCGAAAACGCCCACTCTAGTAACAATGTTAGTACCTTTGATCTCAGTGAAGTTTTAGCCGTGGATAACCAAGGATTTAAGAAGCAACTAAGGAATGACTTCACCCCCATTGGGATGAGCTACGATACTGCCTACGATCGACTCCATGCTAAAGGACTCATTACTCCCATTGGACCTATTCAAGATCCCGCACCTGAAAAGAGATTTCCTAGTTGGAATCCAGATAAACACTGCAAGTACCATCAAGGTAGGGGTCATGCTACTGAGAGCTGTTTGAAGCTAAAGGAGGCTATCTAACATTTGATTGATAATAACAAGCTTCCCATGCCTCCAGTTAACAAGAAGAGCGAGTGATGATAAAGCAAACAACACAAGATAAGAGGCGAGCTTCAACGACAAGATTTGGTGACCTCTTTTTTTCTATTTCTTTTTTACCCTTTCCCCTATAAGTCTAGCATAGGCACCTTTTTATTCCCCTTAGATTAATTTTGTAGATTCTTTCTTTTTTCCTTTTAATAAAATGAGCATTTATTTTCTTGCGTATGATCATTTCATTACATTGCATTAAAAAAAATAAAAAATAAAAAAAAATCCATGTCGAACTAAGCACAAGGTATACCAATGATTTGAGGCACCCCTTGTAACCACATCATATCACTTTTCACCCTTCAAATATGCAATCCTTTGTTGGTAAACCACTTTGAGCCTCGTCTAACGATAGACCCTTTCATTTTTCAACCCATATCTACCTAACCTTTGGATGGGATGGTGTGTAACTTATTCAATTTTAAAAGCTTGAGTAATTTCAAAAGAACAAAATAGCAAAAATAAATAAAAGTGTACAAAAGGGCAAGTGTTCCAATGTCTTTGATATGAAAACATGTCTTTGATATGAACACGTCTCAGATTGCGTTTCTTATCGAGTGCTCGGTACCGTGCCTGAGAAACATGAATGCCAAGTGAGTGATAGACCGCATGATTGGGATTGCCCACACTTATAAAAAAAATGCTAAAATAAAAGAGAGAGCTAAAAAAGAGTAAAAATCCTCAAGCATAAAAATATAAAGATTCAAAAGCGAGGTTGAATACCTTGGGGGCTTATCTAGGTTCTTGAGCCTTTATCCCCCTCTTCTTCAAGCCTTTAGCCTAACCACGTTACAACCCTTAAAAAGACCTTTTTGAGGTATACATACACTTGTGCGAGGTTCGACTAGAGCTACGTTCGGCCTGATTCCTAACGGATACGTAGGCAACCTCGCATCGAGGTGCGACCGTAATAAACATGCATTCATATTCACATTCACATTTACACATCATGATCATATCAAAGGATCTCCTATTCTCATCCTTACCTACTTAGAGCTAGACTTGGGGGCTTGATCCCTACATCATTAGCTTACCTAACCTAAGAGTCACCACCATTTGACTCTTTTAAAAAATAATATTTTTCTTACACACTTAGCCCTTGCGGCCTAACTTTAGTGTCACTTTCACACACTGCACAAATACATGACTAAATATACTTCCCTTAGGAACCCTTTGTCATGAAATCTTAACACAACGTTGAAGCATGCCTTATCAAAATCACTCATCAATAAAAATCATCATTGCATCACAAAGTATAAAGTACTTAGCCTCCGCGCCTAAGTTACCTAAATACTTTCATTATCAAGTCAACTAGGATAGTCTAAGATGTTACAATCCTTGTATCGTGAAAAACAACATTTGACTAAGCTCATTCAATATGCACCTTCAAAAACTTTGCTTTTTACTTTTTCGTGTCTTTCTTTTTCGAGAGAAAGTCGGTGCCCTCCACAAAAATGACGGATATTTTTGTTTTTCTGCATTTTGATTTTTGGATCATGTACATATCGAGTTTCATGAGTCAACACTACGCACACACGAGTCACATCGAGTCGAGTCAACCTCGAATCAATCATAGTGAGTCAAGTTTATACCTTGAGTCATGTCTAGTGAATAAGTCAAGCAACAATAATTCTTAGGTCAACCCTAAAGAAAGATAAGCAAAGTCCTATAGTCAAAGATATAAATGCAGGTGCATCCTAGCAAGCGGGGACATTCCCGGATTTTTTCGAAGATAAGAGGAATTACATTGATCGGTAAATTGGAGATGAAGAGCTTTAATTTGCAAAAGACTTGAGCGGATTTGGTTGAAAGGAAACGACCAAGTTCAAAGTTCGAAGCGAAATTGAGCAATGAACAGCGGCAGAAAAAGCAGAATAGGGAAGGCCCGACTCCAGCGCCAGACGACAACATCCAGCGTCTGGCAATAGATTTCAGCGCCTGGCGCTAGATCCCACCGTCTGGCGACAGAGCAAAATCGCGGTGCCGGACATATTTCAGCAGCGACAGAGCTCGAAGCCTCTCAAAACAGCAATTTCGGGTTCCTTAGTACGCCAGTTAGCCCCTATAAGCAATTTGACATGATTGAGTAGTCGATTTGATTACGACCGCAAATAAGTGATCGACCTGATGAAACATCGTCTCACTTATCTTAAAGCGCCTAAACATTGGCTCATCACAAAGGCACCAACATACTGGTTTAGAAGCACCGACGTAATGGTTCACAACACCGACACACAGGTTCACAATTCAAAGTACTGACATACTAGTTACAAGAAGAAGAAGTGCCAACGCACCGGCTAAAGCAAAGTTCAAGCGAGCTTTAAGATCGACGAGCGTTGGTCTTTGGTAGTTTTCTTTGGAATATTATCGCAACAACTGAGGATGACTTCAAGAGAGGTTATTTTTGACAGCATTCGCTAAGATTGTGGAGGTTGTCATCAAGATTTGAGAAGATAGCACGAGATGGGCGGTCTTAGACAGCATTCGCTAAGATTGTGGAGGTTGTCACCGAGATTTGAGAAGATAGCACGAGATGGGCGGTCTTCGACGACATTCGCTAAGATTGTGGAGGTTGTCACCAAGATTTGAGAAGGACGGTTCGTGATGAGGCGGTCTTCGACGACTTTGCTATGATTGAAAAGGTTGTCACTATGATTCAGAAAGAGGCTCGAGATGTAGCAGCATTGATCGACGGCGTTCCCTAGATTGCGGAAGATCGTCAAAACAAACAGCAAGAGGGCGTTCCCTAGATTGTGGAAAGTTGTCACAACAACAATATAGTAGCAAATCGGTTACCTCCGGAGACGTGTGCTCGACGGTGCAAGATACACGTTTCTTAACTCTTTTATCTGTTTAACTAACTCTAGTTTGCAGGTATCGGCTATACAAGAGTGATTTAGGATCGCAGAACGTTCTGAATCATTCTCTGTCCCTATCGATACTTTGACTTTTGTTTTCGAAACCTGTGTTTCTCCAAACTTAGTCAAAGTGGGGGCTTCTGTAGACACCCATTTGTGTCTCCCCAAAACCAAACCCGGTGATGAGTACCTTTCACATCGAATCACAATCGAATGAAGTGAAAGTGTGGAAAGTCTAGTGTTGCGGATAGTTTTAATTTATTTTCTCTTCTCTCTATTTTTGAAAATCTATTTTAAGAAAACAGCCAATCCAGTTTGGTTGGTCCATGATATGGGTCCAATAGTATTGTAGTTGGATAGGGTTTGAAAAGAGCTCTCCAACGATATATTATAAGCCCAATTCCGATGAATATTGAGGAAGTTATGGCCAAATTACTAAACTGGGCCCAGTTTGAGCCTTATGTGCGGCCAAATGATCTAGGGGAGGGCCTAATATAGATTTATCATTCCTAATGCAATTAGGAATGGTTTTAGTCTTCTAGCTTCTTCTAGAAGGTTCTTTTCATTCCTAATTCAATTAGCATTGATAAATTGACTTTTGTTGACTTTTTAGAGTTTTAATTAGAATAAAAGAATGTTTTTGAGGAAAATACGATTTTATCCTCCTGTACGGTTAATTTTTATCTGATTTTAGAAAACGCATTAAAAATTTAATCAGCGCCAAACGCCAGTTATTAGCGCCTGGTGCCTGGCGCTAGTGTTAGCGCCTGGCGCTAATGTTAGCGTCTGGCGCTAACCTTATTTTTGCGCGTCAGAACTCTGTTTCGATTTTCTATCTTTTTGGCTGATTTTCTCTATAAATAGCCTTCTAAAAACTCCATTTTGATTCATCAGTTTTCACCAATTCTCTTCAAGAATCTCTTGATTACTTTCTCTCTCTCTTTCTAAGCTTAGCTTTTTACAAACAAAATTCCTCATTCACAAGACCTAGAGATACCTAGCCAAATTCGAAGTTGCCTTCACCCTAGACGTGAAAGGTTTTAATTTATGAGGGTTTGGTCCCAAATCTCTCTTTTAATTATTTAATTTAATTCTTTGATTTTATTATTTTTCTTGAAGTTACTAATGTGTGTATTTTGTTATTAGAAAGAGGTACGAGGCATCCAAGTAAGTACTTTAATGGTTTTTATTGATGTTATCATGTTTAGATTGTTATTTTGATTCCTAGTATCATGTCTAATGGTAACTTTAATATCAAGTATGATGAAAAGTATGATGCTTCCTATGTTCTTCCTAATATTTATAATTGTTAGTATCATGTTAGGGCTAAAGCTTTGATCTTTGATGTTTAGTGACATGCTAGGGTTTGTTATTAATCTTGTTAGTATCATGCCTAGGATCTTGCTATTATGCTTTATCATGATTATTGTTATAATTATTATTATTTTGATTATTTATTATGTTGCTATATATTTATTGTTATTGCTTGATCACACCTTTTATGCGTGTTTAAAGGGAATTGGTACTTGTAATCACGCTTAATAAGATAATTAATAATCTTGTTTAGGGTTAATTTGATTATAATTCAAGTGGTCGCCAATAATAGTTTTATTTGTGCATTAATATTCAACCAACATAGATAAACAAGTTTAGGGTTAATCCTATTGATTGCATGTTAGTCAGAAAGCGCACATGAATACGATCAGAATAAAGTAGAGGCCTATTATTAGGGCAGGTTGAATATCTTTTAGGTTGGACTTCATCCCCGAACTATCAGTCATGGTTCAAGACCTATTGGAGTTAACGATCTCTTGGATCGTTAAGGGGTGTAACCTTCACCCTATGAACGGTTTACAAGTTCCTAAAACTTGTTGGCGACTCTTTTGCTATATCTTCTTTCCCTTTGGATGCCACCGTACTTTAGTGTATGATCACAGTGGGGTTCAAGCTAGGGGTAATGCTTGAAATATTCCCTACAGTTTTTGGCGACTCCACTGGGGAGGATTTCTATTTTAATTCCTGAAATTTATTTCGGCAATGATTTAGATTGAGTGGATGAGACTCGAAAAGTTCTAAGTACTTCATGTGCGTAATTTTGATTAACATTATTGTCATATGCATAAAAAAGATCTCATTGGAAAGACCATCCGTAATGAGTTAAAACATAGGATTTTTACACGTAGGAAATTTGAGGAATATCTTTCACAACTAGGATCGAAATAATGCTACGCAAAACTGGAAAATTTTATCGAGCACAGAAAGCTGCTTAGGCATGTAGGAACTAGCGTCAGGGTACAAATTCTAGCGCCAATTATTTGACCTTAACGCCAGGCGAAAACTTCTGTCGCCAGGCGCTTAAGCCAAAAAGTGGCGCTGGCCTCTGTTTGTTGGCGCCAAGTTCTTCCAATACTGAGCCAGAAATATGCGTTCTAATTTCGACCAGTTTTTAGCACTGTTTGCTCGGTCCTACTTCCTGATTGAGTTTTTCTCACTTTTCTGAAACCCATATGTGTTCTACATATGGACATAACCCTCTGGGAATTTATGCTCCATCTACCTGATTGAACGCTCTGAGAAACAAAGGGTACATCCGAGAATGTTGAATTTACCAAACCATGGAAGCGAGTTTTTCTAAATTTGCGGTGTCCTATCCACTCGCGCCAACCCTTCACGGTTAGGCTTCCGCGCGGTGCATCTCGACAATTAACCATGGACCCTCTATTGACTAACCCATGTCCCGAACTTTAGAGAACTAGAGCCATGGTTAGGTTGCAAACTCATTGCATCATGCTGTGCCTACTTGACTAATTATGCATTTTTTATTGTGCATTCTCTATGTCTTTTTTCCTATTCGTTTGTTTGACTTGTGTTAAGACAAAATAAACTTCTTAATGGCTAAAAGGAATTTGCTTAATTAATTAATTAATTAATTAATTTTGGTAAATAGATTCTAATAATTTAATCAGAGTTGACTTAGTACGACTTTAGGCATATCCTGTAGAGTAATAATACCGAAAGCAGTTCCAGATCAACGTTCCAGCACTGGCACCGAGATTTGGACCGCAGCGCCACTATGTGGAGTGTATCGCCTGGCAACAGCTCTGTCTTTTGGCGCTACACTACATAGTGCGGCGCTAGTCCTGTCTTCTTGGCGACAATTCAGTATATTGCTCGAGTCATCACTTTGTGTCTAATTGAACAGTTTGCTAATTAATTCGATTATTTTTAGTAATAATAATGCCTCGTTAAGTATTTGCTTGAATCTAGTCACATAGTCTAGCCACATGGTCATGACAAGAGTCTTAACATGTCATCTACACTCACTAGTCTTAGCACACACTTTGAGTATATGTCACCATGACCATGTCTTAGGTTCATGCAAGAGTCAGTTTTTTCCGTCGTTCGAGTTGGGGGTACATTCTATTCCTAATTTCTTCATATCTCTCCATCTACATCATTTTTCTTCACATCACAATCATCTTTCTTCACTTCCTCCATCCATTGCATAATGAATAGAGTTTGAGTCAAATAATTAACAATGAATATCCCCAAATTCCTTTTCCACAGTACTTGGTCGAGGAGAGAAGGGCGATTAATCAAGGACAACCTCTTTATTCAAGTCTTACTTTTTGATAAATCGATTCGTCAAAAGAGGAAAGCTAAAAAGATAATGGCAACTCAAGAAGAAGTCAACGAACTCAAGAATCAATTGACTACCGTGACTGAGGCATTGAAGGTTTTAATTCTCAAAATCAATGACCCTATGAAGCAACAACAGATAGACCTCATGCAAGAAAGCTTGAGCAAGCTATCTAGTGATTACAAGTTTCAAGGCATTAGTTAACAAGGGGTCTTGGTGGGCAAAGAACTTCTTCCGCATAAGTTCAATACCAACAACATCCCAAAATTCAAGGCGACAGATAATCCTTACCTTCACTTAAGAGCCTTTGAAACTATGATGAACATTAAGGGGATTGATAAGAAAGTCTTTCATTCCTTGTTTTCCTTATCTCTTGAAATCGTTTGTCAACAATGGTTCTTCTCCCTGGACAATGAGAAAACCTCTACCTGGGAATCGATGGTAAACGCTTTCATTGATAGGTATAAATGCAATATCTAAGTCAAAACTGATTATAGACAACTTGAAATGCTAAGACAAAAAGAGAATGAAGGCTTTACTTCTTTCTTCAATAAGTGGAGGTAAACTTCCGCTAAGATGATTGAGGTCCCCACCGAAAAAGAGTCTGTGAGGATGTTTATCAAGAATCTCTAAGAAAAGTATTCAAAGCACTTAAAATATCAACACAATTTGAATACCTTCAGAGCCATCTATGACATAGGTATCGAGATCGAAGACAACCTTGCAAAGCAAAAAGCTACTAAAAATAGTAACCACGGTGGCTGGAAAGGAAAAAAGAACGACAATCCTTCTTCTTCCGAAAACGCCCACTCTAGTAACAATGTTAGTACCTTTGATCTCAGTGAAGTTTTAGCCGTGGATAACCAAGGATTTAAGAAGCAACTAAGGAATGACTTCACCCCCATTGGGATGAGCTACGATACTGCCTACGATCGACTCCATGCTAAAGGACTCATTACTCCCATTGGACCTATTCAAGATCCCGCACCTGAAAAGAGATTTCCTAGTTGGAATCCAGATAAACACTGCAAGTACCATCAAGGTAGGGGTCATGCTACTGAGAGCTGTTTGAAGCTAAAGGAGGCTATCTAACATTTGATTGATAATAACAAGCTTCCCATGCCTCCAGTTAACAAGAAGAGCGAGTGATGATAAAGCAAACAACACAAGATAAGAGGCGAGCTTCAACGACAAGATTTGGTGACCTCTTTTTTTCTATTTCTTTTTTACCCTTTCCCCTATAAGTCTAGCATAGGCACCTTTTTATTCCCCTTAGATTAATTTTGTAGATTCTTTCTTTTTTCCTTTTAATAAAATGAGCATTTATTTTCTTGCGTATGATCATTTCATTACATTGCATTAAAAAAAATAAAAAATAAAAAAAAATCCATGTCGAACTAAGCACAAGGTATACCAATGATTTGAGGCACCCCTTGTAACCACATCATATCACTTTTCACCCTTCAAATATGCAATCCTTTGTTGGTAAACCACTTTGAGCCTCGTCTAACGATAGACCCTTTCATTTTTCAACCCATATCTACCTAACCTTTGGATGGGATGGTGTGTAACTTATTCAATTTTAAAAGCTTGAGTAATTTCAAAAGAACAAAATAGCAAAAATAAATAAAAGTGTACAAAAGGACAAGTGTTCCAATGTCTTTGATATGAAAACATGTCTTTGATATGAACACGTCTCAGATTGCGTTTCTTATCGAGTGCTCGGTACCGTGCCTGAGAAACATGAATGCCAAGTGAGTGATAGACCGCATGATTGGGATTGCCCACACTTATAAAAAAAATGCTAAAATAAAAGAGAGAGCTAAAAAAGAGTAAAAATCCTCAAGCATAAAAATATAAAGATTCAAAAGCGAGGTTGAATACCTTGGGGGCTTATCTAGGTTCTTGAGCCTTTATCCCCCTCTTCTTCAAGCCTTTAGCCTAACCACGTTACAACCCTTAAAAAGACCTTTTTGAGGTATACATACACTTGTGCGAGGTTCGACTAGAGCTACGTTCGGCCTGATTCCTAACGGATACGTAGGCAACCTCGCATCGAGGTGCGACCGTAATAAACATGAATTCATATTCACATTCACATTTACACATCATGATCATATCAAAGGATCTCCTATTCTCATCCTTACCTACTTAGAGCTAGACTTGGGGGCTTGATCCCTACATCATTAGCTTACCTAACCTAAGAGTCACCACCATTTGACTCTTTTAAAAAATAATATTTTTCTTACACACTTAGCCCTTGCGGCCTAACTTTAGTGTCACTTTCACACACTGCACAAATACATGACTAAATATACTTCCCTTAGGAACCCTTTGTCATGAAATCTTAACACAACGTTGAAGCATGCCTTATCCAAATCACTCATCAATAAAAATCATCATTGCATCACAAAGTATAAAGTACTTAGCCTCCGCGCCTAAGTTACCTAAATACTTTCATTATCAAGTCAACTAGGATAGTCTAAGATGTTACAATCCTTGTATCGTGAAAAAAAACATTTGACTAAGCTCATTCAATATGCACCTTCAAAAACTTTGCTTTTTACTTTTTCGTGTCTTTCTTTTTCGAGAGAAAGTCGGTACCCTCCACAAAAATGACGGATATTTTTGTTTTTCTTCATTTTGATTTTTGGATCATGTACATATCGAGTTTCATGAGTCAACACTACGCACACACGAGTCACATCGAGTCGAGTCAACCTCGAATCAATCATAGTGAGTCAAGTTTATACCTTGAGTCATGTCTAGTGAATAAGTCAAGCAACAATAATTCTTAGGTCAACCCTAAAGAAAGATAAGCAAAGTCCTATAGTCAAAGATATAAATGCAGGTGCATCCTAGCAAGCGGGGACATTCCCGGATTTTTTCGAAGATAAGAGGAATTACATTGATCGGTAAATTGGAGATGAAGAGCTTTAATTTGCAAAAGACTTGAGCGGATTTGGTTGAAAGGAAACGACCAAGTTCAAAGTTCGAAGCGAAATTGAGCAATGAACAACGGCAGAAAAAGCAGAATAGGGAAGGCCCGACTCCAGCGCCAGACGACAACATCCAGCGTCTGGCAATAGATTTCAGCGCCTGGCGCTAGATCCCACCGTCTGGCGACAGAGCAAAATCGCGGTGCCGGACATATTTCAGCAGCGACAGAGCTCGAAGCCTCTCAAAACAGCAATTTCGGGTTCCTTAGTACGCCAGTTAGCCCCTATAAGCAATTTGACATGATTGAGTAGTCGATTTGATTACGACCGCAAATAAGTGATCGACCTGATGAAACATCGTCTCACTTATCTTAAAGCGCCTAAACATTGGCTCATCACAAAGGCACCAACATACTGGTTTAGAAGCACCGACGTAATGGTTCACAACACCGACACACAGGTTCACAATTCAAAGTACTGACATACTAGTTACAAGAAGAAGAAGTGCCAACGCACCGGCTAAAGCAAAGTTCAAGCGAGCTTTAAGATCGACGAGCGTTGGTCTTTGGTAGTTTTCTTTGGAATATTATCGCAACAACTGAGGATGACTTCAAGAGAGGTTATTTTCGACAGCATTCGCTAAGATTGTGGAGGTTGTCATCAAGATTTGAGAAGATAGCACGAGATGGGCGGTCTTAGACAGCATTCGCTAAGATTGTGGAGGTTGTCACCGAGATTTGAGAAGGACGGTTCGTGATGAGGCGGTCTTCGACGACTTTGCTATGATTGAAAAGGTTGTCACTATGATTCAGAAAGAGGCTCGAGATGTAGCAGCATTGATCGACGGCGTTCCCTAGATTGCGGAAGATCGTCAAAACAAACAGCAAGAGGGCGTTCCCTAGATTGTGGAAAGTTGTCACAACAACAATATAGTAGCAAATCGGTTACCTCCGGAGACGTGTGCTCGACGGTGCAAGATACACGTTTCTTAACTCTTTTATCTGTTTAACTAACTCTAGTTTGCAGGTATCGGCTATACAAGAGTGATTTAGGATCGCAGAACGTTCTGAATCATTCTCTGTCCCTATCGATACTTTGACTTTTGTTTTCGAAACCTGTGTTTCTCCAAACTTAGTCAAAGTGGGGGCTTCTGTAGACACCCATTTGTGTCTCCCCAAAACCAAACCCGGTGATGAGTACCTTTCACATCGAATCACAATCGAATGAAGTGAAAGTGTGGAAAGTCTAGTGTTGCGGATAGTTTTAATTTATTTTCTCTTCTCTCTATTTTTGAAAATCTATTTTAAGAAAACAGCCAATCCAGTTTGGTTGGTCCATGATATGGGTCCAATAGTATTGTAGTTGGATAGGGTTTGAAAAGAGCTCTCCAACGATATATTATAAGCCCAATTCCGATGAATATTGAGGAAGTTATGGCCAAATTACTAAACTGGGCCCAGTTTGAGCCTTATGTGCGGCCAAATGATCTAGGGGAGGGCCTAATATAGATTTATCATTCCTAATGCAATTAGGAATGGTTTTAGTCTTCTAGCTTCTTCTAGAAGGTTCTTTTCATTCCTAATTCAATTAGCATTGATAAATTGACTTTTGTTGACTTTTTAGAGTTTTAATTAGAATAAAAGAATGTTTTTGAGGAAAATACGATTTTATCCTCCTGTACGGTTAATTTTTATCTGATTTTAGAAAACGCATTAAAAATTTAATCAGCGCCAAACGCCAGTTATTAGCGCCTGGTGCCTGGCGCTAGTGTTAGCGCCTGGCGCTAATGTTAGCGTCTGGCGCTAACCTTATTTTTGCGCGTCAGAACTCTGTTTCGATTTTCTATCTTTTTGGCTGATTTTCTCTATAAATAGCCTTCTAAAAACTCCATTTTGATTCATCAGTTTTCACCAATTCTCTTCAAGAATCTCTTGATTACTTTCTCTCTCTCTTTCTAAGCTTAGCTTTTTACAAACAAAATTCCTCATTCACAAGACCTAGAGATACCTAGCCAAATTCGAAGTTGCCTTCACCCTAGACGTGAAAGGTTTTAATTTATGAGGGTTTGGTCCCAAATCTCTCTTTTAATTATTTAATTTAATTCTTTGATTTTATTATTTTTCTTGAAGTTACTAATGTGTGTATTTTGTTATTAGAAAGAGGTACGAGGCATCCAAGTAAGTACTTTAATGGTTTTTATTGATGTTATCATGTTTAGATTGTTATTTTGATTCCTAGTATCATGTCTAATGGTAACTTTAATATCAAGTATGATGAAAAGTATGATGCTTCCTATGTTCTTCCTAATATTTATAATTGTTAGTATCATGTTAGGGCTAAAGCTTTGATCTTTGATGTTTAGTGACATGCTAGGGTTTGTTATTAATCTTGTTAGTATCATGCCTAGGATCTTGCTATTATGCTTTATCATGATTATTGTTATAATTATTATTATTTTGATTATTTATTATGTTGCTATATATTTATTGTTATTGCTTGATCACACCTTTTATGCGTGTTTAAAGGGAATTGGTACTTGTAATCACGCTTAATAAGATAATTAATAATCTTGTTTAGGGTTAATTTGATTATAATTCAAGTGGTCGCCAATAATAGTTTTATTTGTGCATTAATATTCAACCAACATAGATAAACAAGTTTAGGGTTAATCCTATTGATTGCATGTTAGTCAGAAAGCGCACATGAATACGATCAGAATAAAGTAGAGGCCTATTATTAGGGCAGGTTGAATATCTTTTAGGTTGGACTTCATCCCCGAACTATCAGTCATGGTTCAAGACCTATTGGAGTTAACGATCTCTTGGATCGTTAAGGGGTGTAACCTTCACCCTATGAACGGTTTACAAGTTCCTAAAAATTGTTGGCGACTCTTTTGCTATATCTTCTTTCCCTTTGGATGCCACCGTACTTTAGTGTATGATCACAGTGGGGTTCAAGCTATGGGTAATGCTTGAAATATTCCCTACTGTTATGGAGATCTTTCTTCCAGTTGGAGTAGTCACTTTGACTGTCTTGCGCCATCCTTGCACTAAACCCTCTGTTGGAGTGATGAGCTTCGAGGGGTTAAAGTTTTCACTTTGTAAGACCGTTTGAATGAGCGAGGAGTTGTCCTCTGTATATTTTTGCTCATTCTTCTCGCGTCCAAAGAGGATTCCTATGATGTTAAAGTCAAAGCATGGGGGTACTTTCTCCTTGTGAATAGGAGTTGGGATCTCATCTAAAAAGCAGAAATCCAGAAAGATTTCAAACCCAAGTTGCCTTATGCCATTTACAACAAAGGGTTCGGGAAATTCGTGGCATGGATAGTCCTCTCCTTCTCTTATAAATTGTACATTGAGAATAAGAGGATATTGGTCCATTGGGATTGCTTTCTTTTGGGTACGAGCGTTCTTTCGCGCCATGGACTTTTCTTAGGCTCGCTTTAGATCTTCTAGAATCGGTTCGAAACCAATTCCAAAATTATCTAATTTAGGGAGGCCAACTAGTTCCATTTGTTTTGCTATCTTCTTTTTCTTTCCAAGAGTCATTCCAGGAAAGTGTCCTAGTTTTCTAAGAATAGCATTTACCGTCATATTGGAGTGGAGGTCGTAGCAAAGAGGGGTCCTTTCATCTTCCTCGATTAAGGAGACCTCTTCATTAAAGCCCCACAAATCTTCATCATTCTCGTCGTGCTCCACATTAATAATTTGATTTTCAACAGCTTTAATCCTCATAGGTGAAGAATTGATTGTAATAGGGATCCCTCCAACTATAGCCTTTAATTGTTGATGAAGGGATGAAGGGACGCCCTTAAGGTCATGAAGCCAAGGGAGTCCCAACTATAAATTAAAGGAAGCTTTAATATCCAATACTTGAAAGGTAGTGGCATGTTCTATTGCTCCCGCCGTTACATTCATGGTAATCTTTCCAAGAGCTTGGCGACGAGTATTGTCGTAGGCTCTTATTCCTTGCATTGACGGGGTTAATTCTTCATCCTTTATTTCTAGCATCCTCGCAGTTCTAAGTGGACAAACATTGATTGCCGATTCATTATCTACAAGAGTCATTTGGACATTCATTCTCTTACAGACTACTCTGAGGTTTAGATCCTTGTAATGTTTGTCACCTTCTGGAGGTAGATCCTTGTCGGAAAAAGTGATTAGGTTGATGGGACTAGGGAGATCACTCATGAGAAAGTTAGCTAACCCCTCAGGAGTAGTTTCGTAGTCTATCCCTATCTTGTCCAAGGCATTCATTACCGCCAACCTATGTTCTCGGGATGTAGCTAGAAGTTTCCATACCTTCATCTCGACCTTGGTCTTTTTGAATTGTTTGACAACATCGTTGTCCTTTATAATCGGAATGGGAACTTATTGAGTAGTGGGAATAGGTTGTGTGGTTATTGGAGGTTGCATTCTCCCAGATCTTGTGAGAACGTCTATGTGTGAATCTTCTACATCTCAAAAGTCACTTACTGGATATTTAATTGAAAGTGGAGGTTCTTCCATATCCTTAAGATAGACGTCCTCGTCATCACTGTCCCAAATCCCATTGATGTTAGCATCTTGTTCTTGTGGAATTTGGACTAGTTTCTTGTCAACAATCAGTTTTTGGATTAAATCTTCAAATTTAAAGCAATGCTCAATGGTATGTCCTCCTGATTGATGATATGGACAGTAAAACCTATCTGTCCTCTTTAATGATTCAAACGGTCTCAGTTCGAGAGGTTTAATCTTACCAATCTCAGAGAGAATTTTGAACACATTAGCATAGGAAGTCCCAATTGGAGTGTAAAGCTTATTACTCTTCTTGGGTGTGTCAATTACTTGGAGAGAAAATGGCTTCTTCTCCATGGGTGAACTTTGACATGTTTGCTTTGGACCACCTTTTCTTATTTCTTTGCAAACTCGAAAGCCTCACGCAACAAGTATATTCCTTCCCACATTGATCGTATGAGGATCCATACTTCTTCTCTAGTTGCAGGTTCTTGTCTGGGAGGGAAATCACTCATGGCATCGAAAAAGGTTTCCTCCTCTTCTTAGATAGCATGAATCTGTTCAACTGGTTTGATGAGGGATGAGAGATCACCATGGTCTTCCTCATCAGAAATAGCCAAAGAATCAGAAAGTAGTGCATTATTGATACTTGGCTTTTTACTTGCAGGGGGCAATGGAAGTTTATTGTTATCAATTAAGTCTTGGATAGCTTCCTTAAACTTCCAACAGTTCTCAGTGAGGTGGCCCCTACCTTGATGATATTTACACTGTGCATTGGGATTCCAGTTAGTTGTCCTCTTTTTGACAGGTGGATCCCCAAATGGTCCAATGGGAGTTATAAGACCTTTTGCATGTAGTCTGTCAAATGCGGTGTTATAACTCATACCAATAGGAGTAAAGTTTCTCCTAAATGGTTTCTTTTGTCCTTGATTGTTCATGGCAATGACTTCACTTAAATTAAAGGTGCTAACATTGTTTGAGTTGGTGGTTTTAGAAGAAGAAGGATTGTCGTTCTTCTTACCTTTCCGGCCACTATTGGAGTTATTATTATTAGCAGCTTTTTGTTTAGCAAGGTCGTCTTCAATGTTAATTCCAATGTCATAAACGGCCTTAAAGGTATGCAAATCGTTTTGATACTTAAGATGCTTGGAGTACTTTTCTTGGAGGTTCTTAATGAACATCCTCACATAATCCTTTTCACTAGGTACCTCAATCATCCTGGAAAAAGTTTCTCTCCACTTATTAAAGAAAGAAGTGAAACCTTCGTTCTCTTTTTGCTTAAGTATTTTAAGTTCTCTATGATCAGTTTTAACTTGAATATTACATTTATACATATTAATAAAAGCGTTTACAATAGATTCCCAAGTAGAGGTTTTCTCTTTGTCCACGGAAAAGAACCATTGTTGACAAACGGTTTCAAGAAATAAAGAAAATAAAGAATGAAAGACCTTCCTATCAATCCCCTTAATGTTCATTATTGTCTCGAAAGCTCTTAAGTGGAAATAAGGGTTGTCTATAGCCTTGAACTTTGGATGTCGTTGGCATTAAACTTCTGCGGAAGAAGCTCCTTGTCCACCGAGACCCCTTGCGAGCTAATTCCCTAGACTCTATAGTCATTGGATGTTTTGCTCAAGCTTTCTTGCATGAGCTCCATTTGTTGTTATTTCACAGGGTCATTGATTTGGAGGATTAAAGCCTTTAACACCTGAGTAACGCTGGCCATTTGCTTCTTAAGCTCATTAACTAGCCATTATCTTCTTAGCTTTTCTTTTCCGACTGACTGGTTTATCAAAAAGTTGAACTTGAACAAAGAGGTTGTCCTTGATTAAACACCCTTCCTTTCTTAACCACGCGCTGTAGTTGAGGACATTCCCTAGACGTCGAATTATATACAAACACAAGAATAAAGAAGAATGGACGTCGTTTTTCTTTCACGGGGTTCCTAACATACGCTTCGTGATTCCTTGGTGGAACATTAGTAGTATGGTTGGGAATAGTTTTAATTGTCCCTGTATTAGGATTTTAGGCCAATATAGTACTACTCACATCTTTCCTTGCAGGGCAATGAGACAATACGGAATGAAACAAATTATCCCCCCTCAAGATTGTGATGCCCCTAAAGATGTGATTTTTAAACCCGAACGAATTCCTTGTTGGATGGAATATTGGTCAAGTCTTTCTAGGCGGGTAGTGCAAAATCCTACGGTGAGTATTGTATTATCCTCCTTCTCTAAGGCTTGGATGAATGCGGCAGACAAGGGTGAGCTAAACAAGGCTTGATCACAAAGTCAAGTCGCCTCGGCTCGCAATCCAGCAAAACCTTTGATGCATTCGGCCACCACTACTATTGGTGGTCAAAACAAAGGAGTGAGAAGAAAATTAGACTTCTCATCACCTAAGGCTCGTTCAAAGGAACCAAAGAAAAAGGCTCCTTCTAAACCTGCTCAACAAGGGGGGAGAATTAAAGAACCTTCACCAAATACTCGCAAGAAGACTCCAAAAATCGCTAAAGGCAAAGGAAAACAAGTTGAAAAGACCCCAATTCCTAGATTGAAGAACAATGTTTGGATTAAGTGAAGGGGAAAGATCTAAGGGTGCTGAAACTACTGCAATGAAAACTACTCCTCCCTCGATTGTGACAATTGAGGATATAGTAAAACCTTAGAGTGTTGCACCATTATTAATAGTTTATTTCGAATAAAGTGTAATCACTACTATGTTTTTTTAATATTATTATCTAGTTCAATAATACCTATTGTTTTGGAATTTTTAATGGAATAAAAAGATCTTTATTTATATGACCGAATCATAAGATTGCCTACGTATTCGTATTACGAAATCAGGTCTTTGCGTAGTTCTTTCCAATGTTTATATTATTATTTTATTTTTTATTTTTTCTTCAACCTCTCATGTAGAAATTGAATGAAAAATTAATCAAACTTTGTTTAAAAACTTAAATCAAAGATTAATTTTTATTTTCCAAGTATATGTAATTTTCGAGAAACACCCTCTTTTTTTTATCCCAAGTAAAAATCGCAACTTTATTCAAGCGTTAAAATTCTGGGTTCGTAGTTCGTCATCAGGTGGTGTGCACAACGTCTAAGGTTGCGAGAGCCTGAATCAGTTGCGCGCGACATCTGCGCGCAAAAATTTAAGTTGCGCGCTACACCTGTGCTACGAGTGTTTTTCTTTAAAAAAAATTTCGCCTTATTACCCCCCCAAGTGTGAAGAGATTTTCGTGATGTTCGAAAAAATCTGAACACTTTGAATGGTCTATGTTTTATTTTGAAATTACCCCCCAAGTGTTATGAACTTTACCGTGTTATTCCGTAAAGTGCATAACACTTAAATTCTTATAATTGTATGCTAAAAATGATTTATTTAATGAATGAACGAGTTTATCCGGATTTCATATGTAATATTTTTTAAGTCAATCAAGTTTTATTAATTGGCGAATTTCATCACCTCCAATATCCATTATTATGACATCTTCTCCTGATAGAATTTCTATTACGCGGTAGGGTCTTATCCAATTAGGTTTTAATTTTTCTCTTGGATCGGTTGGTGGACCAATAACCTCTTTTAGTATAAAGTCACCTTCTTTAATTTTTTGGGTCGTACCCTTTTGTTCAAATGTCGTGCAATGCATCGTTGGTAGACTTGTACATGATGCAATGCTCTTAATTGTCGTTCATCGAGAAATAAAAGCTCTTCATACCTCGCTCTTACCCATTCAGCTTCTGGTAGCTTACTTTCGAGTATGATACGTGGGGATGGTATGGATTTACTTCTATTGATGTTCGTATGGACGTTCTATAACCCCATAGAGGGAAGTGTAGTTTATTCGGCTAGTGTTTATAATTTTCTGCCATTTTCTTAATGATGACTGTTATGTTTTTATTTGCCGATTTACAGCTCTATTCACTTGAGTTTTAAATGGAAATGAGTGATATTTTTTACTTTATTACGAGTTAAGAGGGTCTCAAATTCAGCTTTGAATTGAGATCCCTGGTCACTAATTATTTTGTGTGGAACTTTATATCTACAAAATATGTTTCTTTCGAGAATCTTTGGTCCATGTTTGAAAGTGATATTCACGTAAGAAGCAGCCTCAATCCACTTGGTAATGGAATCGATGTCTATTAATATGTACTCGTGCCCACTTGCTCCTATTGGAGAAATTTTACCAATTATGTCAATTCCCCAAATTGAAAAAGGCCAAGGGGAAGTGAGATTGTATAGTTCGGATGGTGGAAGGTGTTGAAAGTTAGCGAACATTTGGCACTCTAAACACTTTTTAACATATTCTATGGAAATCATGTTCCATAGTGGACCAATAGTACCCTTGTCGTGAAATTATTTTAGCAAGCATTTTACCATTCATGTGAGGTCCACAAACACCTTTGTGAGTGTTCTCCATAAGGCGTGTGGATTCGGGTTGGTCTATACACAATAAGCTTTGACCATTAGGTCCCTTTTTGCATAATTGACCATTTAATAGACCATATTGGGCCGCGAGTGTTCTTAAGGCTCGTTGGTCTTTCAATGAAGTATTTTTAGGGTATGCGCCATGGGTAATATATTGGAGGATATGATCATACCAAGGATTGTCTCCTTCGATGTCATTTATTAACTCTATTGCGTTGCAATATGCTGGTTCTTCTCTTCTATCAACGCATAATGACATTATATTTAAGTGATATGGGATGTTGATAATTGAGGCTAATTTTGCTAGCGCATCGACAAATTGATTATCATCCCTTGGGAGATATTTAAAATCAATATGTTCAAAATGCTTGATGAGTTGCTCTAGGTGTGCTTGGTATAATATCATTGTGGAGTTCTTTATTTTCCATTTTTTAAGTATATGATTTATAATCAAACTAGAATCTCCATATACCTCTAATTGTTGCACACCTATGCTAGCTGCTGCTTCTAATCCAATAATGCACGCTTCGCATTCCGCGGCATTATTAGTAACCTCAAAGTCTAGTTTGACAGAGATTGGAGTATGTGTTCCCTCTGGACTTATGAGTAACACTCCCACGCCACATCCTTTTTTATTGGATGCACTGTCGAAGTACATTACCCATTTGTCATCTTGCGTCATGAGAATCTCTTCATCCGAAAGATGAGTAGTTTCTGCATGACTTGTTTGAATAGGATGTTTAGCCAGAAAATCAGAAATTACTTTCCCTTTTATTGATTTTTAAGGAATATATTTTACTTCAAATTCGGCCAACATTACCAACCACTTGGATATTCTTCCTTGTATAGGTTGTTGTTCAAATAAATACTTTATCGGATTTTGTTGAGAAATGACATAAGTAATTTGTGGTAGCATTTAATGTTGTAGTTTTTTAGTTGCCCACACTAATGCTAAACTTATTTATTCAAATGTGCTATATTTTGTTTCATATTAAATGAATTTTTTTACTTATGTAGTACATTGCACGCTCGACTTTTTTTACCTCTTGTGCTAGCATGACACCTGTGGCCGAGTCTGTAATTGTGATGTATAGCCTAAGAGGTAGTTTTCAAGCATCCCACACTTAACTCCCACCGTGATCATACACTTAAGTATGGTGGCGTCCAAAGGGAATGAAGCTAGAGCAAAAGAGTCTCCAACAAGTTTTAGGAATTTGTAAACCGTTCACAGGGTGAAGGTTACACCCCTTCATGATCCATGAGATTGCTAACTCTTTAGTGGTCCGGAACCATGACTGGATATTCAGGGATAAAGTTTCAAATCCAACCTAAAATAGATTGAACCTTCCTTAAAAATAAGCCTCTACTTTATTTTTCTTAGATTCATATGTGCTTTCTGACTACCATACCATCATTAGGTTAACCCTAAGTCTTTTTAATCTATGTTAGTTGAATATTAATGCACAAGCAAAACTATTATTGGCGATCACTTGAATTATAAACATATTAGCCTGAACAAGATTATTAATTATCTTATTAAGCGTGATTAGAAGTACAAATTCCCTTTAAACCTACAAGAGAGGGCATGATCAGGCAATAACAATAATATATATATCAAGCAACATATTGAATATCAAATCATCATCATAATAATAATCTCAAAGCATAATAATATTAATTAGCAAGATCCTAGACATTAAACTGATAAGATTAATAAATCCTACCATGTCACTAAACATTAAAGATTAATGCTTTAACCCTAACATCATACTAACATGATATTAGAAATAGGAGGCATCCTAAACATTATACTAGAAACATACATGATATTAGAAATATTAGTTAAAACCCTAAACATGATACATAGAATTAAAATAATCTAAGCATGCTCTCTATATCAAAAGAACAATTAAATTACTTACTTCGATGCCTTTGTATCTCATTCTAATAACAAAATACACGCGTTAACGTAGACACCTGATTGTGTCTCCCCAAAATACAAACCCAGTGATTAATACCTTTCACATAATTGATTATCGAACAAAGTGAAAGTGTGAAAAGTCTAGTAATGCGATTACTTTTAATAAAAATACTTCATTCTGTTTTCGAAAATATTCCTTTTCGTACTCTATTTATGAAAATAGAAAGTCCAATTTAGTTTGCTCCATGATATGGGTCCAATAATAGTGTAGTTGTATGGGGATTGAAAAGACCTTTCCAACGATATATTATAAGCCCAATTCCGATGAATAATGAGGAAGTTATGGCTAAAATACTAAAATGGGCCCACACCGGATTTTACCTACGACCCAATGATCATGTGGAGGGTCCAAAGGGTTAATCATATTCCTAAACTAATTAGGATTTATTAGAGCAACTCCAATGGTTGTAACTAGGGACTTGCTTGCCATTTCAATAAAATCCTAGCTATTAGCCTGACCATTAGAGCTAGAAAACTCAATTGGCTTGGCTAAGAAAATTAGCTTTGCCAAGCTAATTTGCTTGGGAATTAAACTTGCCAAAATAAAATACTCATTGCACCAATTAAGCTTTTTTCATGTATTTTCTATCCAACAATTACTACCAAGCTAATAGCTAGCCATTAGAGCAAAAAGTAGCTAAAATGATAATTAGCTTAAAAACTTATATGGCATGACAATCTAATTGTCAAATTAGCTTGCCATTTGAGTTGCTCTTAGAAGCTTCTATAAGTTTCTAAAAGATCTTAATTATCCTTTTTTTAAAAGATAAGATCAAAGAATTCAAAATAGAATAAAACTTCTCTTTTTGAGAGTCTTTATTATGTGCGAAATGGAATATCTAAAGATATTATGTTTGTGCCTCATATTTTTTATCCAAATCTTATATGATTGTATATATTTTAATACCAAAAATTTTTAGTATATTTAGTCAACGCTTTTGTTAGTATAGACTTTTAAATTTATAATTTATAATTTATAATTTATAATTTATTTTTTCATAAATATATATTAATTATTTTCTATTTCGGATTTAATAAAAAAAATATTTGATATAACTTCAGAAACAGATTTGAAAACTGATAAAATAATAAATTGGAAGTTTATCTTTTTAACAGGAATTTGCAACAAACTCGATTTGAATTGAGTCTTATCTTCTGAATATTCTAGAAAATTCAACCTAAGCTTTCTAACATATATATATATACATCTATCCAGAATGCTAATACAATACCCATACTTTCAATTTTTCCCAAGTCGTCATCCCTAACCGATCATTCGTCGGCAAGCCATGAGTTTTCTTACTGTGATTCTCTTGTATTGGATTGAGCTTGGAAAACCTGAAATTCTGACTTAAACTTTTCTTGATTTCTTGTTCTACCTATAATTTCTTCAATCTTCTTGGTCCTCATTGAGCATCTCAAAATTAACGAGTTGAAAGTGTTTTTTTTTTAAAGAAAATGGGTTGTTTTCTTTTTTGTCAAAGAAGAAAACTTTGAAGTGTTTTGGGGCGTGGGATTTGCAGGCTAAGGATGGAAAAGTTTGTTGTGGACCACTTATTTATTCAATACTCCACTTCTAAATTTTTGGCCATAGTTGGTTCATTAATAAAATTATTCCTATTTACCCAAACATAATTATCAATACTACATATTACAAGAAGTTGCTTAATTACCCACTACTAGTGTACTAATACTAACTTCGTATCATCTAAATTATTAGTCATACTAACTTAGTATTATTATCTATTATTGTAGACGGAGGCTACTAAGTGAACATTACGGAGGTCAATTACCTTGAGTTTTTACGCACAATCAAGGTAATTTTCAATATCCATTATCTTTAGAATCCCGTTAGGAAATTGTTTTGAAATATTGTGTGCCAAATACGTGCTTATATAATTATATGTGATGAGTGTGCTATCGTATGATATATATTATGAAATTAATTTGTATACTAGCTTTCTATTTTGTGTACTAGTATATGTATTTTCGAAAAAATGATTATTTGATATTGTATGAGTTTTTAAAATAAATAAAATCTTGAGAATTAGATGATTGATAATATGTGATTGATGTTCTATATGTCATGTACGATGACTATGGTCTAATAATAGTGAAATTGAAGTATTATTACTTGGAATGAAATTGATTAGTGCAATACTTGTGTACAGTGTAATCAGATGATTTAATCTAATAAAATGTACAGTGAAATTTAATCTAAGAAGGGAAATGAAACCCGATAGGATGAAGAACATGTTGCCCACTAGTAGTTATGGTTGCTACTAGTTGGTTTAAATTATTGTATGTTGCTGTTAGGCTTCCTCCTAATCATTGAGTATTAGGGAGGGCAATGTTATTAAAATCTACAATCCTAATCCACTTAAACGATGTAAATCGCTGGTAGAATTGTTATGTTGTAGAATCACTCATAGAATTGGTAGAATCGGTTAGAATCGGTGGAATTAGGCTTATAATATGTCATTAGAAAGCTCTTGAAGTATACTTTCTAATAAAGTTGGGTTTGTACCTATATCAATCATATGTATTATGTTATAGACTAAAGAGTGTAAGGATGTCATAGTTGAACCTAACCTTAGTCAATGACTTACATATTATTCAATCTAAATCATATTAAAGCTTATGAAACATCAATTTAAATAACTTAAGATTCTATCCAACCATTTAAATTTTGTATGCATAAGAATGTATTCATGAGTCTCATGCACTCAACTTTGGGCATACAAAAAAGACTTTTATAACATGAGTTTATTGTAGTTGTCATTCTTTAGCTATTTCGTTAATTGAACTAACTTGTCACTTAGTTTTCTATTATTATTGGATTTTTTTTTATTATGTATGTGTCTAGGGAAAATAACTTTTAAACATCGTAATTTTTTTATATTTTAACAACAATGTTGTGTACTCTCACGGAATGGGCTTTTGGTGGAGAGATATCAGTGTGAAAGTGAGCACCTACTCAAGTCATCAATTTATTGTGGATGTCTGTGACCATGAGAACATCCCAAAATGGTGAGCCGTAGGGGTGTATGGCTGGCTGGACAGGAGAACAACCACCTAACATGGGTTATGTTACGTAGAATAAGAGCTGGGAGCACCCTTCCATGTGTAATATTTGGTGATTTTAATGAGATCTTGAGCCAAAATGAAAAAGAGGGTGATGTACCTAGGAGTGAAAGTCTTTGGATTCTTTCCGTAATGCTAGGGATGATTGTGAACTGAGAGATTTAGATTAAAAGGGGAGTATTTTCATTTGGAAGAAAGACAACAATCTTGCAACTTTTAAAAGACAGAGACTTGATCGGTTTATCGCGGATAGTGCTTGGTGAAATATGTTCCCCTCCTATGCGGTGCACCACTTCTCTATTACCATTCTAATCATTCCCCGATACTTTTAAACACAATCAAATATTACGAGAGAGGGAGTAATGAAAAGGTGTTTAAATTTGAACCGTGGTGGATGTCGAGTGAGGAATGCAGTAAGGTGGTGGAGGAGGCGTGGGCATGTAGTGAGGTTTTACCAACAACAGGGAGGATTGAAAACTGTGTAACAAGCCTAACTTCTTGGCCTGATCGATGCTTTGGGGATTTGAAGCAAAAAACTAAGAAAGCAAAGTGCAAGCTGAAAGAAGCGCAAGGTAGGGATCTTGATGCTGCTATACTGGAGCAATGTAACGCTTTTTCTAGTCAGCTGGATGAATTACACCGTATTTAGGAGACGTATTTGTTTGCTCGGGCAGAGCTAATGAGCTCCAGGACGGAGACAAGAATACCTCTTATTTTCACCAAAAGGCTAGTGATCGTCTACGCATTAATGACATTAGTGGACAATATGATGATGATGGTGTTTGGAGAAATAAAAAGAGGAGCTGGAAAAGACTGTTGAGACATACTTTGCAAAGCTATCCGAGAGCTGCAATCCCACGGAATTTGAGCCAGCCTTAGAGGGGATCAAAGAGGTTCTGACTAACGAAATAAATGGGCAGCTAAGTATTGAACCGTCTGCTAATTAAATCAAGGTTTCCTTGTTCCAGTGCTTCCTAACAACGCCTCAGGACGTGACGGTATGCATGCTATATTTTTTCAAAAATTCTGGCATATTGTTGGCAATGATATAATTGGTTTTGTGAAGTGTTGGTGGCGTGGAGAAATGAGCTTAAATGAGATAAATAAAATGTGTGTTGTTCTTATTCCAAAATGCGATGATCCTAAACGCATTACGGAATTCAGACCTATTAGTTGTTGCAACGTTGTGTACAAAATAATCTCAAAAGTTATGTCAAATAAGCTAAAACCTTTCCTAGAAAATATTATTTCAATTGATCAGAGTGCTTTTGTTCCGAAAAGGTTAATCACTGATAATGCCTTAGTAGCTTTTGAGATTTTCCACGCTATGAAAAGAGGGGGTGAAGGAAAGGATGGCACATTTGCTCTGAAGCTTGATATGAGCAATGCTTATGATAGGGTGGAGTGGAGCTTTCAGCAAAGCTTAAGATACGATTCTATACCAATTCTATTGATTCTACTCCTGCAAAAAAAAAAAAAAAAAAAAAAAAAAAAAAAAAAAAACTGATTTTTCGAAACCCATAACTTTTAATTCCGAAGTCGGGATTAGGCTTATAATATGTCATTGGAAAGCTCTTGAAGTCTACTTTCTTATAGAATTGGTTTCGTACCTATATCATTCATATATAATATGTTATAGACTAAAGAGTGTAAGGATGTCATAGTTGAACCTAAATTTAGTCAATGACTTACATATTATTCAATCTAAATCATAATAAAGCTTATGAAACATCAATTTAAATAACTTAAGATTCTATCCAACCATTTAAATTTAGTATGCATAAGAATATATTCATGAGTCTCATGCACTCAAATTTGGGCATATAAAAAAGACTTTTATAACATTAGTTTATTGTAGTTGTCATTTTTTAGTTATTTCGTTAATTGAACTATTTTGACACTTAGTTTTCGTAGGGAATATTTCAAGCATTACCCCGAACTTGAACCCCACTGTGATAATACACTTAAGCATGGTGGATTCCAAAGGGAAATAAGATAGAGCAAAAGAGTCGCCTACAAGTTTTAGAAACTTGTAAACCGTTCACAGGGTGAAGGTTACACCCCTTAACGATCCAGGAGATTGTCTACTCCAATAGGTCGGGAACCATGACTGGTAGTTCGGGGATGAAGGTACAAATCCAACCTAAAAGAGATTGAACCTGCCCTAACAATAGGCCTCTACTTTATTCTGATCGTATTCATGTGCGCTTTCTGATTAACATGCAATCAATAGGATTAACCCTAAACCTGTTTATCTATGTTGGTTGAATATTAATGCACAAACAAAACTATTATTGGTGATCACTTGAATTATAATCAAATTAACCCTAAACAATATTATTAGTTATCTTATTAAGTGTGATTACTAGTACCAATTCCTTTTAAACATGCATAAAAGGCGTGATCAACCAATAACAATAAATATAATCAAGCAACATAATAATCATCATAAATAATAACAATTATAAGAATAATCATTATAATCATGTTAAAGCATAATAATAGCAAGATCCTAAGCATGATACTAACAAGATTAATAACAAACCCTAGCATTTCACTAAACAATAAAAATCAAAGCTTTAACCTTAACATAATACTAACATAAATATTAGGAAAAGAACAGGAAGCATCGCAGGAATCACAATTTTCATATTTGAATTTAGGAATTATAATTTTTACCCTAAACATGATACTAGGAAGATCAAAATAACAACCTAGACATGATTTCAATATCATAATATCAATAAATCAATTAAAGCACTTACTTGGATGCTTCGTACCTCTCTCTAATAACAAAATACACGCGTTAGTAACTTCAAGGAAAATATAAAACAAAGAATTAAATTAATTAATCGAAAGAGAGATTTGAGATATTTTAGATTAGATTTGGGACCAAACCCTTAGAAATTAAAACCTTTCATGTCTAGTGCGAAGGCAACTTCGAACTTGGCTAGGTGTGTCTAGATCTTGTGAATGCGGAATTTTGTAGTTGAGAAAAGGCTAGATTAGAAAATAGAAAGAGAGAGAATATCAAGAATTTCTTGATGAGAGTTGGTGGGAAGAATTGATAAGAATTGATGAGAAGAACTGATGATCGAAAACAGAGGTTTAAGGAGGCTATTTATAGATAAAATCAGCCGAATATGATAAAAAACGAATCAGAGTTTCGAAAAGAATAAAACACGAATGCAGCGCAAAACACACGCGTGTCTCCAAACACTGAGTGCAGCACCAAACGCTATGTTTGGCGCCACGTCTGGCGCCTGATGCTAGGCTTGGCGTCCAGCGCTGCAAATCATATCTTTTGATCCAGAAGTCCAAATAAGTCATATAATATGTCATTGGAAATCTCTTGAAGTCTTCTTTCCAACCCAATTAGAATTAGATATAAATATTTTGTAACTAAAAAGATATGGCCAAAATAGTGGAAGGGTGTCAGTTTTCGATAGAGTTTCATATCTCATTCATATCTTTTTTGTTATTACTCGGATTTAATATTATAATATATCATTGGAAAGATAATTTCAAGATCTATCCAACCATATAAGATTTGGATAAAGATTACGAGGAATGAAAATAAAATCTTAATATATTCCACTTCGTACAAAACGAGGATTCTTAAAAAGGAGTAGTTTTATTCAATTTCAAACTCTTTGAAACTTAATTATCAATCCTAATTCTATTAGGATTTAAGAGAACCTTCTAGAATATTCTAGAAGAGTATAATCAATCCTAATAGCTTTAGGAATGATAATTAATAATAGGCCCTTCTCTAGATCATTTGGCCGCATATAAAAACAAAACCGGGCCCAGTTTAGTATTTTGGCCATAACTTCCTTATTACTCATCGGAATTGGGCTTATAATATATTGTTGGAAAGGTTTTTTCAAGCCCTATCCAACTACTCTATTATTGGACCCTTATCATGGACCAAACTAAATTGGAATGCACGTTTTTCATAATTAAGGTAATAAAGAAATATTTTCAAAAATAGAAAGAAGAGATATTTTAATAAAATTATCTTCATCACTAGAATTGTCACACTTTTGCTTTGTTAGATAATAAAATGACATGAAAGGTATTCATCACTGGGTTTGATTTTGGGGAGACACATTTGGGTGTCTACAGAAACCCCCACTTTAACTGAGTTTGGAGAAACGCAAGTTTCGAAAACAAAAGTCGAAGTAGCGATAGGGACGGAGAATGATTCAGAACGTTCTACGATCCTAAATCATTCTTGTAACGCCGATACGTGCAAACTAGCGTTAGTTAAACAGATAAGAGAGTTAAGACACTAGAAATGTATATCTTGCACCATTGAGCACACGTCTCTAGTGCTGCATTTGCCGTTGTATGTGACAAGCTTCCACAAGCTAGGGAACGCCATCTTGCTGTTTTGATGTTCACTCGTCTCTGAAAAATAGAGCTTTATTAAGATGTCCACGCGTCTCAGAGCAGGAGAGCTTGAAATACATGTCCACGGGTCTCTGAACAAAGATCTTTGAATGATATGCCCATGCGTCTCTGAGCAAAAGAGCTTTTTTTTAATATGTCCACGCGTCTCTGAACAATGGAGCTTTTGGAAGGAATGTCCACGCGTCTCTGAACAATGGAGCTTTTAGAAGAAATGTCCACGCGTCTTTGAACAAAAGAGCTTTGATAGGATGCCCACGCGTCTCTGAGCAGGAGAGCTTTGAATGATATGTCCACACGTCTCTGAACAAAACAACTTTGATGTTATGTCCATGCATCTCTGAACAAAAGAGCTTTGATATGTCCACGTGTCTCTGAACAAAAGAGCATTGATGATATGTCCACGCATCTCTGAACAAAAGAGCTTTTATATGATATGCCCACGCGTCTCTGAACAAAGAGCTTTGATGATATGTTCACGCGTCTCTGAACAATAGAGCTTTGATACTTGAATGTTTGTTGCGATCGTTCGGTTGGTTACGAATAGGAGCTTTGTTGAATGGTAGTATCCTGAAAAAATCAAAAGATTGCCAAAAGGCTTTGCTTGTTCTTTTCTTAGGGTTGACCTAAGGCTTGATGTTTTTCTTAGGGTTGACCTAAGGCTTGATGTTTTTCTTAGGGTTGACCTAAGGTGATTGACTGACTTGAGGTTGACTCAATGTGACTAACTTACTTGAGCCAAGGTGAATTGACACATGTGACTCATGACTCGTGTATGCATTGTATTGTGATCGTGCGACTCGAAAATGCAAAAAAGCAAAAATTTTCCGTCATTTTTGTGGAGGGTACCGAGTTTCTCCCGAAAAAGAAAGGCGCGAAAAAAAGAAAGAAGCAAAGTTTTTGAAGGTGCATGTTGAATGAGCTTAATCCGTTAACGTTGTCTCTCATAGTACAAGGATTGTAATATCTTAGACTATCCTAGTTGACTCGATAATGAAAGTATTTAGGTAACTTAGGCGTGGAGGCTAAGTACTTCGTACTTTGTGATGTAATGATGATTGATTGATGATATGACAAGGCATACATCAACATTGTGTTAAGATTTCATGACAAAGGGGTTCTAAGGGGAAGACTATTTGGTCATGTGTCTGTGATGTGTGTGAAAGTGACACTAAAGTTAGGTCGCAAGGGCTAAGTTTGTGGAAAAAAATATTGAGAAGAGTCAAATGGTGGTGACTCTTAGGCTGGGTAGGGTAATGATGTAGGTATCAAGCCCCCAAGTCTAGCTCTAAGTAGATAGGGATGAGCATAGGAGATCCCTTGATATGATCAATTGTGAATGTAAATGTGAATATGAATGCATTTTTATTACGGTCGTACCTCGATGTGAGGTTGTCTACGTATCCGTTAGGAATTAGGCCGAACGTAGCTCTAGCCGAACCTCGCACTAATGTGTGTATACCTCAAAGAGGTCTTTTAAGGGTTGTAACGTGGTTAGGATAAAGGCTATAGAAGAAAGGGATAAAAGCTCAAGAACCTAGATAAGCCCCCAAGGTGTGCAACCCCTTGCTTTTGAATCTTTATATTTTTATGCTTGAGGCTTTTAACTCTTTTTTAGCTCTCTTTTCTCTTTTTTTTTGGTTTATATTTTTCTCTCTCTTTTGCTTTAGTATTTATTTTATGTTTATAAGTGTGGGCAATCCTGATCATGCGGTCTATCACTCACTTGGCATTCATTTTTCTCAGGCACGGTACCGAGCACTCGATAAGAGACGCAATCTGAGACGTGTTCATATCAAAGACATGTTCATGTCAAAGACATTGGAACACTTGCCCTTTTGTACACTTTTTTTATTTTATTTTTTTTTTGCTATTTTAATCTTTTGAAGTCACTCAAGCTTTTTAAATTGCATAAGTTGCACACCATCCCATCCCAAGGTTAGGTAAATATGAGTTGAAAAATGAAAGGTCTATCGTTAGACGAGGCTCAAAGTGGTTTATCAAGAAAGGATTGTATATGTGAAGGGTGAAAGGTGATATAATGTGGCTACAAGGGGTGCCTCAAATTATTGGTATACCTTGTGCTTAGCTTGACATGGATATTTTATTTTATTTTATTTGCAATGCAATGATCATATGTAAGGAAATAAATGCTCATTTTATTTAAAAAGTGAAGGGTAAAAATCAAACTCTAAGAAATAAATTCAAGGAGGATGAAGGGTGCCTAAGCTAGAATTATTGGGGAAAGGGTTTGAAAAAAAGAAGAAGAAAACATGAAAACTTGGTGAGAAGCTTGCCTTGTGCATTTGTTTCATCATTACCCTCATTTTTTTTGTTTGTCAATCACATGACTCAAACTCGATTCAACATGCATAGATGGAAGAAGGTAGGAAGAATGAAGGTTGTGATATGGAGAAAGAATGTTGAGAATGGATAGATGATGTAGATGGAGAGATATGAAAAAATTAGGAATAGAATGTACCCCCTACTCAAATGACGGAAAAAACCGACTCATGCATGAACCTAAGATATGGTCATGGTGTACAAAGAGTATGTAAAAAGTGTGTGCTAAGACAAGTGAATGTAGGTGATATGTTAAGACTCGCGTCATGACCATGTGGCTAGACTGTGTGACTAGACTCAAGCAAAGACTAAGTTAAGACTTCATGTATATGCATTAAACTGGATAGGTTGTAATATTTTAGTCATAACTTTTTATCTGTGACTCTGATTGGGATGAAACTAACGCCAAATTAAAGATAAAACTCGGGGATACAAATCCATACGTTGTACAACTCGTAGTTCTTCCTAGAACTCCATATATGACCGAAACAAGTTGACTCTTATGCAGTATACGGGAATAAAAATCCGGGTTGACTTAAAGGGACTATAACTCAATTTTAGGTTTATTTATTAGCTCAAATTAATTAATTAATTAATTAAGCAAAGTCCTTTAGTCCTTGGTTAGTTTATTTAAGACTTATTTACAAACACAAGTCAAACCTAACGGTTAGTTTAGTCACATAATAAGTATGCACAAGCAAATAATGCACAAGTAGTCAAGTAGTCACAACATGATGCAATGAGTTTGCAACCTAACCATGGCTCTAGTTCTCTAATGTTCGGGATATGGGTTCGTCAAAGAGGGTCCATAGTTATGAGTCCATATGCACCGCGCGGAAGCCTTACCTTTGGAAGGGTTGGCGCGAGTGGATGGGACACCACAAGTTAAAAACTCGCTTCTATGGTTTGGTGAATTAAACGTTCTCGGATGTACCCTTTGTTGTACAGAGCGTTCAATCAGGTAGATGGAGCATGAATTCCCAGAGGCTTATGTCCATATTTAGAACAGATATGAGTTTCAGAAAAGTGAGAAAAACTCAATCAGGAAGTAGGATCGAGAAATCAGTGCTAAAAATGGTCAAAATTAGAACGCATATTTCTGGCTCGGTATTGGAAGAAATTGGTGCCGGCAAACAGAAGTCGGTGCCGTGATTTGGCTCTAACGTCTAGCGACAGGAGTGTCGCCTGGCGCCAGAGACAAATCCTCAGCGCTAGACTCTATTTTCTGACGCTAGTTCCTACATGCCTTAGCAGCTTTCTGTGCTCAATAAAATTTTCCAGTTTTGCGCAGCATTATTTCGGTCATAGTTGTGAAAGATATTCCTCAAATTTCCTACGTGTAAAAATCCTATGTTTTTAACTCATTACGGATGGTCTTTCCAATGAGATCTTTTTCATGCATATGACAATAATGTTAATCAAAATTACGCACATGAAATACTTAGAACTTTTCTAGTCTCATCCACTCATTCTAAATCATTTCCGAAATAAATTTCAGGAATTAAAATAGAAATCCTCCCCAGTGGAGTTGCCAAAAACTGTAGGGAATATTTCAAGCATTACCCCAAACTTGAACCCGACTGTGATCATACACTTAAGCATGGTGGCGTCCAAAGAGAAAGAAGATAGAGTAAAAGAGTCGCTAACAAGTTTTAGAAACTTGTAAATCGTTCACAGGGTGAAGGTTACACCCCTTAACAATCCAAGAGATCATCAACTCCAATAAGTCTGGAACCATGAGTGGTAGTTCGGGGATGAAGGTACAAATCCGACCTAAAAGAGATTGAACCTGCCCTAATAATAGGCCTCTACTTTATTATGATCGTATTCATGTGCGCTTTCATATTAACATACAATAAATAGGATTAATCCTAAACCTGTTTATCTATGTTGGTTGAATATCAATGCACAAACAAAACTATTATTGGAGATCACTTGAATTATAATCAAATTAACCCTAAAAAAGATTATTAATTATCTTCTTAAGCGTGATTACAAGTACCATTTTCCTTTAAACATGCATAAAAGGCGTGATCAAGTAATAACAATAAATACAATCAAGCAACATAATAATCAACATAAATAATAACAATTATAAGAATAATCATCATAATCATGTTAAAGCATAATAACAGCAAGATCATAGGCAGGATACTAACAAGATTAATAACAAATCCTAGCATTTCACTGAACAATAAAAATCAAAGCTTTAACCCTAACATGATACTACCATGAATATTAGGAAAAGAATAGGAAGCATCGCAGGAATCACAATTTTCATATTTGACATTAGGAATTATAATTGTTACCCTAAACATGATACTAGGAAGATCAAAATAACAACCTAGACATGATTTCTATATCATAATATCAATAAATCAATTAAAGCACTTAATTGGATGTTTCGTACCTCTTTCTAATAACAAAATACACACATTAGTAATTCAAGGAAAATATAAAACAAATAATTAAATTAAATAAACAAAAGAGAGATTTGAGAAAGTTTAGACTAGATTTGGGACCAAACCCTCAGAAATTAAAACCTTTCACGTCTAGGGCAGAGACAACTTTGAATTTGGCTAGGTGTGTCTAGATCTTGTGAATGCGGAATTTTGTATTTAAGAAAAGGCTAGTTTAGAAAAGAGAGAGAGAGAGAGAGAGAGAGAGAGAGAGAGAGAGAATATCAATAATTTCTTGATGAGAATGGGTGGGAAGAATTGATAAGAATTGATGAGAAGAATTGATGATCGAAAATAGAGGTTTTTGGAGGCTATTTATAGAGAAAACCAGCCGGATATGATAAAAAACGAATCAAAGTTTCGAAAAAAATAAAACACGACCGCAACGCCAAACACGTGCGTGTCGCCAGATGCTGAGTAAAGCGCAAACGCTAAAGGCACCAGACGCTAGGCTTGGCGTCCAGTGCTGTAAAACAGTTTTGCGGATTTATTTTTTTATCATATCTTTTGATCCAGAAGTCCAAATAAGTAATATAATATGTTTTTGGAAATATCTTGAAGTTTAATTTCCAACCCAATTAAAATCAGATTAAAATCTTCTGTAGATAAAAAGATATGGCCGAAATAGTTGAAGGGTGTCAGTTTTGGATAGAGTTTCATATCTCATCAATATCTTTTTCGTTATAACTCAGATTTAATATTATAATATATCATTGGAAAGATAATTTCAAGATCTATCTAACCATATAATATTTGGATAAAGATTACGAGGCACGAAAATAAAATCTGAATATATTCCACTTCATACAAATAAGGATTCTTAAAAAGAAGTAGTTTTATTCAATTTCAAACTCTTTGAAACATAATTATCAATCCTAACTCCATTAGGATTTAAGATAACCGTCTAGAATATTCTAGAAAACTATAATCAAACCTAATATCTTTAGGAATGATAATTAATAATAGGCCCTCCTCTAGATCATTGGGCCGCACATAAAACCAAACCGGGGTATTTTGGCCATAACTTCCTCATTACTCATTGGAGTTGGGCTTATAATATATCGTTGGAAAGGTATTTCCAAGCTCTATCCAACTACACTAGTATTGGACCCTTATCATGGACCAAAATAAACTGGAATGCACGTTTTTCATAAATAAGGTAAGAAAAGTAATATTTTAAAAAAAACAGAAAGAAGAGATATTTTAATAAAAACATCCTCATCATTAGACTTTTCACACTTTTGCTTTGTTCGATAATCAAATGACATGAAAGCTATTCATCACTGGGTTTGGTTTTGGGGAGACACATTTAGGTGTCTACACTATCATTATTAGATTTTTTTATTATGTATGGGTCTAGGGAAAATAACTTTTCAACAACGTTATTTTTTCATAATTTAACAACAATGTTGTGTACTCTCATGGTGAAGAATGTGTATCAATAATCCGACTTTATAGTTTATAGTGTATTGTTTGAGTTATGCGCGTGCGAAATTACTTGAAAAACTATTTTATGTTTGTATGTGAATATTATGTTATTAATAATATATATTATTATCATTCTCATTGCTATAAAATTATTTATGTAGTCGTTTGTTACATTTTGAAGCCCAATTTTACATTTTGGTAGATTTGTACGATTCTACGATTTGATTTTACCCCACTCACCGATTCAAAGTAGAATCCCGATTCTGATAACTTTGAGTGAGGGGTGTGCACACTAGGGACATTATGCTTTATTTCATGGCCATAAAGGGTTACATGCGACGCTCCTTAAAGTAGGTGGTGATAGAGACTAGTCCCGGCTTACTGGCGTTCTCTTTCCCTCTCTTAACTAAAGTGATAAAGTGTTATGTGACAAGTTGATTTTGGTTGAGTATTATATTGTCTATGAGACTAAATTATGTATAAAATGTTTTGAACTAAAATTATTTATTTTACAGGACGGAGTTGAAATTAATTAGTTTATCTGATTTTTGGAAGTTTTCTCTCTTTTCTTGTTTTTTTATTTATTTATTTTCCAGGTTGGTAAGAGGGTACTCGGTTACGTGTGAGGAGACGTTAGAATAATCACGTAACTAAGAAAATTCAGTTTATTTTTGAATTAGATTATCCTTTTTTTTTACTATTGTTTTAAAAATAATTGCAGTTTTGATGTAATGACTATTTTATTTTGCCACCAATTAGACACCTTAGTTTATTTAAATATTATTTCAATTTTCTTTGCACTTATTTTCTACGAAAAATAAGTGTAGCAGTAACACTTCCAGAGTTCGATGGTTGGGTTTTTGAAAGTTAAAGGTTATTCTTATTGTTTTAAAAAGACTCGAAGTTTTGGGGTGTTACAAATTGGTAGTAGAGCCAGGTTTTTTTTTTTTTTTTTTTTTTCAAAATTTAGGGAACTAAAATGATTTAAATTAAAAACTTAGGTTTAAAACTTGTTTATAAGTTCGTAATTTGATTTAAGCTTAGGAAAGCCGTGAGTGTGGGAATCACGATAAGGGACTTATGTGTTTTTATAGTACTTTTATTTTATATTTATTATGTGGTTATTTATTTTCTTTATTAGATGGTACAAGAACATAAAAATGCAAGAAAGCCGAGTGCTAGGAAGAGTACACATGTATTACCTGATTCTCCTGACATGGTTCGTATGAAGTACAATGAAAACATTCGACATTACGTGAACCGTTTAAATTTCTGCATTGAACATTTTTATTACAATGTACTTGAGGGTCAATCAGATTACCTTACTCTGGAGATACGATCTCAAATTCTTTTACACACACTACACTTAAGGGGACCTTTTTCTCAACTTAAGAAGAAATATGTTGACTTATACATCAATGGTGAACCAAATGATAAATATTATTATGATGGAAGATGGATCCCTACTGTGGACTACCTTTAGAAGGCAATGATGGAAGCGAAGCGAGACGTTGACTATAACCTAGATGATGATAAGGAGGATGATCCCTAGGAAAGTGAAGCTCATGAGAGTCAAGGGGAAAATAATGATTGAACATTTTTTTTTAAAAAAATCGCGTTTAGTTTATTTGGTTAAAATTTTACAAATAGAAGCTAGTTCTTTTGACTAGAAACTATAGTTTTGGTTATTTGTAACTAATAGTTTATTGAGCTGTTCAGTACTGGTATTTTTAAAGACGATTTCCATTCGCTTTTTGTTTTACAATAAAATAATTTTGATTAACATATTATACTCTGCTATTTTATGATTATTATTTAACGTAATACAAATCATTTCAATTTTCTATCTATTTTATTTATGGAGAACAAAAATCTTATTTTCTTGTGCTTATTTTAGTCAGGTATAGTAATGACTTGGTTGAATGATAGTCAAATCACAAAAACACTGCGCGAATTTATAGCCTAATGCTAAATTAATGCAATATTTGGTTTGGAATTTTCGCCGACTCTATGAATGCTATTGAGATTTAATAAATCTCTTAATTCTTGTCTATATGGATGATGTGTTACATGAAAGAATGTGGTTGATGATTTAATTGCAATTCACACGATCTAAATAAGTCGTGTTAAAATGTGTATGGTGGTAACACCAGTGTTGAAATTGTGCAGACTGTGTATGCAAAATTACCACGTTTACACTAGGTCTCGTTGGAGAAGAATTGCATAAATGGCTGAGACTACTGAACAACTTGTTGCTTGGTTAAGGGCTCTTAAGCAAATGAACCAGAATCTTACAATGTTGTTGGAAAACCAGCTAAATAACAACAACAACAACCACAACAACAATGACAACGACCCACAAGCTGCCATGGTTAAGAAACTTGCTGCATTGAAACCTCCACTATTCACGGGGAAGGAAGATCCCATGTTGGTTGAGAATTAGGTACATGACTTTGACAAGATTTTTATTGCTGCTGGTACCCCTGATGCTCAGAAGGTGGATCAAGCCACTTTCTATTTACGTGAGGCTGCTGATATTTGGTGGGAAATTAAAGGAGCCACTATAAGAGCTCAACAGAACTTTAACTAGGAGGCTTTTGAGAAAGCAATAAGGGATCGTTTATTTCCTGAGCATATCAAGAGGCAGAAGTACAGTGAGTTCAGTAGCTTTAACCAAACTGCTGGTATGAGGTGCAGGAGTATGCTAAGAAATTTAATGAGTCAGGTTTTGTCCTAATGTAGTGCCTGATGAGAGATCCAAGGCTTAGAAGTTAGAAGATGGATTGACTTTAAGGATCCAAAAGAAGGTGATTGGGGATGGTACTGCTGCTACTTATAAGGAGGCCTATGATAGAGCTTGTAATATCGAAAGCATTTTGAAACGTGAGTAGGAGGTCAAGGATAGACATAAGAGGAAAGGGAATGGTGAAAGTTCATTGAACCCTCAAGGTTTTGACAAGAGACCACGCCTCGGGGGTAATAGCAATGGGAATGGTGGAAATGTTCAGCAGGGAGGCCGTAACAACAACAATCAAAGTAATAACCACCAGGGCCAGGGACAACAGAATCAGTAAGGATCTCACAATCGGCCATGTCGTAAATGTGACAAGAGCCATCCAGGACGCAACTGCAATGGATATTTTCTTACTTGCTTTAAATGTGGGGAGGTTGGTCACAAAAAATTTGAGTGCCCAAAGAAGAATAATGGCAATAATAAGGCTAAGAATGGGCAAGGCAACAACAATGGCAATAATGGAGGTGGTTATGGGAGGAACTCAAACTACAGCAACCGTTTCAACAACGCAATTCTCAGGACCAAAGTGGCAATGCTCGAGGAGGGAATGGCCAGAACAACAACAATAGCGGAGGAAGCAACCACAATGGTAATGGTAGGACCAATAATGGAAGAATCTATGTCATGAACCAAGGCGAAATTGACTCTAATGCCAACATTGTGACGGGTACTTTTCTCGTGAACTTAAAACCTGCTTACTTACTTTTTGATTCTAGGGCATCTCATTCTTTTGTAGCCAATTATTTTGTGAATAAACATGATTTAAAACCTTCATCTTTGTGTTAAACCAATATAACAATTCCTTCGGGGAGGTAGTTCCTTGTAGATCCATATACCAAGATATTGCAGTTAACATTGTTGGAACTGAGTTGCTTGCAAGCCTTATCCAGTTTGACTTAATTGACTTTTATTTGATATTGGGAATGGATTGGCTTAGAAAGTATAAGAATAGAATTGAGTGTCATACGCAAAAGATGTCTCTTAGGAGGCCAAGGGGGAATAGAATCTCTTACTAGGGAGTTGTGTCAAAACCAGGGATCAGTATTGTGTCAGCCATGACTTTTCATTCTTATATCCTAAAGGGCTACCCTATTTATTTATGCCATGTGCAATATGTGAGTGTAGAAGAGAAGTCCATAGAACACATTCCAGTGGCGAGAGAATTCCAAGATGTGTTTCCAGATGAAATTCCAGGGATGTCGCCGGTTAGGGAGATGAATTTCAAAATAGACTTAGTGCTTGGGACTAAAGCTATTTCTAATGCACCATATAAAATGGCATCAGCAGAGATGAAAGAGTTGAAGGTACATTTGGAGGAGTTACTAGAAAAGGGTTATATAAGGACAAGTGTTTCACCTTGGGGAGCTCCAGTTTTGCTTGTGAGGAAAAAGGACGGAACCTTAAGGTTGTGTATTGACTACCGAGAGTTAAATAATATCACTATAAAGAACAAATATCCATTGCTTAGGATTGAGGACTTATTTGTTCAGCTTAAAGGTGCTGGGATCTTTTCAAAGATTGACTTCAGGACAGGATACCATCAATTGAGGATTACTGAGGAAGACATACCAAAGACAGTCTTGTGCACAAGATACGGACATTATGAGTTCACTGTTATTCCTTTTGGACTCACTAATGCACCAACAAATTTTATGGATCTCATGAATAGAACTTTTCAGCCATATTTGGAAAATTTTGTGGTGGTGTTCATAGATGATATTTTGGTGTACTCGAGGGATAGAGAAGAGCACGGAGAACATCTAAGAAAAGTGTTGGAAATTCTTAGAGAAAAGAAATTGTATGCTAAATTTTCAAAATGTGAATTTTGGCTAGAGGAGGTAGCATATCTAGGCCATGTGATCTCAAAGGAAGGAGTTACGGTGGACAATCTAAGATTCGGGCAGTTTCTGATTGCCAAGACCCAAAAGTGTGACTGAAGCCAAAAGTTTCTTAGGGCTTTCTGGATACTATAGGAGATTTGTATAAGAGTTTTTGAGGATGGCTCAACCCTTATCAAATTTGATGAAAAAAACTACTAAGTTTCAGTGGGAGGAGAAGTGTGAACAATCTTTTCAAGAATTGAAGCGAAGACTCACCTCAGTAGTAGTCTTAACCTTACCATCAGGGACCGAGGGGTTTGATATCTATAGTGACGCATCTAAGAATGGCTTTGGGTGTTTACTTATGTAACATGGGAAGGTTGTAGCTTATGCATCAAGGCAGCTTAAGCAATATTAACAGAATTACCCTACTCATGATTTGGAGCTAGGGGCTGTAGTGTTTGCTCTCAAGATTTGGAGACACTACTTGTATAGTGTGAGATGTAAGATTTATACGGACCATAAGAGTCTTAAATACATATTCACACAGACTCATTTGAACATAAGGAAAAGGAGATGGCTTGAGGTGCTAACCGACTACAACCTAGACATTCTATATCACGAAGGAAAGGCAAACAAGGTAGCTGATGCTTTGAGTAGGAAGACAAGTCATACAGTGAGCTTGATGATTTTAGCCAAGGAACTTTGTGAAGAATTTAGGAAGTTGAACTTAGAGGTTGTGAAGTATGGCCAGGTGAACGCTCAGTTGAATGCAATGTCAGTCAAACCTACCATATATGATGAGATTCGTGAGAAGAAAATAATAGATGAGTGGTTGACCAAGGTGAGAAAGATGAAAGAAGAAGGAGCAACAACTAAGTTTGATGTAGATAATAGCAGAGCAGTGAAATACAAAGGGAGATGGTGTATTCCTAAAGATGAAGATCTCAAAAAGAAGATTTTGGAAGAAGCTCACAACACCCTGTACTCTATAAGGATATTAAGCAACATTTTTGGTGGCCGAACATGGAGCATGAAGTAGTTGAGTTTGTGGCAAAGTGCCTTACATGTCAGAAAGTGAAGATACAACATATGAGACCTAGAGGGAAGCTGCAATCGTTAGATATGCCAGGATGGAAGTGGGAGTCTATCTCTATGGATTTTGTGATGGGATTACCACTTACAAGAGCAGCAAAGAATGATATTTGGGTCATAGTTGATCGTCTAACGAAGACAACAAGATTCATAGCAATAAAGGATACTTAGAATGTGAATCAGTTGGCAGATGCCTATGTGAAGGGAATTGTGAGGCTACATGGAGTTTCTAAAGATATTATTTCAGACAGAGATCCAAGATTTTTATTAAAGTTCTGGGAAATGTTTCAGCAAGCATTTGGCACTATCCTGAAGTTTAGCACAACGTTTCACCCTACTACAGATGGACAGACAGAGATAACAATTCAAACCTTGGAGGACATGTTGAGAGCTTGTGTGATGGACTTTGGTGGATCTTGGGATGAAATATTACCTATGATCGAATTTTCATACAATAATAGTCATCATGCGAGCATAGGAATGGCACCTTATGAAGCATTATATGGGAGAAAATGTAGGAGTCCCTTGTGTTGCAGTGATATCAGTGAGTCTTTGACTTTGGTGCAAGAAATGATTGAAGAAACAACGAAGCAAGTTAGGCTTATCCAGGCAAATATGAAGGCATCTCAAGATCGACAAAAGTCATATGCAGACCAAAATAGGAGAATAGTGGAATTTGAAGTCGGGGAAAAGGCTTTACTTAAGGTTTCACCTACCAAGGGAGTCATGCTAGAAAAGGGAGGTTGAATCCTAGATACATTGGGTCGTATGAGGTATTGAAGAGAGTTGGAGAGGTGGCATATAAACTAGCCCTACCCATGGAGTTAGCCAATGTTCATAATGTTTTTCATGTTTCCCAACTCCGAAAGTATGTATATGACCCTACTCATGTTATCCAACCCGAGATAATGCGAAGAACGCCCTGTTAAAATTCTCAATACAAAAACAAGAAGTACTCGAAATAAGGCGGTAAAGTTAGTTAAAGTACTATGGTGTAATAAGAATTCTAAAGAAGCTACTTGGGAAGTTGAACATGACAAGAAAAAGCGTTATCCGGAAATTTTTGAGCAAGTATGCTAAGTTTCGAGGTAGAAAATCTTAAAGGGGGGTAGAATGTAATACTAAATTAGCCTCTGTCATCGTGTGAGCCCTTTTGAGAACTAACTTTAAAGTTCGAGGACGAACTTTCGTTTTAGGGGGAGTAGATGTAATACCCAAATTATTAAGTATATTTAGTCAACGCTTTTGTTAGTATAAACTTTTAATTTTATAATTTATTTTTTCTCAAATATATATTAATTATTTTCTATTTTCGGATTTAATAATAAAAAAACAAAAAAATAATGATTTTGATAACTTCAGAAACAGATTTGAAAACTAATTAAATAATAAATTTGAAGCTTATCTTTTCAACGGGAATTTGCAACAAACTCAATTTGAATTGAGTCTTATCTTCTGAATATTCGAGAAAATCCAACCTAAGCTTTCTAATATATATATACATCTATCCAGAATGCTAATACAATACCCATACTTTCAATTTTTCCCAAGTCGTCATCCCCAACCGATCTTTCGTCGGTAAGCCATGAGTTTTCTTACTGTGATTCTCTTATATTGGATTGAGCTTGGAAAATCTGAAATTCTGACTGAACCTTTTCTTTATTTCTTGTTCTACATAATAATTTCTTTAATCTTCTTGGTCCTCGTTGAGCATCTCAAAATGAACGAGTTGGAAGTGTTTTCTTATTGAAAATTGGTTGTTTTCTTTTCTGTCAAAGAAGAAAACTTTGAATTGTTTTGGGGTTTTGGTGCGTGGGATTTGCAGGCTAAGAATGGCAAAGTTTATTGTGGACCACTTATTTATTCAATACTCCACTTCTAAATTTTTTGTCATAGTTGGTTCATTAATAAAATTATTCCTATTTCCCCAAACTTAATTATCAATACTACATATTATAAGAAGTTGCTTAATTACCCACTACTAGTGTACTACTACCAACTTCGTATCATCTAAATTATTAGTCATACTGATTTAGTATTATAATCTATTATTGTAGACGGAGGCTACTAAGTGAACGTGTCGGAGGTTAATTACCTTGAGTTTTTACGCACAATCAAGGTAATTTTTAATGTCCATCTTTAGAATCCCGTTAGGAAATTGTTTTGAAATATTGTGTGCCAAATACGTGCTTATGTAATTATATTTGATGAGTGTGCTATAGTATGATATATATTATGGAATTAATTTATATACTAGCTTTCCATTTTGTGTATTATTATATGTTTTTTCGAAAAAAATCATTATGTGATATCGTATGAGTTTTTAAAATAAATAAAATCTTGAGAATTAGATGATTGATTATATGTGATTGATGGTCTATATGTCATTTACGATGACTATGGTTTAATAATAGTGAAATTAAAGTATTGTTACTTGGAATTAAATTGATTAGTGCAATACTTGTGTACAGTGTAATCTGATGATTTAATCTAATAAAATGTACAGTGAAATTTAATCTAAGAAGGGAAATGAAACCCGATAGGATGAATAACAGGTTGCCCACTAGTAGTTATGGTTGCTACTAGTTGGTTTAAATTATTGTATGTTGTTGTTAGGCTTCCTCCTAATCATTGAGTATTAGTGAGGGCAATGTTCTTAAAATCGCGATTCAGATCGTAGAATCGTACGATTCTACGATCCCAATCCACCTAAACGATGTAAATTGCTGGTAGAATCGTTATGTTGTAGAATCGCTCATAGAATCGGTTGAATCGATTAGAATTGGTTGAATTAGGCTTATTTGGAAAGCTCTTGAAGTCTACTTTCTAATAGAGTTTGTTTCATACCTATATCGTTCATATGTATTATGTAATAGACTAAAGAGTGTAAGGATGTCATAGTGGAACCTAACTTTAGTCAATGACTTACATATTATTCAATCTAAATCATAATAAAGCTTATGAAACATCAATTTAAATAAATTTTATGATTCTATCCAACAATTTAAATTTTGCATGTATAAGAATGTATTCACGAGTCTCATGCACTCAACTTAAGGCATATAAAAAAGACTTTTATAACATAAGTTTATTGTAGTTGTCATTCTTTAGCTATTTCGTTAAAAGAACTAACTTGACACTTACTTTTCTATCATTATTGGATTTTTTTTTTTATTATGTATGGGTCTAGGGAAAATAACTTTTCAACAAAATTTTCAACAACGTTATTTTTTTCATAATTTAACAACAATGTTGTGTACTCTCATGGAATGGGGTTTTGGTGGAGAGATATCAATGTGAAAGTGAGCACCTACTCAATTCATCAATTTATTGTGGATGTCTGTGACCATGAGAACATCCTAAAATGATGAGCTGTAGGGGTGTATGGCAGGCCGGAATAGGAGAACTAACACCTAACATGGGCTATGTTACGTAGAAATAAAGCTGGGAGAACCCTTCCATGTGTAATATTCGGTAATTTTAATGAGATCTTGAGCCAAAATGAAAAAGAGGGTGGTGTACCTAGGAGTGAATGTCTTATGGATGCTTTCTATAATGCTATGGATGATTGTGAACTGAGAGATTTGGGTTAAAAGGGGAGTACCTTCATTTGGAAGAAAGGCAACAATCCTGCAACTTTTAAAAGACAGAGACTTGATCAGTTTATGGAAGATAGTGCTTGGTGTAATATGTTCCCCTCCTATGTGGTGCACCACTTCTCTATTTACCATTCTAATCATGCCCCGATACTTTTAAACACAATCAACTACTACGAGAGAGGGAGGAATGAAAAGGCGTTTAAATTTGAACCGTGGTGGATGTGGAGTGAGGAATGTAGTAAGGTGGTGGAGGAGGCGTGGCCATGTAGTGAGGCTTTATCAACAACAGGGAGGATTGAAAACTGTGTAACAAGCCTAATTTCTTGGGCTGATCGATGCTTTGGGGACTTGAAGAAAAAAAATTAAGAAAGCAAAGTGCAAGCTAAAGGAAGCGCAAGGTAAGGATCCTGTCGCTGCTATATTGGAGCAATGTTACGCTTTTTCTAGTTAGCTGGATGAATTACACCGTATGTAGGAGACGTATCAGTTTCCTCGGGAAGAGCTAATGAGCTCAAGGACAGGGATAAGAATACCTCTTATTTTCACCAAAAGGCTAGTGATTGTCGACGCATTAATGACATTAGTGGACTATATGATGATGATGGTGTTTGGAGAAATAAAAAGAGGAGTTGGAAAAGACTGTTGAGACATAATTTGCAAAGTTATTCGAGGGCTGCAATCCCATGGAATTTGAGCAAGCCTTAGAGGGTATCAAGGAGGTTCTGACTAACGAAATGAATGGGCAGCTAAGTATTGAACTGTCTGCTAATGAAATCAAGGCCGCCTTGTTCCAGATGCATCCTAACAAAGCCTCAGGACGTGACGGTATGCATGCTCTATTTTTAAAACTTTCTGGCATATTGTTGGTAATGATATAATTGGTTTTGTGAAGTGTTAGTGGCGTGGAGAAATGAGCTTGAATGAAATAAATAAAATGTGTGTTGTTCTTATTTCGAAATGCGATGATCCTAAACGCATTACAGAATTCAGACCTATTAGTTGTTGCAACGTTGTGTACAAAATAATCTAAAAAATTATGTCAAGTAAGCTAAAACCTTTTTTGGAAAATATTATTTCAATTGATCAAAGTGCTTTTGTTCCGAAAAGGTTAATCACTGATAATGCCTTAGTAACTTTTGAGATTTTCCACGCTATGAAAAGAAGGGGTGAAGGAAAGGATGGCACAATTGCTTTGAAGCTTGATATGAGAAAAGCTTATGATAGGGTGGAGTGGAGCTTTAAGGAAAGAGTTATGATGAAGATGGGTTTCTATGATGGTTGGGTTCGAAGAATTCTAGAATGCCTCTCAAGTGTCTCGTTTGCTTTCAAAATTAATGGGAAAATTTCAGGGTCGGTTGTACCTTCTTGGGGCCTTTGCCGGGGGGATCTGATATCTCCGTACCTTTTTCTCATTGTTGCTGATGCCTTTTCGACTTTGCTATCAAAAGCGGCTAGTGATAGACTAATTCATGGAGCGAGAATTTGTAGGGGTGCCCCTAGAGTGTCACATTTATTTTTCGCCGATGATAGACTTCTTTTTGCTAAAGCTACTGTAAGTGAGTGCTCGATGATAGCATCCGGTCAAAGTGTCAATCTAACAAAAACAGACGTCGTATTTAGCAAAAATGTGAGTGATTCTCGAAGTGTGGAGAATGTGGGAATTTTGGGGGTGAGAGAAGTGGAGAGACATGAAAATTATTTAGGTTTACCAACGATTAGTAGTAAATCTAAGAAAGCTATTTTTGCCAGTTTAAAAGAGAGAATTTGGTGGAAAATTCAAGGTTGGAAGGAGAAGCTTCTATCTAGACCCGGGAAGGAAATTCAAATCAAGGCCATAGCTCAGGCAATCCCGACCTATAGGATGAGTATCTTTAATATTCTACAGACTTTAATTGATGAGATTCATACTCTTCTAGCCCGATTGTGGTGGGGTTCCTCGAAAACATCAAGGAAGATGCATTGGCATAGTTAGGACTCCATGTGTAAACCGAAATCCCAGGGGGCCTTGGCTTCCGTGATCTCAAGCTTTTTAATCAAGCTTTGTTAGCCAAGAAAATGTAGAGATTGTATAACTCCCCGAATCCTTTGCTTAATTTAATACTCAAGGCTTGATATTTCAAGCATAGCTCTATTCTTAAAGCATATAGAGGGTATGACCCAAGTTATTCTTGGAGGAGTTTATGGGGGCCATTGTCTCAGCTAATTGAGGGGATTAAATAGGAAACTAGTAATGGTAAAGATATTTGGGTGTGGCTAGACTCCTGGATCCCTGGCGATATTATCCCTGCTCATAGAATAGATTTTGATTCTGACCTTCGTGTTGCGGACATGATAGACCAGCAATGTGGCGAATGGAAGAGATAAAATTCAACAGCTTTTTCCCAATGAGGTATGTGCACTCATTTTACAGATTCCTCTATCAACTAATATGCCAAATGACATGAGGTATTGGGGTCATACAAAGAATGGTGTACATAGTGTTAGAATGGCATATTGGCTTGGAAAATTAGGCGTGGCACAAACTGGAAACATAGCTGGTAACTACATTGATCAGAGGGTATGGCGGGTTACTTGGAGTGTTGGTGGTCCACCTAAATTGGGGAACTTTGTTTAGAACGCTTGCAAAGGGAGTATGGCGGTCAAAAGAGAACTACATAGAAGGCATATGGTTGCGGATGATGTATGTGGGGGATGCGGGTTAGAGGTCGATTCTATAGGCCATGTTCTCTTTGATTGTAGGGTGTTACATAAGGTATGGCGGAAGTATGAGCTTGACTCTATAATTGCAGATTTGCCTAGACAAGCCCCTTTCCCTGAGTGACTGCTATGGATGTCTGAAAAGGTGGACAAAAGGAAGCTACTGACAATCTTAATAATTGTGTGGGCTATGTGGTGCTGCAGGATTAAGAGGGTACATGACAATGTTACCCTTGATGCTGACTTTGTTGCTGCAAGTTTCCTTCGTATGGTTCATGAATACAACAATTATGCTGCCAAAGTTAACCACCATCCTTCCTTGCCCCGTGTTATTGTTGTAAGCAAGGTGGATGCGCCCTCCTAATGATGTTATTAAAATCAATGTAGATGCTCACATTGGCTCGAATGTGAGTGGTGGTTTGGGGGTGGTTGCTATGAACGGGGAGGGCAACATTACCTAGGTTATTGTCAAGAAAAACCCTGCCAATTGGGATGTGGATGTGGAAGAGGAATCTGCTGTGAGGTTCGGGTGTCAAGTGGCCAAACGTATGGGTGTTCAACACATATGGGTCGAATGTGATGCTGAGGGTGTAGTTAACAATATTAAACAGGCAAAAACTGATCTTTCTCCTATCTAGCTTTTCTATGATGATGTAGGTTGTCTTGCCAAATCTTTTTATGTCTTCAATATTTCTCATGTACGTAGAGCAAGAAACATAGTTTCCCATCTGGTAGCGTGATGGGATACCCGTGGTAATGATGAACTAGTATGATTGGGTAATTTTTCGCAAAGCATATTAGCTCTTGCGGCTCTTGATTTGGAATAAAAATCCTGCTAACGTCTTCCCTAACAAAACTCCTCATATCCACCCAAATTGTGCAAATAATATGCACATAAAAAAACACCCTCACCTCACTCACTAATAGCTCCCCCAAGCCAAGCTTGGGACTAGTAACCAATGGGGCAAATCGGCTTGTAATGAGGCAAATAAACAACAAAATATCAAGGCAACAACATGGATATCAAGAAGGGAACAAATGCATCTACAATCATTTGAAGGTCACTTTAGGAAATATTTTAAGCATTACCCCAAACTTGAACCCTACTGTGATCATACACTTAAGCATGGTGGCGTCTAAAGGGAAGGAACCTAGACCAAAAGAGTCATCAACAAGTTTTAGGAACTTGTAAACTGTTCACATGGTGAAGGTTACACCCCTTAACAATCCAAGAGATTGTTAACTCCAATAGGTCTGGAACCAAGACTGGAAGTTCGGGGATGAAGGTACAAATTCAATCTAAAAGAGAAAAAACCTGCCCTAATAATAGGCGTCTACTTTATTCTGCTTGTATTCATGTGCGCTCTCTGACTAACATGTAATCAATAGGTTTACCCTAAATCTGTTTAATCTATGTTGGTTGAATATTAATGCACAAATAAATCTATTATTGGTGATCACTTGAATTATAATCAAATTAACCCTAAACAAGATTATTAATTATCTTATTAAGCGTGATTAAAAGTACAAATTCCCTTTAAACATGCATAAAAGGTGTGATCAAGCAATAAAAATAATCATCAAGCAACATAATAATAATCATAATAAGAATAATAATTAAAATAATCATAATCATGTTAAAGCATAATAATAGCAAGATCCTAGGCATGATACTAACAAGATTAATGACAAACCCTAGCATGTCAAAAACAATAAAATCAAAGCTGTAACCCTAACATGATACTAGCATGATATTAAGAAAGAAAAGCAGAAAGCATCATAGAAATCATAATTGATATTAGGAACTTATTGTTGTCACCCTAAACATGATACTAGGAAGTAATAAAACATCTTAACATGATACTAGGAATCAAAATAATCTAAGCATGATTTTTATATCAAAATATCAATAAAATAATTAAATTACTTACTTGGATGCCTCGTACCTCTTTCTAATAACAAAATACACACGTTAGTAACTTCAAGGAAAATAATAACCAAACAATTAATTAAATAATTGAAATAGAGAATTGGACCAAACCCTCAGAAATATCAAACCTTTCACGTCTAGGGCGAAGGCAACTTTGAATTATGCAAGGTGTGTCTAGATCTTGTGAATGCGGAATTTTGTTTGTGAAAAGTTGGTTTAGAATAAGAGAGAGAGAATATCAAGATTTTCTTGATAAGAGTTGGTGATGAGTGACATTTATGTCACTCTTAGGGAGTAGTATTAGAGTCATTTTCGTGTTTATTTTATCTTATTTTCCCTTTCTTTCTCTTGTTATCTCTTTAATAACATTTATTGTTTATTTGGTAATTTTGTCGTGTTTTAGTTCTTTTTGTAGTTTTTATTAGAATTAGTTTATTTTCGTATTTTATTTGCTTTCGATTTATTTTAGTTCGTTCCTTTCCTTTGTTACTTTCATAGTTTTAATTAGTTTTAATTTTATTTTATTTACTTGTATAGTTTTATGTCTTTATTAGTTTTAGTTTTATTTCTCTTATTTCAATTTTACTTTTATTTATTTATTTTTATTAGTTTAGTGTTACTTCTCTTTTTCTATTTTATTTTATTTATTTCCTTTTTATTTATTTTATTTTATTTGTCTCGGTTTCACACTTTTATCCTCGGGTTTGTTTGTGTGTAGGCTCGTGTTCAAGGTCCAAGTCAAAGCTTTTCAATTGCCACCACAATCAACCACAGCAGCCGTAACAACCACCAGCTCCACCTACAACCTTCACCACACCACCAATCACCCCCGTAACCAATTCACCTGCTCCATCTCCACCACAATCAACCATGCACATCAACCCAATCACCAACTTCCCTGCTGCAACCACCAACTCATCAGCCACCTCCTATCATCCACCACTCACCTCCGTTTCCTTTGCTCCCTGACCACCAATTTTACCCACCTAACAAGTCCCCTGACAGCAACCTACCACCAAAATCAGCATCATCTCCACCTTCAGCCACCCTTAACACCATTCCCCGACTCCATCAGTCTTCGACTCACACGCAACAACAACCTCTATCATCCCACCATAACCGCACCAGCACCTCAACTCCAATTCACCGCAGCCACTCAATTTCAGCCACCAATTAACCTCCTTCGTCCACCCTTCGCGCACAGAAACACCAGCCACAAAACCAGAGCAGCCACGCACCTGAACCAACATCAACCCCTGCACTACCGTCAACAACCAGCAACAATTAAGCAACAAATTGCAGTAAATTCACAGCAAGAAGCTACCTAGACCACCGCGGGCGCGGCCTTGGGTCCTTCCATCCTTCTCCAAGTTTCGGTAGATTGCAAGGAGATGCCTAGCCGCGGCCGCTCCTTTGCGGATCTTGAATTCCTTAATCCTCACGTGCCTTGCTTGTGAATGGGGGTTCTTATTGAATTTGGACGGCCACGATTGAAGGTGATCGATGGTGATGGCTTGAAGACTCATGCGTGAATGGTGAAGATGATAATTCAGAGCAGCCAAACTGTTTGAGGGAATTTGGGAATTTTTGGTTCTTTTTCCCTTTTATTTTTAGTATTGTTATTTTATTTATTTTAATTAGTTTTATTTTCTTTTTATTTATTTTATTTTATTTTAAGCCTTGTATTATAAATACCCCTTTATTGGGGGGTTAATACTCTCTCAACTTTTTATGCATCTATTCCATTCTCTAATTAGTTTTTAGGAGAGCTTCTCTCTCTAGGTTTAGTTTAGGATTAGGATAGTTTAGAGAGAGAAAGTAAGGGTTTTACCATTGTTGAGCTTGGATATTGAAGAGGAAGATTGATCATCTTGCTTGTAGATTTTCACATTCAATCAATGAGAATCTCTAACTCTCTCTCCTCTATTTTTTATTTGCTTTATTTTGATTATTATTTTAGTTGTTGGTATTGCTTTTTAATCATGTTTATTCTTTATTATTTGTTAATTAATCTTGTTATTATCATGATTAGTGGGTAATTTCCCTAATAAGGGGATGGTTGTGGTGTTGTTGGACCTTGAGCATGTTCTAGGTTTTAGAATTGATTTATTTGTGATTAAAGTCTTTATTTGATTGATATTCTTTAATCTTCTTGCAAGTACACATTGTTGGTTGATTAAAGGTGAATCTTTGCTAACAAGAAACGGAAGTTGACTTAGTTAAGGTTCATTACTATCGATTGTTATTTAATAGTACCTCCTAGTATATGGTTCTAATGTGGAAACATAGAGGCTATGTTAGGAGAAGCCAATTGACCCCGGAAGGCGGCTAGATTGGATCCTTTGTTTTGATACTCGAGCATGTTTAGTTCATAATTAATTCAATTTCTATGCCTTTGTTTATGTTCAAGTGAATGATATACCTAAACCATTTCCTTAGTGTTTTATTTCTTGTTTTAGCATCTTTAGACTTTAGTTTATTTATCTCCTATTCCGGACTAGCTTAATTGTCGATAACATTTGGTGGTGTTTACCTGTTCTCTGTGGTTCGACCCCTATGCTTGCCTTATACTCGTATTAAGTTTGTTTAGGTTGTATAAATTGTATTTGATATAGGGATAGACAATTAACGACGCGTTTATTTCCTCATCAGTTGGTAATTAAAAACGGAGGTTTAAGGACGCTATTTATAATGAAAGCAGTCAGGATTTGATAAAAAAAAGATTCGGAGTTCAAATAGGAATAAAACATGTCGCTTTCGCCGCAACAGCCCTCGTCGCCGCGCGACAGGCCTGTCGTCCGGCGCTACAGGATAGTTTTGCGGATTTTGTTTTTATCATATCTTTTGATCCAGAAGTCTACATATGGAATATAATATTTCGTTGGAAAGCTATTGAATTCTACTTTCCAACCCAATTCCAATTAGATTAAAATCTTTTGTAGATCAAAAGTTATGGCTGAAATAGTGGAAGGGTGACAGTTTTGAATAGAGTTTCGTATCTCATTCATATTTTTTTCGTTATAACTCGGAATTGATATTATAATATACCATTGGAAAGATAATTTCAAGATCTATTCAGCCATATAAAATTTTGATAAATATTATGACGCACGAAAAAAATATGTGAACATATTCCATCTCATACAAAACAAGGATTCTCAAAAGGAGTGGTTTTATTCAATTTCAAACTCTTTGGAACATAATTATCAATCCTAACTCCATTAGGATTTAAGGAAACCTTCTAGATTATTCTAGAAGATGATATTAAATCCTAATAGCTTTAGGAATAATAATTAATAATAGGTCCTCCTTTAGATCATTGGGCCGTATGTAAGAACCAAACCGGGCCTAGTTAAGTATTTTGGCCATAACATCCTCATTATTCATCGGAATGGGGCTTATAATATATCTTTGGAAAGGTCCTTTCAACCCCCATCCAACTATACTATTATTGGACCTATATTATGGACCAAAATAAACTGGAAATCATGTTTTTTCATAAATAGGGTAGGAAAAGAAATATTTTCAAAAACAGAAAGAAGAGATATTTTAATAAAAACATTCTAATCACCAGAATTTTCACACTTTCGCTATGTTCGATAATCAAATGAAGTGAAAGGTATTTATCACTGGGTTTGGTTTTGAAGAGACACAAGTGAGTGTTTATAGAAGCCCCCACTTTGACTGAGTTTGGAGAAACGTAAGTTTCGAAAACGAAAGTCAAAGTAACGATAGGGACGGAGAATGATTCAAAACGTTCTGCGATCCTAAATCATTTTGTAACGCCGATACCTGCAAACTAGCGTTAGTTAAAACAGATAAGAGAGTTAAGAAATGCGTATCTTGCACCGTTGAGCACACGTCTCTAGAAGTAACTGATTGTTGCATTGTTGTTGTGATAACCTTCCAAGCTAGGGAACGCCATCTTGCTGCTTTGCCGCTGCTGATGTTCACTCGTCTCTGAACAATGAAGCTTATGTCCACGCGTCTCTGAACAAAGACCTTTGATATGATATGCCCACGCGTCTCTTAGTAAAAGAGCTTGGATGTTATGTCCACGCGTCTCGGAACAAAAGAGATTTTTTCTTGAATCATAGTGACAACCTTCCTAATCATAGAAAATTCGTCGAAGACCGCCTCATCACGAACCGCTCTTCTCAAATCTCGGTGACATCCTCTACAATCTTAGCGAATGTTGTCGAAGACCGCCCATCTCGTGTTATCTTCTCAAATCTTGGTGACAACCTCCACAATCTTAGCGAATTCCGTCGAAGACTGCCCATCTCGTGCTATCTTCTCAAATCTTGGTGACAACCTCCACAATCTGAGTGAATGCTGCCGAAGACCGCCCATCTCGTGCTATCTTCTCAAATCTTGGTGACAACCTCCACAATCTGAGCGAATGCTGTCGAAGACCTCCCATCTCGTGCTATCTTCTCAAATCTTGGTGACAACCTCCACAATCTTAGCGATCGGTGTAGAAGACCTCCCATCTCGTGCGATCTTCTCAAATCTTAATGACAACCTCCACAATCTTAGCGAACGCTATCGAAGATAACTTCTCTTGAAACCATCCTCAAATTTCTGACAACCTTCCATATCCTAGGGAACTCTATCGAAGATAACTTTGCTTGAAGTCATCCTCAGTTGTTACGATAATGTTCCAAAGAAAATTACCGAAGACCAACGCTTGTCGATCTTTAAAGCTCACTTGAACTTTGTTGTTGCAATTTTTTGCTGTAATTTCCTCGGTGCCAATACGTAGGCGCATTTTTGCTGTTTTTGAACCATTACGTCGTTGCTTTTACTGCTTGTGAACCATTATGTCGGTGCCTTTGCTATGAGCCAATAATTAAGCGCTTTAAGCTAAGTGAGACGATCTTTTGTCAGGTCGATCACTTTATGTGATTGTAATCGAGCCGATTACTAAATCATGTCAAATTGCTTAGAAGGGCTAACTAGCGCACCAAGGAACCGGAAATTTCTGCATTAGGTCCGCTAATCTAATAAGGGGGCCACTGTAGACACCCATTTGTGTCTCCCCAAAACCAAACCCAGTGATGAGTACCTTTCACATCGAATCATAATCGAATGAAGTGAAAGTGTGGAAAGTTTAGTGTTGTGGATAGTTTTAATTTCTTTTCTCTTCTCTTTGATTTTGAAAACCTATTTTAAGAAAACAGCCAATCTAGTTTATTTGGTCCATGATATGGGTCCAATAGTAGTATAGTTGGATAGGGCTTGAAAAGAGCTTTCCAACGATATATTATAAGCCCAATTCCGATGAATATTGAGGAAGTTATTGCCAAATTACTAAACAGGGCCCGGTTTGAGCTTTATATGCGGCCCAATGATCTAGAGGAGGGCCTAATAAAGATTTATCATTCCTAATGAAATTAAGAATGGTTTTAGTCTTCTAGATTCTTCAAGAAGGTTCTTTTCATTCCTAATTCAATTAGCGTTGATAAATTGACTTTTTAGAGTTTTAACCAGAATTAAAGAATGTTTTTGAGGAAAATACGATTTTATCCTCCTGCACGGCAATTTCTATCTGATTTTAAAAAATGCGTCAATATTTTAGTTAGCGCCAACGCCAACATTAGCGCCTGACCCTAAGCTTGGCGCTTGGCGCCTAGCGCTAGCGTTAGCACCTGGCGCTTATGTCAGCGTCTGGCACTAACCTCGTTTTACGGGTCAGAACTCTGTTGTGATTTTTTATCATTTTGGCTGATTTTCTCTATAAATAGCCTTCTAATAATTTTGTTTTCAATCATCAATTCTCTCTACCAATTCTCATTAATTCTCATCAAGAATTTCTTGATTCTCTCTTTCTTTCCAAGCCTAGCCTTTTACAAAAATAATTTCCTCATACATTAGCACTAGAAACACCTAGCATAATTCAAAGTTGCCTTCTCCCTAGACGTGAAAGGTTTTAAATTATGAGGGTTTGGTCCCAAATCTCTCTTTCAATTATTTAATTTAAATGTTTTAATTATTATTTTCCTTGAAGTTACTGACGTGTGTATTTTGTTATTAGAAAGAGGTACGAGGCATCCAAGTAAGTGCTTTAATTGATTTATTGTTATTATGATATAGAAATCATGCTTAGGTTGTTATTATGATTCCTAGTGTTATGTTAGGGTGTTTTGATCTTCCTAGTATCATGTTTAGGGTAATTTATAATATCAAATATGACAATCATGATTCCTGCGATGCTTCCTATTTTCTCTTCCTAATATTTATGATTGTTAGTATCATGTTAGGGTTAAAACTTTGATTTTTTTTGTTTAGTGACATGCTAGGGTTTGTTATTAATCTTGTTAGTATCATGCCTAGGATTTTGCTATTATTATGCTTTTGCGTTGATATGATTATGATTATTTTTATAATTATTATTGATTATAATAATTGTTATAATTATTATTTTGATTATTATTATGTTGCTTGATATTTTATTTATTGCTTGATCATGCCTTTTATTTATGTTTAAAGGGAATTTTGGTACTTGTAATCACGCTTAATAAAATAATTAATAATCTTGTTTTGGGTTATTTATGATTATAATTCAAGTGATCACCAATAATAGATTTATTTGTGCATTAATATTAAACCAACATAGATCAAACAGGTTTAGGGTAAACCTATTGATTGCATGTTAGTCAAAAAGCGTACATGAATATAAGAAGAATAAAGTAGAGACCTATTATTAAGGCAAGTTTAATCTCATTTAGGTTGGATTTGTACCTTCATCCTCGAACTTCTAGTCATGGTTCCAGACCTATTAGAGTTAACGATCTCTTGGATCGTTAAGGGGTGTAACCTTCACCTCGTGAACGGTTTACAAGTTCCTAAAACTTGTTGGCGACTCTTTTGCTCTATCTTCTTTCCCTTTGGACGCCACCGTACTTTAGTGTATGATCACAGTGGGGTTCAAGTTAGGGATAATGCTTGTAATATTCCCTAAAGTTTTTGGTGACTCCGCTGGGGATGATTTCTATTTTAATTCCTGAAATTTATTTCGGTAATGATTTAGAATGAGTGGATGAGACTCGAAACGTTCTAAGTATTTCATGTGCGTAATTTAGATTAACATTATTGTCATATGCATAAAAAAGATCTCATTTGAAAGACCATCCGTAATGAGTTAAAACATAGGATTTTTACACGTAGGAAACTTGAGGAATATCTTTCACAACTAGGATCGAAATAACACTGCGCGAAACTGGAAAATTTTATCGAGCACAAAAAGCTGCTGAGGCATGTAGGAATTAGCGTCAGCGAACAGAAATTAGCGCCAGTATTTTGACTTTAGCGCCAGACGACAGCTCTGTTGCCAGGCGCTAAAGCCAAAAGCTGGCGCCAACCTCTGTTTGCTGGCGCCAAATTCTTCCAATACCGAGCAAGAACTATGCGTTCTAATTTCGACCAGTTTTTAGCAATGTTTGCTCGATTCTACTTCCTGATTGAGTTTTTCTCACTTTTCTGAAACCCATATGTTTCTACATATGGACATAACCCTCTGGGAATTCATGCTCCATCTACCTGATTGAACGCTCTGAGCAACAAAGGGTACATCCGAGAATGTTGAATTCACCAAACCATGGAAGCAATTTTTATTTTAATTTCGCGGTGTCCCATCCACTCGCGCCAACCCTTCACAATAAGGCTTCCGCGCGGTGCATTCGGACAATTAACCATGGACCCTCTTTGACTAACCCATATCCCGAACTTTAGAGAACTAGAGTCATGGTTAGGTTGCAAACTTATTGCATCATATTTTGCCTACTTGACTAATTGTGCATTATTTGTTGTGCATATGGTATATGTTTTTCCTAACTGTTTGTTTGACTTGTGCTAAGATTAAATAAATTAATGACTAAAAGAACTTTGCCTAATTAATTAATTAATTAATTTGAGTAAATAAAGTCTAATATTTTAGCCAGAATTGACCTAGTACGACTTTAGGCATACCCCTGTTGATTAATAATACCGAAAACAGTTTCTGATCGAAGCTCCAACAATGGCGCCGAAGTTTGAACTGTAGCGCCACTCTGTGGAGTGTGGCGCCTGGCGACAATGCTGTCGTCTGACGCTACACTACAAAGAGAGGCGCCAGTCCTGTCGTTTTGACGACAGTTCGGATTATTGATCAAGTCATCACTTTGTGTCTAATTAACCAGTTTGCTAATCAATTCGGTTAAATTTTACTGTTAATAATACCTCGTTAAGTCATTAATTGAGTCTAGGAACCAAGTCCCATGGTCTTACACAAAAGTCTAAGTATGTCACCTACACTCACTAGTTTAACACACACCTTGTACATGTCACCATGACCATGTCTTAGGTTCATGCATGAGTCGGTTTTTTCCGTCATTTAAGTTGGGGGTACATTCCATTCCTTATTCTTCATATCCCTCCATCTACATCATCTTTCTTCACTTCTTCTATCCATTGCATGTTGAATAGAGTTTGAGTCAAATAATTAACAATGAATATCCCCAAATTCCTTTTCCACGTTACTTGGTCGAGAAGAGAAGGGCGATTAATCAAGGACAACCTCTTTATTCAAGTCTTACTTTTTGATAAATCGATTCGTCAAAATAGGAAAGCTAAAAAGATAATGGCAAGTCAAGAAGAGGTCAATGAACTTATGAGTCAATTGGCTGACGTGACTGAGGCGTTAAAGGCTTTAACCCTCAAAATTGATGACCTTGTGAAGCAACAACAAATGAACCTTATGCAAGAAAGCTTGAGCAAGCTATTTAGTGACTATAAATTTCAGGGCATTAGTTCACAAGGGGTCTCGCTGGACAAGGAACTTCTTCCGCATAAGTTCAATGCCAACGACATCCAAAAATTCAAGGCAACAGGTAACCCTTACTTTCATCTAAGAGCTTTTGAAACTATAATGAAAATTAAGGGGATTGATAAGAAAGTCTTTAATTCTTTGTTTTCTTTATCCCTTGAGACCGTTTGTCAACAATGGCTCTTTTCCCTTAACAAAGAGAAAACCTCTTCTTGGGAGTCGATAACAAAACCTTTCATAGATAGATATAAGTGCAACATTCCAGACGAAGCAGACCATAGACAAATTGAGATGTTAAAACAAAAAGAAAACGAAGGGTTCACTTCTTTTTTCAACAAATGGAAGGAAACTTCTGCTAATATGGTCAAGGTTCCTACCGAAAAAGAATCTGTGAGGATGTTTATCAAGAATCTCCAAGGGAAGTATTCAAAGCACTTAAAATACCAACACAACTTGAACACTTTCAAGGCTGTGTATAATATAGGAATTGACATTGAAGATGACCTTCTGAAAGATAATAGTGCGAGAGGAAAGAAGAACGACCTTCCTTCTTCTTCCTCTCCCATTAATGAGGTACATGCTACGAACGCATCTAAATCGCGAATCCAAAGGTCAAAAAGAATGTTCACTCCACTTGGTATGAGTTATGAAACAGCTTTCGAGAAGCTACATCACAAAGGACTAGTCATACCCATAGGGCCCATTAAAGATCCATTTCCAGAAGCTAGGCCACCCAAGTGGGACCCTAATAAGCACTGCAAATATCACCAAGAAAAGGGTCACGAAACTGAGGAGTGTTGGAAACTCAAAGAAGCTACTCAAGATCTAGTTGATGACAAAAAAACTTCCGAGGTTCTAGCCATCGCAGAGAATCAAACATCCTTCGATCCTTCACTCCTTATCACACCTGTAGGTGAGCCTATGATCGAGGCAGCTTATATAATCTCTCTTGATGAAGTGGCCATGATTGAAGAGGATGAAAGTCTTTTCTTAGATAATACCAGGGATGACTCGTCAAGTCTAAAAGAGGACGTTCGAAAACTTCAAGATGTCGTTGCCATGCTCTTGAATGTGGTATAAGGACTAGCAAATCGGGTGATGGTTATCGAACAAAATTCCCGCCAAGGATTTAATTAAGAACTTAATGCTCCTAAGCCACGGGAAAAACGGACCATTGAAGAATACACACTGATAGGAATGACTTACAATGAAGCTTTTGACTATCTTCACGATCAAGGTCTTATTCACCCCATTGGTCCCAGTCAATACCCTCCGCCCGAAAAACGGTTTCCCAATTGGGATCCAAATTCTTATTGTCGATACCATAGAGGTCGTGGTCACACCACCGAAGTATGTCTCTCCCTCAAGGATTGTGTTCAAGACCTCATTGATTCAAATCTCCTTCATATTCCCCTGCGCGACAAGAAGGCCAAGATTAGTAACAATAACAACAGTGGCTGTAAAGGAAAGAAGAACGACTATCCTTCTTCTCCCTAAAACACCTACTCTAGTAACAGTGTTGGTACTTTCGACCTTAATGAAATCTTAGCCATGGATAATCGAGGATTTAGAAAGCAACTAAGAAAGGATTTCACCCCTATTGGAATTAGCTACGATGATGCTTTCGATCGACTCCAAGCAAAAGGATTCATTACTCCTATTGGACCTATTCAAGATCCCCCGCTTGAGAAGAGATTGCCTAGTTGGAACCCAAATGTACGCTGCGAGTACCATCAAGGTAGGGGTCATACTACTGAGGGTTGTTGGAAGCTAAAGGAAGCAATCCAATATTTGATCGACAATAACGGGCTTCCAATACCTCCAGTCGACAAGAACACCAAGTGGTGATAAACACAAGGCAAGAGGCGAGCTGCAACGACAAGATTTCATGATCTTTTTTTTCTATTTCTTTTTCATTTTTTTTCTCCCCAATAAGTCTAGCATAGGCACCTTTCTTTTCCCTTAGATTAATTTTGTAGATTATTTCTTTTTCCCTTTTAATAAAATGAGCATTTATTTTCTTGCATATGATCATTACATTGCACAAAAAAAAAAAAAATCATGTCAAACTAAGCACAAGGTATACCAATGATTTGAGGCACCCCTTGTAACCACATCATATCACATTTAACCCTTCAAATATGCAATACTTTTTTGATAAACCACTTTGAGCCTCGTCTAATGATAGACCTTTCATTTTTTCAACCTACATCTACCTAAATTTGGGATGGGTTAATGTGCAACTTATACAGTTTTCAATATCATAAAAATCTTGAGTGACTTCAAAAGATTAAAATAGTAAAAATAGAAAAATAAATAAATAAAAGTGTACAAAAGGGTAAGTGTTCCAATGTCTTTGATATGAAAATATCTTTGATATGAACACGTCTCAGATTGCGTCTCTTATCGAGTGCTCGGTACCGTGCCTGAGAAACATGAATGCCAAGTGAGTGATAGACCACATGATCGGGATTGCCCACACTTATAAAAATAAAATAAATGCTAAAGCAAGAAAAGAAAGCTAAAAAAGAGTAGAAACTCAAGCATAAAAATATAAAGATTCAAAAGCAAGTTTGCACACCTTGGGGGCTTATCTAGGGTCTTGAGCCTTTATCCCCTTCTTCTTCAAACCTTTAGCCTAACCACGTTACAACCCTTCAAAAGACCTCTTTGAGGTATACACACACTTGTGCGAGGTTCGGCTAGAGCTACGTTCGGCCTGATTCCTAACGGATACGTAGGCAACCTCACATCGAGGTGCGGCCGTAATAAACATGCATTCATATTCATATTTACATTCACACATCATGATCATATCAAGGGATCTCTAATGTTCATCTTTATCTACTTAGAGCTAGACTTGGGGGCTTGATCCCAACATCATTAGCTTACCTAGCCTAAAGAGTCACCATTATTTGACTCTTTTCAATATATTTTCCACACACTTAGCCTATGAGGCCTAACTTTAGTATCACTTTCACACACATCAAGGATACATGACCAAATATACTTCCCTTAGGAACCCTTTGTCATGAAATCTTAATACAACGTTGAAGCATGCCTTATCATATCAACATCGCTCATCAATCAATCATCATTACATCACAAAGTATGAAGTACTTAGCCTTCGCGCCTAAGTTACCTAAATACTTTCATTATCGAGTCAACTAGGATATTCTAAGATGTTACAATCCTTGTAATGTGAGAAACAACATTTGATTAAGCTCATTCAACATGCACCTTCAAAAACTTCGCTTCTTTTTTTTTGGGTCTTTATTTTTCGGGAGAAAGTCGGTACCCTCCACAAAATGACGGAATTTTTTTTCTTTTTTTGCATTTTCGAGTCGCACAATCATATGACAATGCACACACGAATCATGTACACATTAAGTCATGTCATGTTATCACATTGAATCAACACTATGCACACACGGGTCATGAGTCACACGTGTCATTTCACTTCGAGTCGAGTCAATCACAGCGAGTCAAGTTTATACCTTGACTCGTGTCGTGTCAATGAGTCAAGCAACGCTAAACCTTATGTCAACCCTAAGATAATTAAAGAAATTAGCAAAGTCCTATAGTTGAAAATAAATACAGGTGAAGCAGAATAGGGAAGACCCTACTCCAGCGCCAGACGAAAACATCTAGCGTCCGGCAACAGTTTTTAGCGCCTGCCGCTAGATTGCAGCGTTTGGCAACAGAGCCAATTCTTGGCGCCAGAGACACTGACATACTGGTTCATAAAGAGCAGCGACAGAACTCTCAACCACTCTGAACGGTTATTTCAACCTCTTTCAACAAATTTTGGGTTCCTTGGTACGCCAGTTAGCCCCTATAAGCAATTTGACATGATCAAGTAGTCGCTTGATTACAATGGCAATAAGTGATCAACCTGACAAAAGATTGTATCACTTAGCTTAAAGCGCCTAAGCATTGGCTCATCACAGAGACACCGACGTACTGGTTCATAAATAACAGAGACACCGACATATTGGTTCATAAACAGCAGAGGCACTGACATAATGGTTCACAAGCAGCAAACCGCGGACGTACTGGCATAGCTGAAGCAAAGTTTAAGCGAGCTTTAGAGATCGATAAGCGTTGGTCTTCGGAAATTTCTCTTTGGAATATTATCGCAATAAACATCAAAGCTCTTTTGTTCAGAGACGCGTGGACATTTCACTCAAGCTCTTTTGTTCAGAGACGCGTTGACATTTCTTTCAAGCTCTTTTGTTCAGAGACGTGTGGACATTTCTTTCAAGCTCTTTTGTCCAGATACGCGTGGACATTTCTTTCAAGCTCTTTTATTCAAAGACGCGTGGACATATCATTCAAAATCTCTTTGTTCAGAGACGCGTGGACATGTCATTCAAAAGCTCTTTATTCAGAGAGCGTGGACATATCATTCAAAATCTCTTTGTTCAGAGACGCGTGGACATATCATTGAAAAGCTCATTGTTCAGAGACGCGTGGACATATCATTCAAAAGCTCTTTGTTCAGAGACACGTGGACATATTAAAAAGAAGCTCTTTGTTCATAGGCGCGTGGACATATCAAAAAAGCTCCATTGTTCAGAGACGAGTGGACATTAAAACATCAAGATAACATTCCATAGATTGTGGAAGGTTGTCACAACAACAACAATGCAGCAAAAAATCGGTTACCCTCAGAGATGTGTGCTCGACGGTGCAAGATACGCGTTTCTTAACTCTCTTATCTGTTTAACTAATGCTAGTTTTGCAGGTATCGGCGTTACAAGAATGATTTAGGATCGCAGAACGTTCTGAATCATTCTCCGTCCCTATCGATACTTTGACTTTTGTTTTCGAAACTTGCGTTTCTCCAAACTAAGTCAAAGTGGGGGTTTCTATAGACACCCATTTGTGTCTCCCCAAAACCAAACCCAGTGATGAGTACCTTTCACGTCGAATCATAATCCAAATTTTTACTCTTCTCTCTGTTTTTGAAAACCTATTTTAAGAAAACAGCCAATCCAGTTTGGTTGGTCCATTATATGGGTCCTATAGTAGTACAGTTGGATAAGGCTTGAAAAGAGCTTTCCAACGAAATATTGTAAGCCCAATTCCGATGAATATTGAGGAAGTTATGGCCAAATTACTAAATTGGGCCCGATTTGAGCCTTATATGCGGCCCAATGATCTAGAGGAGGGCATAATATAGATTTATCATTCCTAATGCAATTAGGAATGGTTTTAGTCCTCTATATTCTTCTAGAAGGTTCTTTTCATTCCTAATTCAATTAGCATTGATAAATTGACTTTTGTAGACTTTTTAGAGTTTTAATTAGAATAAAAGAATGTTTTTGAGGAAAATAAGATATTATCATCCTGTACGACAATTTCTATCTGATTTTAGAAAACGCGTCAATATTTATTCAATGCCAAACGCCAGCATTAGCGCCTGACGCTAAGCTTGGCGCCTGGCGCTAACCTTGTTTTACGCGTCAGAACTCTGTTTTGATTTTTTATCTTTTTGGCTGATTTTCTCTATAAATATCCTTCTAAAAATTCTATTTTTAATCATCTATTCTCATCAAGAATTTCTTGATTCTATCTCTCTTTCTAAGCCTAGCCTTTTACAAACACAATTCCTCATACATTAACACTAGAAACACCTAGCATAATTCGAAGTTGCCTTTGCCCTAGACGTGAAATGTTTTAATTTCTGAGGGTTTGGTCCCAAATCTATCTTTCAATTATTTAATTTAATTGTATTAATTATTATTTTCCTTGAAGTTACTGACGTGTGTATTTTGTTATTAGAAAGAGGTACGAGGCATGCAAGTAAGTGCTTTAATTGATTTATTGTTATTATGATATAGAAATCATGCTTAGGTTGTTATTGTGATTCTTAGTGTTATGTTAGGGTGTTTTGATCTTTCTAGTATCATGTTTAGGGTAATTTATAATATCAAATATGACAATCATGATTCATGCGATGCTTCCTATTTTCTCTTTCTAATATTTATGATTGTTAGTATCATGATAGGGTTAAAGATTTGATTTTTATTGTTTAGTGACATGCTAGGTTTTGTTATTAATCTTGTTAGTATCATGCCTAGGATTTAGCTATTATTATGCTTTTGCATTGATATGATTATGATTATTTTTATAATAATTATTGATTATAATAATTGTTATAATTATTATTTTGATTATTATTATGTTGCTTGATATTTTATTTATTGCTTGATCACGCTTTTTATTTATGTTTAAAGGGAATTGGTACTTGTAATCACGCTTTATAAGATAATTAATAATTTTGTTTAGGGTTAATTATGATTATGATTCAAGTGATCGCCAATAATAAATTTGTTTATGCATTAATATTCAACCAACATAGATAAACAGGTTTAGGGTAAACCTAATAATTGCATGTTAGTCAGAAAGCGCACATGAATACGATCAGAATAAAGTAGAGACCTATTATTAGGGCAGGTTCAATCTCTTTTAGGTTGGATTTGTACCTTCATCCCCGAAGTACCAGGCATGGTTCTAGACCTATTGGAGTTAACGCTCTCTTGGATCGTTAAGGGGTGTAACCTTCACCTCGTGAACGGTTTACAAGCTCCTAAAACTTGTTGGCGACTCTTTTGCTCTCTCTTCTTTCCCTTTGGACGCCACCGTACTTTAGTGTATGATCACAGTGGGGTTCAAGCTAGGGATAACGCTTGAAATATTCCCTACAGCCACGCATTGTGTTGTCGCACCAACGCTTGCTTGGAAAATGTGTCGCCGCACTTTGCTTCTGTCGCCAGGCGACAAATTTCGTTGCCAAGCGACAGCCTTGTCATCTGGCGTTGGAGTCGAGTCTTCCCTATTTGGCCTTTGTTGCTGATGTTTGTTGCTCGATTTTGCTTCCGAACTTTGAACTTGGTCATTTCCTTTCAACAAAATCCTGCTCAAATTAAAGTTCTTCATCTCTAATTTGTATGTTTTACTTAACCTCCTCTTATCCCTAGAAGAATCTCATGCATCTATGTTCGCGGTTTTTTTCGAAAAAATTTGGGAATATTCTTATTCGTTTGCTCTTTAGAATGTACCTGCATTTATATTTTAGACTATAGGACTTTGCTCATCTTTCTTTAGGGTTGTCCTAAGACATAGTGTTGCTTGACTCATTGACTTGATATGACTCGAAGTGTTTTGACATACATGGTTTGGCATGACTCAAGGTATAAACTTGACTCACTGTGATTGGCTGACTCGATGTTGAATCGACTCGATATGACTCGTGTGTGCGGGGTGTTGACTTAGAAAAACAAAAAATTTCCATCATTTTTTTGGAGGGTACCGACTCTCTCCCAAAAAAGAAAGACGCCAAAAAATAAAAAAAGCGAATTTTTTGAATGCATGTTGAATGACTTAGTCAAATGTTGTTTGATACTATTTCTCAAGGTGCAAGGATTAATTCATCCTAGGCTATCGCAATTGTTGACTCCATGATTAAAGTATTTGGGTAACTTAGGCACGGAGGCTAAGCACTTCGTACTTTGTGATGCAATGATGATTGATGTTGATATGACAAGGCATGATTCAGCGTTGTGTTAAGATTTCATGACAAAGGGTTCCTAAGGGAAGTATATTTGATCATGTATATGTTCAGTGTGTGAAAGTGATACTAAAGCTAGGCCACAAGAGCTAAGTGTGTGGAAAAATATATTGAAAAGAGTCATATGGTGGTGACTCTTAGGCTAGGTAGGCTAATAATGTAAGGATCAAGCCCCCAAGTCTAACTCTAAATAAATAGGGATGAGAATTGGAGATCCTTTGATATGATCATTTATGCATTTTTTATTACAGCCGCACCTCGATGTGAGGTTGGCTACGTACCCATTAGGAATCAGGCTGAACGTAGCTCTATTCGCACCTCGCACAAGTGTGTGTATACCTCAAAAAGGTCTTTTTAAGGGTTGTAACGTAGTTAGGTTAAAGGTTAGAAAAGAAGGGGATAAAGGCTCACGACCCTAGATAAGCCCCCAAGGTGTGCAACCTTGATTTTGAATCTTTGTATTATTATGCTTGAGGGTTCTCACTTTTGAGCTCTTTCTTTTTTTTTTTTTTTTTTTTTTTTTTTTTTTTTTTTGCTCTCTTTTTTTTTTTGCATTTTTTTTTATACTTTGAAACTTTTTGATAAGTGTGGACAATCCCGATCATGCGGTCTATCACTCACTTGGCATTCATGTTTCCCAGGCACGGTACCAAGCACTCGATAAGAGACGCAATCTGAGAAGTGTTCATATCAATGTTCATGTCAAAGACATTGGAACACTTGCCCTTTTGTACTCTTTTATTTATTTTTTATTTATTGAAATCACTCAAGCTTTTAAAATTGCATAAGTTACACACCATCCCATCCCAAGGTTAGGTAGATGTAGGTTGAAGAAAGAAAGGTCTATTGTTAGAGGAGGCTCAAAGTGGTTTATCAAGAAATGATTGCATATTTGAAGGGTAAAAAGATGATATGATATGGCTACAAGAGGTGCCTCAAATCATTGATATACCTTGTGCTCAGTTATACATGGATTTTTTCAATTTTTTTTATTTTTTATTTTTTATTATATTTTTTTATGCAATGCAATGATCATATGCAAGGAAATAAATGCTCATTTTATTAAAGGAAAAAGTAAAAAATCCTACAAAGTAAATCTAAGGAAAATAGAAAATTCCTATGCTAGACTTATTAGGGAAAGGAATAATGAAAAAGAAATAGAAAAAGAGGTCATTAAATCTTGTGTTGAAGCTCGACTTGTGTCATCGTTCGCTTTTCTTGCTAGCTGGTTGTATGGCAAGCTTGTTATTATCGATCAAATGTTGGATAGCCTCTTTTAGCTTCCAACATCTCTCAGTGGTATGTACCCTACCTTGATGATACTTGCAATGTGCATCTGGATTCCAACTAGACAATCTCTTTTCAGGTGTAGGATATTGAATAGGTCCAATGGAAGTAATAAGTCCCTTAGTACGGAGTCGATTGATTGCAACATCATAGCTCATCCCAATGGGAGTGAAGTCTTTCCTTAGTTTCTTCTTAGATCCTTGGTATTCCATGGCAAAGACTTCACTGAGATCAAAGGTACTAACATTGTTACTATAAGGGGCGTTTTCAGAAGAAGAAGGATTGTCGTTCTTCTTTCCTTTCCAACCACTGTTGTTGCTATTGTTAGTAGCTTTTTGCATTGCGAGATCATCTTGGATCTCGATGCCTACATTATAGACGGCCTTGAAAGTATACAAGTTGTGTTGATATTTTAAGTGCTTTAAATATTTATCTTGTAAATTTTTTATGAACATCCTCACGGATTCTTTTTCAGTAGGGACTTTGATCATGTTAGCGGAAGTTTCCCTCCACTTGTTGAATAAGGAGGTGAACCTTTCGTTTTCTTTTCTTTTAGCATCTCAAGTTACCTATGATTGGTTTCAATTTGGATATTACACTTATATCTATCAATGAAAGCATATTTTATTGCATCCCAGGTAGAGTCTTCTCTTTATCAAGGGAGAAAAACCAATGTTGACAAATGGTTTCAAGAGATAGTGAGAATAAAGAGTGACAAATATTCTTATCAATCCCTTTAATGTTCATTACAGTTTCAAAGGACCTTAAATGAAAGTAAGGATTGTCAGTTGGATAAAACTTAGGGATGTCATTGGCATTGAACTTCTACGAAATAAGTTCCTTGTCCACTGAGACCCCTTGTGAGCCAATGCTCTGGAATCTATAGTCATTGGATATTTTTCTCAAGCTTTCTTGCATGAGCTCCATTTGTTGTTGTTTCACAGGGTCATTGATTTGAATGGTTAAGGTCTTTAGCATCTCAGTTACGTCAACCATTTTCTTCTTGAGCTCATTGACTTCTTCTTTACTCGACATTATTATCTTCTTAGCTTTTCTTTTCAACCAACTAGTTTATCAAAAATATGAACTTGAATAAAGGTGTTATCCTATATTAATCGCCCTTCTCTTCTTGACCAAGTACTGTGGAAAGGAAAATTAGGGATAAGTTTTTATTATTTATTTTTGGCTCAAGCTCAATTAAACATGCAATAGATTGAAAGAGGATATGGAAGATAATAGAAATGGAATGGACCCTCAATTCAAATCATGTTAAAGTATAATAATATCAAGATCCTAGGCATGATACTAACAAGATTAATGACAAACCCTAGCATGTCACTAATCAATAAAAATCAAAGCTTTAACCCTAACATGATACTAGCATGATATTAAGAAAGAAAAGCAGAAAGCATCATAGAAATCATAATTGATATTAGGAACTTATTGTTGTCACCCTAAACATGACACTAGAAAGCAACAAAACATCCTAACATGATACTAGGAATCAAAATAATCTAAGCATGATTTTTATATCAAAATATCAATAAAGTAATTAAATTACTTACTTGGATGCCTCGTACCTCTTTCTAATAACAAAATACATACGTTAGTAACTTCAAGGAAAATAATAACCAAACAATTAAATTAAATAATTGAAATAGAGATTTGGGACCAAACCCTCATAAATATCAAACCTTTCACGTCTAGGGAAAAAGCAACTTCGAATTATTCTAGGTGTGTCTAGATCTTGTGAATGCGAAATTTTGTTTATGAAAAGTTGGTTTAGAATAAGAGAGAGAGAATATCAAGATTTTCTTTATGAGAGTTGGTAATTAAAAACGGAGGTTTAAGGACGCTATTTATAATGAAAGCATTTTGGATTTGATAAAAAAAAGTCAGAGTTTGAAGAGGAATAAAACACGTCGCTTTCGCCGCAACAGCCCTTGTTGCCGCGTGACAGGCCTGTCGCCCGACGTTGCAGGATGGTTTTTGCGGATTTTGTTTTTATCATATCTTTTGGTCAAGAAGTCTAAACAAGGCATATAATATGTCGTTAAAAAGCTATTGAAGTCTAATTTTCAAGAAAATTAAAATCCGATTAAAATCTTTTGTAGATAAAAAGATATGACCGAAATAGTGGAAGGGTGTCAATTTTGGATAGAGTTTCGTATCTCATTCATATCTTTTTCATTATAGCTCGGAATTGATATTATAATATACCATTGGAAATATAATTTCAAGATATATCCAACCATATAAAATTTGGATAAATATTACGAGGCATGAATATAATATCTGAACATATTCCATCAATTACAAAACAAGAATTCTCAAAAGGGGTAGTTTTATTCAATTTTAAACTCTTTGAAACATAATTATCAATCCTAACTCCATTAGGATTTAATAAAACCTTCTAGAGTTTTATAGAAGAATATAATAAATCCTAATAGCTTTAGGAATCATAATTAATAATAGGCCCTCCTCTAGATCATTAGGCCGTAAGTAAGAACCAAACCTGGCCCAGTTTAGCAACCTTCCTCATTATTCATTGTAATTGGGCTTATAATATATCGTTGGAAAGGTATTTTCAAGCCCCGTCCAATTACACTATCATTGGACCTATATCATGAACCAAACTAAACTGGATTGCACGTTTTTTCATAAATAGGGTAAGAAAAGAAATATTTTCAAAAACAGAAAGAAGAAATATTTTAATAAAAATATCCTCATCACTAGACTTTTCACACTTTCGCTATGTTTGATAATCAAATGATGTGAAAGGTATTCATCACTGGATTTGGTTTTGGGGAGACACAAATGGGTGTCTACAGTCACCTAAAAGAACAAATGCCTTTGTCCTCCTCAATGTGCATAATAATGAGTCATACAAACATTACTCAAAGTTGCAAACCAATACTCAAATTCATTGACATACAAGGAACTAACTCACATTCCTTACCAAATCAACTAGTTAAGCACTATATTCACAACTAGTTGGGAAAAATTGACGCATGTTAAGGTATTCAAGCAATCAAACATCAAATCATGGCTAACCTATCCACAATGCTTATCATCATATACCAAGAATCAAAACAATTTTCAAGTATGGGTTATAGGGAATCATAATTTACAATTCATTGGAACGTATTTGTGTATTTTTAATTTTTCAATTTTTTGTATTTTTCATTTTGATCAAAGCAATAAAACTACACTAAAAAGCAATTAATATATAATAAAACACACTTAAATAAAATAAAGAGAAGAAGAAAGATACCAAAATCCAAAAATCTCCCCTAAGCCAAGATCAGACAATGTCCTCATTGGCTCAAGAACAAGCCCCGCATGGCTAATCCTCATCATCCTCATCCATGGAGGCAAATTCTCCACCACTGCCACCTACACCACCTGCATCAGGAAAGCTACCACTAAAAGAATTAGGTTGAAACCCCCCTGCCGGTCCCCCAAAAGGTATGTCCTGGTCGTACCCGTGGAAAGATGAATAGTCAGTATAAATACCACGGGCGGTGGGATCCCTATCGTATCCTTGGGATGGGGGCTGAAAACAATCAAGGTAAATAGCATCGTTGGGAATATTACCCCGACGAGCATAATCATCGGACATGGGGTACAAGGCTCTACCCTGGTTCGTCTCAAGGTACCCTAATCGTGAGTCGAGGGAGCAAACCATCCTCCTAAGGTCACCCTGTGAATTCTCTATACATCCTAAATCTTGACATATACTTTATAGGTCCCAAATTGTCTCTGAGTTAGTCCTAGGAGGAGGTGAAGGCATGTGAGGCATACGTGGTGGTGATGGTGCTACAACGGGCTCAGGCTGGGGTAGTGGAACTGGATGTGCTTGCTCCCAGGCGTGGGAAACCAGCATGTCATAAGTGTAAGAGTCTTGCCCAGGGGGAAAAGCAATCAAGTTAGGGTTAGGCAAGGAAAAGATAGGCAAGGATTGCTCAGCTCTTAACCTAACAAACCAATGGGGGATTTGTTGGCCATCCAATCTCACCCAACCCAAGTCCTCAAGGTGCCTAAGGTTCATATAAGTGTCCGCCCCACAATTGGTGAGACTGTGGGGCCTACTCTCAACAAACCCTGCCTTCTTGATTGTTATCCTAGTAATTAGGCCTCCTAACCTCATAGGGGTACTAGCCGTGTTACTTGTCGTTGAATGTCTACTAAGGTGGTGAATAATATATCTACCCATGTTCAGTTTACCATACCCAAACACATAATGTCTTATTACAGCTAGTTCATTGGTTTGAGCGTTATGTGGTTCGTTCCTACCTAAAAAGCAAACATCCGAAAATCTATGCCATAATTTAGGAATGGGGTGATGGATGGGTCTGGCACTAGCATGTTGGACGTTAGGGGCCGGAAAACCAGTTAAAACACGGTAAACATCATCCATTTTATATTCAGCATGCCATTGGTGAGGTAATTAAGATTCCAAATCAAAAAGTTTATAGAATTCAACATAAGTTAAACTAATATTCCTATTGTTCAACCTAAAAATCAAATTCAGTCCATTTTTACTATTTACAACATTTAAAGAGGAAAGAAATTTACATGTCAATTCACGATACGTAGGATAGTCCATATCAACAAATTTTCTCATTCCTATATCGTTCATGAATCGTCTAACATAATCAAATACGCCTAAAGACTCGAGGGTAGGGCGGTGAAACCACTGTGAAGGGATTACCTCACTCTCACAGATATTTTCGAGCCGTTCCTTTTGTGTTGGAGTAGTGATTCGGATGGTTGGCTTCTGTGGAAGCTGCAACTCCGGACCATATTGTTGGCTCGAACTAGAAATTTCCCCAAGAATTGATCTTGCCCTCTTTGATGCCATTTTCTTTTTTTTCTTTTTTTTGGAAAGTAAGAAAAGTATTATAAACAGAAACTTTACAAATGTACAACAAATACAACCTGTCAAAACAGGGAAACACCAAACTACTCAAGCCTTAAAAGCAAGGCACACCACCCCAAACAGATTCAATCACCTTCTATGAAGGGTACCAGGATATACAAGAATCAGAACCAGGCTCAAAGAACCCATGGTACCTTCTAAGAAGGGCTCAGGGGAACCAAGACCTGCACAAGACACACTAGAACAAAAAACTTCCAAGACAGGCAAACAAAACAGAACAAGGCAAACATAGAAAAAACTAAACACTATTTCTAAGCTGAAGCAGCCATTTACAGTCAGCAGTTGTCCAAGTATGATTGATCAGCTGTTGACACCTAGTCACCACCTCCCTTCTAATGACCTTAGCAATGAACTCAGCTCTGAGCACAGCTTTATACCAGAGAGCATGATTCCTAGCAAGCCAAATACTGTAAACAACAGCAAACAAACTAGCCAAGATCAGATTCTTCTGCACTTGATTCCTACCCTCAGGTTTCCATAACTTCCAGCTGTGTAAGATGTCTACTTGATCCTTATCAAACCCAATTCAGTGAGAAACAGCCTTCAGCACCTTCCTGCTAAAACTGCAAGAAAAAAAAAAAGATGACTACAAGATTCCACAACATCACCACAAAGGAAACAATCACTACTCTCACTAACCCTATATTGGAAAAGCTTATCTCTAGTTTTAAGCCTCCCCAGAACAGCAAGCCAAACAATAAAGGTGTGTTTTGGGATATTGAAAGGATTCCAAACCCATTTACACCATTGAACCTTATCCATATCACCTTGCAACCAGTTATACCCATCCCTGATTTTGTACTTGTAATTCAGCCACCCCTTAGTAGTAAAACCAGACATCAAATCAGTTCAGACTTTGCATAACAACTTCCATGCCCACCCAACATCTTTCTTTGGAACATAATCCCACCAATTTTCACCTTTAATATAAACTGAGTGTACCCATTTGACCCAGAGAGAGTCAGTTTTCTTAGCTATTTTCCAAACATAAACACCCAGAGCAGCCTTGTTCCACTTTCTACAGTCTCTAATCCCAAGACCACCTGCCTTCTTAGGTCTACAACACCAATCCCAAGCAATTGGTGGAGTTGTAGAAAGAACAGCATTGCCACTCCACAAAAAAGCTCTGCAAAGCTGGTTAATCCTATCAATGACTGATTTGGGAAGTAAAACACATTAAGCCCAATAAGTATGCAGACTCATTAACACTGCATTAATAAGGGTGACCCTAGCTGCATAAGAAAGATTCCTACTACTCCAGCAGTGTAATCTGACCAACATCTTATCAATCAAACTATCATAATCCACCATCTTCAAGTACTTAGCATTCAAAGGAATCCCCAAGTACCTAAAAGGCATTTCACCCTTCACAAACCCAGAGTGGCACAGAATGCTATCTTGGATAGGTTGTTGAACATTGCCAAAATAAATTGCAGTTTTCTCAAGATTATCCTACAAACCAAATCTAGCTTCAAAGGTCTTAAGAGCCTTGATCAAGATCTTAACAAACTCATTATTCCCATAAGAAAACAACATCAAATCATCTGCAAAAATCAAGTGATTTAAAGCAAGCTCCTTACACCTCTGATGAAATTTAAATCTCTTTTTCTTCCCCATTTTCTTCAGCAACCTGGACAGATATTCCATTACAATAACAAATAAGAGAGGAGACATAGAATCACCTTTCCTAATTCCCTTTTTCCCCTTAAAATATCCATAAGAACCACCATTAAGAAGTAAAGAAAAGGTAGGAGTAGTAACACAATGCATAACCCAAGAGATGAACTAAATAGGGAACTTCATAGCACTCATCATTCCCTGAATAAAATCCTTGCTTACAAAATCATAAGCCTTCCTAAGATCCACTTTGATGGTACACCTAGGGGGCTTCCTTTTATTATTATAAGCCTTCAGCATGTCTTGACAAATAAGGATATTATCCAGAATAGATCTTCCAGAGACAAAGGCCCCTTGACATTCATCAATTAAACCAGGTAACACCTCCTTCAATCTAGAACAGATCATTTTAGAAATGATCTTATAAACCACGTTACAGCAAGCTATAGGTCTGAATTGAGTAACCTTATTTGCATGTTCAATCTTTAGGAACAAAGTCAAAGTAGTGGAATTCACCTGTTTAAGCAGCTTACCATAGTTAAAGAAATCCAGAACAGCCTTGATAACATCATTTCCAATAATATGCCAAGCAGCTTTAAAAAGCTTGATGGAGAAACCATCAGGTCAAGGAGCCTTATCATTATCAATACTCTATAAAGCAGACTTAACATCACTCTCAGAGAAAGCTCTACATATAGCCAAACCTTGCTCACCAGATAAAATATTACCCTCGGCTATAATTTCAGAGTGAATGCTGCCCTGCATTGAAGCTTCAGTTCCAAGGAGCCCTTGGTAATACTCCAAGAAAGCATCACACACTTCCTTAGGATCAGCAGTCACCTCCCCACATTGTTCACAATAGAATAGATGTTATTATGAAGTCTTCTCTTCCTAATAATAGCATGGAACAAAGCAAAATTCATATCACCATCTTAAAGCCAATGAACCTTAGCCTTTTGCTTAAAAAAATTATATCTATCCAAGTGAGTTTTAGCGTATCTCACTCTAGCTTCCCTTTCCAATTCAATCAAACTCTCATTATCAGGCTCAACGTGGAGTTTCGATTGGATATCCATCAAAGTCTTCTCAGGTACAACATCCTCAGTTTCAATACAAGAGAAATTCACCATTTTCAGTTTTTTCAACACTTTTTTAATCTCTTTCAGCTTCCTAACACACTGGAACATTAACGTACCATCAACATTAATCTCCCAAGCCTCTTTAACAGCTAAAAGAAACTCAGGAGAATCCACCCAAATATTAACAAACCTAAATGGTTTTTTAACATGAGTTCCAGAATCAAACATGTTAATAACACAAGGGCAATGGTCCATTAATCCTCCAGGCAAAAATGTAGCTTGCATGTCTGGAAATCTATCCATCCAATCACCATTAACAATGATCCTATCAATTTTAGTACACACCCTAGCACAGCCAGCCTCCTTATTACACCAAGTATAAAACATACCTCCAGCAGCCCAATCAGAAAGATTGTTCTGTCTTAGGCAAGCTCTAAAGGGTTCCACTTCAGTCAAAGAAACAGGATTGCCAATTCTATCATTAAGATTCAAGATTTTGTTAAAATCCCCACAAAGAATCCAAGGCCTGGTCATACAAGCACCAATCTCAGTTATCTGCTCCCAAAGCTTATGCCTAGCAGCAGCCTCATTCAACCCAAAAACCATTGTGTAGAAAAAACTATTGCCTGCTCCCTTAAGAAGAACCTGCAAATGAATTAACTGCTCTTCACATCTAACAATAGACACATCAAACACCTGAGACAGCCAAATAATCAAAATTCTACCACCCTTATGATGAGAGTAATTAGCACACACAGACCAGTCACCCCCCAACCTATTAAACACCACACCAAACTTCTCAGCCTTCACCTTAGTTTCAAGAAGTCAAAAAGTCCAACTCCATGATACCTAATGAAACATAAGACATCACAGAGCTTATTGGCCTTATTTAGACCTCTAATGTTCCAGAAGCCAAGTTTATCCATGGAGAGAATGAGAACACTCCCCCTCCTCTAATACACTGAATCTATTCCCACTACTACTGATCAAAATAACACCGGGTTTCATAACTTGTGGTTGCTGACTTCCATCATCATCCTGCTGAGAACCATTCAAATTATCAATCTCACTTTTGAAATTCTGAGGAACAGGCTTATGAACTGGCTTCCAGATTTTCTATGGCTTTTGTCTATCCTTGTTCTGAGCTTTCTCAGGTTGCATCCCCACCTTATTCCTCACATGCACCTTATGATTAGGACATTGAGCATCAACATGCCCAATCCCACCACACACCTTGCAGATCACAGGCCTCCACTCATACTTCGGAGCTTGTTTTATTGTATTGCCAGATTCATCTAGAAACTCAATGCAATATGGTAAATCAACATTAAACATCACTTCTATCATAATCCTAGCATACTCCAATCTTTCCTTAGTGGTCGTTGCCTTATCAGTCTTGATAGGATTCCCTATCACAGTAGCCAATTTCATTAGAGTCTTTTGTCCCCAATATTTCAATTTCAACCCAGGCAATCTGGCCTGGATAGGCACCAAATCCACAAGCTCAGCATCAAGGTCCATCCCAGCCATCCATTGTTTCACTATCATTGGTTTATTGTCAAACCATAAAGGTCCAGCCCCCAGTACTCTATCCCTTGCCTCAATTGTCCGAAATCGAACCAGGAACACCCCATTTGCCATTAAAGAGACCTTATCAATTCCATATCTTCCCCACATCCTTCTAGCAAAACCATTCACAACAGACAAAGGTGGTTTAGTACCAATTATATGGCAAACAATCGCCGAGTTCCAGAAATCAATCTTAGGTTGAACATTCTCAAGAGTAATTTGGACCTTGCCACCATTACCCCTATCACAGGAGTCCCTATTTAAGTTCTTACCTCCACCAGATAGGTCTACCCTCTCATCCCTAGTCCCACAAAACAAGCTCTCCCTCCAATTCAATCGAGCAAAATCAACATAATTCGGGGAACGAAAAATAGGGGAACACAATTCAGGGCTCTCAGAAATTGGGGAAAACGCATTCATAGTGCAATTAGAGTTTTTAAGCATTAAAATAGGAGTTGGATTGTCCTTATTCAATACACTATCACAACATTCATCAGTACGAAGCTCATCATTAATGGCAGATGCAGAGGAATGAATTACCTAGAGCCAATTGTTAAACTCCTGCTGATGCTCACCACGTTCCTCCTCCATCATCCCCTTCACCTGCATGGTGTTCTCCATTACTTCATTAAGCCAGCTTTCAACCGAAATATCCTCAGTGGCAATGCTCTGTTCTTTCCTCTTCGTATAATTCCTTGTTTTGGGTCCAGAATTCTGCTTTGCTTTCTGCTTTTTCTTTGATTTTGAGCTTGAACTCTTGCTTCCCTTACCCTTCTTCCTTTTTGCCATTGAAATCGGGCTGAAAATCGAAGATCAAATTTGTGGGTTTCAATCGGATTTTCCACTTTCTCTCTCTAGTTCTTGAGACTTTCTCTCTCTACTTTCCGACTTAATTAATTGGATTAATTTTTTATGCCATTTTCTAAAATGGGTATTAAAGGAATTGGGAAATTTTGGTATATAAATGAAGAGGATGAATAGAGGAGTAAGAATATGTAATTATTTTTTATTTTGGGTGATAAGTGGAGGAGAAACCTTGGAAACAAGGTAAAGAAAAATGAGTTTTTAGAGAGAGAATTAATGAAGGAAAGAAAAAAAAAAGTGGGAAAAGAAAGAAGGAGGAAGAAGAAGAAATAAGAAAGAAAGGGGGAAACGGAAGACGTATGGGCTCGCGCCCGGTCGGGTGCCTCACCGCCCGGTCGAGCGATCTGACAATGTTTTACTTCCTCTTCTTGCGCCCAGTCAGGCACCATCTCGCCCGGTCAGGCGATGCAACGGTTTCAAAATAAATTACTCTCGCGCTCGGTCAGGTGCCCTCACGCCTGGTCGGGCGATTTATTCCCAATTTTTCTTCAACACTCGCGCCCGGTCGAGCGCCTCTCGCCTGATAGGGTGAGAAAAAGTTCCGTACACGTCAAATCTCGTTCCTGGTTGGGAGCTCCTTCGTCCTGTCGGGCGTAAATTGGTGAATTTTCTTCATAGCTCTCGCGCCCGGTCGAGCACATCTTTTCCCAATCGGGTGCGCTACAGACTATGAGTACGAATATCCACTTCTCTTTTCTCCAAAATTGGCTAACTCTTTTCCTTCAAACCTGTACGAAAACTCAATAAACTCATTAACTCCCTCTTGTCTCATCTCTCCTCTCATAAAATAATGAAAGCTAGACTAAAAAGCAAGAAAATACGAGTTGCCTCCCGCAAAGCGTTGGTTTATCTAGGTCCCGGACGACCCTCTTACCACAAGTTAGCAATTTAAGATCCTTGGCCTACCGCTTTGTTGGATGGTTTCTCACCCGGTCGAGCAGTTTTTAGACCAAGACTGGGCTTCCTAACACGCCCTGTAGAGCACTATTCACCTTATCGAATGGATCCTCCTTGGCGTGAACTGGTGGTTCTTCGCTACTGTTCACAAGAGACCCCTTTTTGAACTTTGGTTGCCTCGATTTGTCACTAGATTGAGCAATTGCAACTCGATAAGGTGGAACACTCACTATAGGCTCAGTTTTTGTAGCTTGCTTGTTTGTCTCCACCCTCTCATCTTCAAAGCCATGACCCACACATTATAGGGCTCTTTCTGTTGCATCAACTTCCTTTTTCCATTTGTCTATTTCCCCTGTAGAAGATGCAACACAGGATACCGCCTCCAAGGGATCTTTAGCAAGATCTTGGGGCTTATTAGTATAATTATCAACAACATAAAAAGTAAAGCACTTTTTCTCTGTAATGGGGATTTTAGGGGTATTGTTCAAATTAAAAACAATTTTATCGTCCCCTATTGATAGTGTCAATTTACCACATATCACATCTATAATTGTTGCTGCAGTCTTAATGAATGGTCTACCCAAAATAATTGGAGTTTGCAAATCCTCAGCCATATCAAGAACAACAAAATCAACAGGTATATAAAATTTACCTACTCTAACATGAACATCCTCTAAAACACCTAAGGGGTATTTAAAAGAATGGTCGGCCATTTGCAGAGTAATATTAGTAGTATTTAATTTACCCATATTTAGCCTGGAACACACGGACAATGGCATGACACTAACGCCAGCACCCAAATCACACAATGCATTATCAATCATCAGATTGCCAATATGACAAGGGATAGAAAAACTACCCGGATCTTTCAATTAAGGTGGAGAATTATTTTATAGTACGATACTACATTGTGCAGTAAAAGCGAATGTATCAACCTCACTAATAGACCTTTTTATAGTCAATATTTACTTCATGAATTTAGCATGTGTAGGAATTTGTGTAATTAATTCTGTAGAAGGAAGCATTACCTGCAAATCATTAACCATCTCCAGAAATTTACCAAACTGCTTATCCAAATTTGTTTTTAAATGTCGATTGGGGAATGGAAGTATGATAACTGGCTTTGGAGCATTACTAATCTTGTCTAGAGATGCTACCTTCCCTGGAGTTGTACCCTTCAATGTATTATCAGAAATATTACTCTTGAGCCTTGTAGGGCTATTAGCAACATTGTTTGGTTTAACATAATCAAGATTAGCATTATTCGTTAAAATAGGTTCATCATATCTGGACATAGGGGGCCCATCATAGTGTGAACCACTCCTCAGAGTAATTGTGAAGGCTTGATCTGTAGGCCTTGTTGGCTGCGATGTTAGGGCTCCCTGTTGACGGGTTTGTATAGTAAAGGAAATCTGCGCAATTTGATTGTTTTCAATTTTATTATGGGCTATGATAAAATCAATTTGAGCATCTCTACTCTCCATGTGCTTTTTCATACTAGCTAGAATTGCTCTAATTTCTGTCAAAGCAGGGTCAGAAGATGAGGAGGGTTGTTGTGGTTGGTTCTTCTGGCAAGCATTGGGATATTAATACTTTTGTTGTGATTGTTGTGGCGCCTGTGATTGTTGTGAAGGTGGCGGGTTTTGAACATTGGTGCTCCGGTAGGAAAGGTATGGATGGTTCCGGAACCCAAGATTGTAGGTGTTGGAGTATAGGTCATTCTTTCTATAAGCTTGAAAGGCATTAACTTGCTCCACGAAACTCCTGCAATCTTGTTCCCAATGACCTTCAATTCCACAATTTTCATAGAAAGCCTCATTAGAATTTTTATTAATAGCAGAAACATTAGCTATATTTGCATTGCTAAGATTATCTAATTTCTGACAAATAGAGGTTAATTGAGCTTGCAAATAGGATACAGCGTTGACACTATGTTTCCCTTTGTTAGAAAAGCCTCTAGGATTCCCATATTGAGAATTGTGAATTGCCATATCTTCGATAACTTGACCTGCATCATCAACATTAAGGTTCATGAACCTCCCACTAGCTGCAGAATCTAAAATTGTTCTATATGCGTTTCCAATCCCATTATGGAAGGCTTTGATAAACTGCCACTATGCTAAATTATGGTGGGGACACTCTCTCTGCAGATCCTTTAATCTTTCCCAAGCCTCATATAAAGTTTCATCTGGCTCTTGGGCAAAGTTCTAAATTGCGCTCCTTAGCAAAGTTGTCCTCTCTGTAGGGTAATATTTATTATAGAAATTCAAAACAAGAGTCTCCTTGTTAGTTATACCAAGTGAAGTTCTATTCAATCCATTATACCATAATTTAGCTTTTCCACATAAAGAAAAAGGAAAAAGAATCTCCCTGATTTGGTCTTGTGTGACCCCAGCTTACTTAACAGTATTACAATATTGATAGTAGTCTGCAATATGAAGATTTGGGTCTTCACCCTTAGCTCCACTGAATTGCTTCCTTTCTATCATCGTGATAAATCGGGGTTTAATCTCGAATTGAACTACATCAAGAGCCGGAGTGGGAGTGAGATGTGGAAAATCGGTCAGCGACGGCTGCGAATAATCGCTGAGCTTCTTAGGTGCCGTCATCTCTGATTCTTAATCTGAAGGAACTTATAAATCACTAGAAATAGTTAGAGGGTCTCTGTGATTATTGTTATCCCCTGAACCCGCCAGGATTTTCCTGTAAAGATTGATTTGTCTATGAAAAGAGCGCTCAATCTCAGGATCGAATGGAATATAACTTGATCTGGAACACCTGGGCATAAACAAAGAACTAAAAAGCAAATATGAGACTTGCCTCAAAGAACTGATGTTTTCTTAGATAAGAGGAAATAATCTAGACTACAGAAAACAATCATAAATAAAAATAAAGCCGTCTCCCGCCAACGGCGCCAAATTTTTACATGCTTAAGTCGTATATCACCCAATCAAAAGTAATTCCTAAATCCTTTAACTAATGCAGATAGGGAAGTAGGGTCGAATCCACAGGGAAACTAGTCTTTCTATTCCCACTACGTGAAAAAATGAATTTGGCACCGGTTTAAACCCGGCCTAAGGCACCGGTTTGAACCGGTGCCAATGTGGGGGGTGCCAAAAAGGGGTTTAAAAAGGCACCGGTTCAAACCGGTGCCATAACTTGAAATGGGCACCGGTTAACCGGTGCCAAAAATGGGTTTAACAAATTTTGGAATTGTTTTTGGCACCGGTTAACCGGTGCCAAAAGTGCCAAATATTATAATTTTTTTTTCTTTTTTTTAGAACATCAAACAATTAAAAATCTTGACTTAAATTATTTAGAACATCAAAATATAGATTGAATTTCAATCAACATAATAAAAAATTTACAATATATAATCAAAACAATTTTACAATATAGATCAATACAATAGTAGTTCAATTACAATGTATAAAAAAAATTACAATATAAATAAAAAAATAAACTCAATATTCTTCAGTCTTGATTCTTCCATTTAAGATCTAACTCAAGATACCTGCACCAATTAAAGCAAAAAAAAAACGATTAATATAATTAAGCTTCCAAAAAATTAAACCCAAAAAAAAATTTGAAATCGCCAAAAAATTAAATCAAAAAATACCCAGAAATCAAAAAAACCCAGATAAAAAATACCCAGAGAGGGAAATAAATTAAAATCGAAAAAATATCAAAATTGAAATGGAAATAAATTGAAATCGAAAAAAACCCAGATAAAAAATATAAATTAAAAAAACACAGAAATCGAAAAACAAAAAATCAAAAAAACAAAAAATCAAAATCGAAAAAAATGTATTAAAATCGAATAAACAAGAAACAAAAATCAGAAAAAGAAAAAATTAAAATCGAAAACAAAATATATTAAAATCGAATAAACAAAAGCAAAAATCGAAAAAAAATTCAAAATCAAACATAAGAAAAAATATAATCCAGAAATCGAAAAATAAAAAATCAAAAACGAAAACAAAATATATTAAAATCGAATAAACAAAAATCGAAAAAAAATCAAAATTGAAATAAAAAAAAACCAAGAAATCGAAAAACAAAAAATCAAAATCGAAAACACAATGTATTAAAATTGAAATAACAAGAAACAAAAATCAGAAAAAAAAAATTCAAAATTGAATTCGGAAACAAAATAACCCAGAAATCGAAAACAAAAAAATTGTTGTGGTGGCGGCGGCTTTGCGGTGGTGTTGTTGTTGTTGCGGTGGTGTTGTTGTTGTTGTTGCGGAGATGTTCGAAGAGAAAGAAAAGAGATTGGGAATGAAGGAGAGCTAGAGGAGAGAGAAGGGAGAGCAGAGGAGAAGGGAGATTAGAGGAGAAAGAAGAGGCGGAGTGAGAGGAGAGAGAAGAGGACAACTGATTTTAGGGTTAGGCTTATAAGAGGCCGAGTTATAAGAAGAGGCTGGTTTTTTTTTTTAATAATTAAAGGCCCGGTTCACAAAGGCACCGGTTCAAACCGGTGGCATTTATGATTTTGGCACCGGTTTGAAGTGAACCGGTGCCTTTTACTCTGGTTCAGCTTCCCACCAATTTTGTAGGCCATTTTTGGCACCGGTTTGGACTGAACCGGTGTCAATTAGGGGGTGCCTTTTTGATATTTTCTACTAGTGTCCTAATTAATCTATGCAATCTAAATTATTAAGTAACAAAATAATATTATGGTGAAAGGAATCTAAACTACGTAAAAGTAGGGAAGAATAAGAATAGAGAAAATCAATGAATATAAGACCTAGGGAATAGGTTCACCAATAAATAACATTCCAGGGTAAAACATAATAATCAATCATCAGTGCATCAATTAATGAGATCATAAAGGGCTTTCGCTACGTATTACAATCATAGAATTAATCTACCGGTATTAAATCTCATGTCTCGAATCTCGACTTAACCATTCATAAATTAACCTGCCCATTGAAACTAAACCTAAATATCAATTCTCATCTCTCGAATCTCGAATTAATATTACTAAACTCATACATAAAATATTTGCTTAACTCTAGTTGCATAGCATTAAATTAATCAATAGGAAATTAATTAAGCATTAACAATCAACAACAATAAATTACCTCTTCATGTTATTTATGGATCCCCATAAACCCTAGAAAGAAAACTACTCACACGTAATTAAATCTAAGAAAATCAAAGCAATGAAATAAATCATGATGAAATAAAGAAATAAAATTACAGAAATCAATAGAGAAGAAATCGTTACCTAAGTTGCCGGAAATAATGAGTTGAATGAATAACAAGGTGTAAAGTTGTAGAGAGAGAAAATAAAACTAAGTAGTGAGAGAATGTCTAAGAGAAATTCCCCCAAGCTAAACTTTTGCTCGTCTTTGAGCAAAACAAAATCCAACCCAAGGGAAAAAAAGATGACATTATTCACGTAAAGAAAGAAACAAGGAAACTAGCAAGAGAGGATGGGAATATACACTAACTCACTTTCGTAGGAATCACGGTCAATTTTAGCAACTAAAGACAAGCCATTTAAACCCCTAGATCGCCCTAGAGGACGAGTGATGCTCTCGTAAAGGTTTCCTAAAAGATTAACCTATAACTCTCATAATAATATAAACAATGCAAAGCATGTGAAGAAAATCAAAAGAAAAGAAGAGCAAACACATGTTCATGAAAGGACTTTTCCAAATGTACAAGTAGAAATGAATGCAAATCTTTCTAAACAAGTAAGAGAGCGCACGTTCCAAGATACCAGAGGTTGATTGAAACATAAACATGCTAAGCATAGGAACTAGAGAAACGCAATTCACTTTCATCCCAAACGGTCTTACCGCGTTCTCCCTACTATTCTCATATCTTCCCCTAGTGAGAATCTCATGGATCAAATATTTGGGCTACTCGACATCATGACTTCGCATCCCCTTTCATTAGGCTATAACCCATGATTCCCTCCACCGATGAATGACTCAACCCCTAGGTCAAAAGGTCTTCCAAAGGTTGTAACGTAAGGCAAAAAGGGTTAAGGTAGGCTAAATTTAAAGTTTGGTGGTTAACCTACATTGTGAAGCAAAGATTGCACATTTCAAGTGAAGCAAAGAACAGGCCCTTTCTTAGAATCACAATCAAGTAGTCACCAAACAAAAACAAACTAACACCCCCAAGCTTATTCAAAGCTATACTCACAAACATATACACAAAAAGCGTGAGAACGCTTCCCCGCAAGCTTAAATGGAGCATTGTCCTCAATGCTCAAAAAGGAAGAATACTCACATAAAAATATTTTTGCATTTTTCACTTTTTTTTTCATTTTTCTTTATTAGTGCTTTGTCCTCGCCTCTTTTAACCTTGGACGGCTTTTTCAACTTTGCACTTGCTTTGTCCTTGCCTTTTTTTACTTTGGACGGCTTTTTCATTTATTCACTTGTCATTATTCACAAAATATACACAACACAAACTTGCTTTCAAGAGAACCAAATATCCAAACTCCTCCACCACAAACTCCAACAATAATGAACAATTGCTTCACAAAAACCAAGAATGGAAACGAAAATGAAACAAAAGGCTCAAGATCTAGAGATGTGGCTTGAAAAGAAGGGAAAAAGGTTTAAAGGCTTAGAAAGTAGGCAAATGTAAACCCAAAAACCGAAGAAAATGAAAACTATCCTAGAAAAGAAAAATTACCACCCCGAAAAGATGCCTTTGTGCTCTCTAGGTGGTTCGGTCTCGGTCTTGGGAACTATAAGTCAAGATTCTAGATTAGGTCCGAAATAGTCAAGGATCCATGTCGCTCATGCAAGTAAATGTTGAAGGCTTAAAAAATAATCAACCTCACACGGATGTAGCCAAAAACTCACTATGGATGTCAATTTGACTATAGGAAGCAACTACCATCATGCCACAAACAAGTAGAATCCGGCTTCATGGTCCCACTAGTTCTAACCAACTACCTTAGCATGCCTTATCCTAGAATCAACCAAGCGTACTCTCAAACCGTGCACACCGCTACCAATTAAGAAGAAAAAAATTCAACTATACAAGTCCAAAAGTATTATGTCCAAAGCAAGAACAAAACAAAACAAAATGCAAATTGCCTTGAATGAAATAAAAATCTTTTTGGGATTTTTCAAAATAAAGAAACATGGAAAAGCCTATACAAAGGTGCATAGCATATATGGATCAAAATCCCACCAAACATGATAGAAAACCCTCCCCCAATCTTGAATGAGACATTACACTCAAACAAAAATCAAATAATCCATGGGAAGGGAAAACAAGGAGATCAATCCAATCAAACCAACATGTGTCCAACAAGTCCTCATCCACTTGAGAAAAAACAAGGAAGGATATTACCAGATATTAGGTGGGTGTAAATACCCGCAAATGAACCAATTAAACCTTTCAAAACTAATTTCCTCAAGAATTGAACCCTGCCTTCCATATGCTAGCAAACATAGGAGTCAAACTTCCTTGATTTTTGATCCAAATCGAAGCACCAAAGTATATCAAGTCATGTACCTAGTAAAAGGCACACAAACATTTCCATGAGAGAAAATATATTCTAAAAAGAAAAGAAAATAAAAGCAATAAAACATGGGTTACTTCCCGAGAAAGGCTTGGTTAAGGTTCAAGCTTGATTGCTCTAGAAAATAATAATTCAACGCACGCAAGAGCTTATCAAATGTACTACTACACATTTCATAAGAAAGTAAGTGTGCACATGACAAAAATAAGGCATGCAACAAGCTTAGTGCACACCTATGAGGAGAGAGATGCCAAGAGAAGGAAGAAGAATCAAAAGAAAACTCAACAAAATAAGAAAAGGAAAAAGAAAAAGAAGAAGAAGGCAAACTCTCCTCACAATAATTTTGGGTGGCAACATCACCCTTTTCCTCAATTTGGGACAAATGAGCCACATACAAATCATCATAGACAAGGGTGGTCCCAATAGGCTCATTGACAAAGGAAGGGAGGGATATATGAGTGTAGGGAATATGGTTGAAATTGCTTGAAAAAGGGATATGAGAGGAGGGAATAGGGGCTATGGTCTCACAAATGAACTCTTCTTCACCACCATGCCTCAAATCACCAATAAGAGCATGAAAATAAATCATAGAATCCTCAAAAGAAGAACACTCAAGATTATCATCTCTCTCAAACATCCAACTTCCAAGAGGAACTACATAGTCCCCTTCACTACAACCATGAACAACAACTCCCTCAACTTTCTTAAATCCTAAAGTCTCAAAGCCATGCATGAATGGATGCAAATTCATTTCAAACTCATCTCTATCCCATGAAGCATTCATAATGAACTCACTCAAAAGGCTATGGGTTTTCATTTGACACTCAAAGAACACATTGGTCATAACCTCAATCGAGTCCAAATAATCATGGATAGAAAAATCACAATCATGCACAAGAGACTCATCAAGATGGGAAGGAGGGTTAGAATAATCAAATTCAACACTCTCTTGGTTTTCAACTCCTTCGTCATCACTCAAATGTTCACCAATGGGATCCTCACACTCTCTTGGTTGCTCAAAATCATCGTCATCATCCTTAACACACACATTAAATTAGGATTTTTCACAAAAAAGCATCAAGGATGACAATTGGCTTTCTAACTCTTTTCCTCCTCAATACGCTCCACATTCTTTTTCATTATCTCTAATTGACCTCTCATAGAATTAAGAATCATCTCCATACTAGGCCCAAGATCATTATCAAGATCAATGCCCCTAATTTGAGACTCAAATATATCAACAAGAGATTCAAAAGATATAGAAGGTTGAGGCTCAACAAGAGAAGAAGAAGAAGTACAACCAAGATTGAAAGGATCAACATTAAGATCATGAGCATATACATCACATTGAGGAGTGGGGGCACAATCAAACACATGAGATTTATCATCAAGGGAATGAAGAACATCACAAGAAGGCATGGTAAATAATAAAGAATATTGAAACACACCATTAGCATCAACTTGAGCATGCACTTCATCATCATGAAAAAAAGAGGAAATAGGATTGAAAGCATTTGTTCTAAGTTCAACTATGGGATCATGTGACAAATCATGGGAAATCATGCCAACATTAGAAGAATAAAGACATTGCACATCCACATTATAATCCTGACTACCCCTATTATAAACATCCAAAGAAAACCAAACATAAAAATCCCAAGCATCATCAATTCACAATGCTCTAAATTCACCATTATGCATGCATTCAACTTCATCCCTGGTTTGCTCATTCAAACCAAAATAACAAATCTCACAAGCCTCCAAAAGACTACAACAGTTATAGTCCAAAATTCCCTCAAGTCTATTGAAATATTCACAAAAAGGCTCATTATCATATTAAGGAAATGAGAGACTTGCCATTTTTATACAAAACAAACAATGCAAAAATAAAATAAAAGAAAGGTATATATAAAGACCTAGACTCAAGCAATCAAAAATACTCAAACATAGACACCGTTCCTTGGCAACGGCGCCATTTTGACGAGGGGAAAACTAGTTCGTTATCTAATCTTCCCTCGGTCAAACTAAATTTATAAACACTTAACAAACCCTAATACGTATATAGAGGCAAGTCAAGGGTCAAACCCAAAGGAACAGAAATGTTCAAGCACTTTCAATTATGCGCCTAAACTAGGTCGAAGACGAAGGTAAGAGAGAATACTAACAACTAACAAAACAAGTAACCAAGGAAATAAAACACTAGGAACGGGGATCAACAAGTAATCATGTCAATTGTAACAACTTGGAAGAGCATGCCAATCAAAGGTTGTGAGGACTAATGATAAGAGCAATTAATTGTGAGGACTAATGATAAGAGCAATCAATTGGAATCAAAGAGCTATCTCCTAATTGTTAAGTTAGGGTTCACTATGAATAACAAATCAAGAGAATCACAATAAAAAACAATCGATAATTGCAATCCCTAAGTCAATTATTCGTATCAATAGCAATTATAATGCAATCTAGCATAATTCTCAAGACCTAATCGAATTACACCATGAAAACTTACATTAATCACTTTAATCTCAACAATTAATCAACACAATCCCCAAATTATTCACAATTAATCAATTATACAAGTTTCACCCAATTCCTAGCCAACAACTACTCAAATATCATCATCTATCAACAACCAACTAAAGGACTCAAGAATCAACAAAATACCAAGAACAATTACTCTAATCAAACATCAAACATCAAACATCAAACATCAAAACCAAATCAAACAATGAAATTAGACAAAGAAAATAAAGAGGAGATAGAGTGTGAAATGCTCATTGATTAATTAAGAAGATCTTCAATACATTTGTCACCATTGAATTTTCATTCTCTCAAACAATTAATAAAATAAATAAAATTTAAATAAATAAAGTAAATTAAAAGAAATAAAACTAAATCTATGAATTAAGGACTAAAATCATGAAAAACTCATAAAAACTAATCAAAACTAAAAATGAGTTATTAAAATGGAAAACAAAGGAAAACTAAGAAATTTGTATGAAAATATAGAAAGAAAATATAGAAAAAGGACCTTAATCTTATTCTTTTGAGTGCCATAAATAACTCTCATCACTAAGAGAAGAGGTAAAAAGAGATAAAAGAGATTCTAAACTTGCTTAACAAAATTGTATTTATATTAAGCAAAAAAATCCTAAACTTAAGCAAACTAAACAACACCTAAACCCCTATCAGAGACACGCGCCCGGTCGGGCACCACCCCGCCCGATCAGGTCCGCCTTTTGTAACATAATACTTCTCTCGCGCTTGGCGAGAGAATTTTTTCTTCTTCCGCCCCGCCCGGCCGGGCGCGCCTTCGGGTGGAGCTCGATCTATCCGGATGGGCGGGGCTCTTGGACTCTTGATTCGGCCTTGATACTCAACCCAATTCGAATTTTCTCTTTTGGGACTTGATTACTCGGCCCAATGCCTCAATATCTCAAATGTCGCCCTTTATCACCGGTGTGATGACTCTAACCGGCCTTGGGCTACAAAAATTGGTCTTGCTACTCCAATGCTTGTAGTCGCTCTATAAAATCCCGGGAAAATACTCCAAAAGTGCAAATCCTTACAAAATTACGAAAACACTAGAAAACACAAACTAGTAATAATAGTAAACACTATCAATTATGACAAAGGGACGGGGGTAAAATAATATATAAAATAGACATATTAGTCATCATGGGATTCGACCACGTACTTGGGATATTTTTTGCCCTAAACACCGAGAAATGCTCGGCAAATATAGTCTGAACCATAATAGCAACATCCTCAAAGTGTAGGCTCCAGTTTTCAATTCTGTAAGGTCGTTTATAACTACTAGAAGGCAAAGAGACACAAAATAATAGTCGCATGATCATAAAACAAAATGGGCTGGTGATGAACTAAGGTAGCCGGCCGATCCTGAAGCTAATGGGAAATAGCCAAAGCTTTATCTAACCTCTCAATAGTGGGGTCCATAATCGTTCTCCCATTAGTCCAAGTGAAAGACGGTCCAGAAAACTAAATATCAAGTAACTCATTGTTTAATTTACATTGTATAAAATCATGTAGGGAAGGAATGTCCAGATTACCTCCGACCTTATCCGATAAATATTCAACCTGATTAAAATTGCCAACTACCACAACATTTAGTTAAGAAGCTAAAATATTAGATATTTACGACCACACAGCCATACGATCAGAAACGTGAGGCACTCCATACAGAAAAAGGACATGTTTTTTTACCAAATTCTCCACAACTCGACACAAAATTACATGTAGAGAAACTAAAAGAGGTTCAACCACAACTGGGGAAAAACAAAACAGATATAGCCCACCACTTAGACCCACTGAATCAACACCCATAAATCTTGAACATGACAGGGAAGATAATTTATGCATAACAGAATGTACAGACACCATGGTTTTAGCTAAGAATACAATATCAACAGCATAAGAGCAGACTAAGGACGCGATGTAAGGATCTTAAGGGGAGTCTGCCTGACCCAAACCCCTATAGTTCCAAGCCACAAGCTTCATTTGTCGCCTGGTGGCCTTAAATTCCTTTACGTTTCTTAACAGAGAGACATGAGATACACCTAGCAGTAGCATCTTCCGCTCCATTCTACTTAAAGCAGAGCAGTAAATTCTTAGTAGAACCCGAGGGTGATCTCTTCTTAGGACAAACTGAATTCACCCTCTTTAATGTTGAAGTGCTTCTAGGCCCCTTTCGCAAAGAAACTGACGAAGAGACAGAGAAATTTGGTCGTTTACAAGTGTTTAACCTCAAGGGTCGAGGAGATTGATCAGATTGGGTGGTAATATTGGAAGGTGATGGTGGATAGGTGTCAGGGCAATGTTCGTTGTTTGCTAGAGCATGTAAAGGTTCTTTGAGGGTTGAGATATTGGGTTGGAATGGTTTTTGGCACAAGTCATTTGGAATAAGTTTTTTGTGGGTTGTTTCTAATTGTGATAACTTCTTTTTCAAAGGTGAGAAAAATGGAGTAGAAAACTCACGGTTTCTTTTGTTGGGTTGAAAGTTTTGGGGATGGGGTCGATCAAAGTTTTTGAAAAAGCTCATTATGAGATTCACTACGGTAGTTCTAAATTTCTCCGTTCTCTTTAGGCCAATATTCATATTTGAGAGACTATGGTGAAGCAAAGTAGCAAACTTAAAAGGCTCGTTCTTATCAACAAAAAACGGAGTAGAGCTATAATGATTCATAGCACAAATAGTTTTTTTTTTCAGTGAGAACTAAGAAATAAAAACAACAAACAACAACTTAAAAGGACCAAAAAAGACACTCTCGAGCACGAGCCTTTCCAGCCAACCAATGCGCGGGGGAAACCCATTTCCTTGGAACCTTTAGAATCTTGCAAGCCTCCATAGTAGACAGATGATCCCGGATATCCCGAAGTAACCAGCATAAAGAAACCTTAGCTTGCTGTTTTTGGGCCAAGATCAAACACAAAGGCTCACAATCGGAGTAAATAAGGATCCTACGAAAACCTCTAGATTAAGCATTGCGTAATTCCCCATAAATAAGAATGTAACTCATAATGTAAAGCTGAAGATGAGAGAGAAGCATGGGCCCCCCCCCCAACATATTGAAGGAGAATCACATTCACAAAAAATCCAACCAGCACCGGCCGAGTTATCTGAATAAGACCAACACCCATCATAAATCATACAAATATCAAAAGAAGAAGTAGGACCCCCACAAAGGGTGGCAGCGAAACCCAACCAGTCGGTTTAGGACTAAGACCCAGAGAAGAAGAGCGAATGCAAAAATCCTGATCTTCCCGCCCCCGCACATCCCATTGAGCTGCCAAAAGAAAAATATCATCCGTAGAGACAGTCTGATATCAAAACCGAACATTATTACGTGAAAGCCAAATAGCCCATAAAAGGGAGAAAAACCGCACCAGGGTCGGCCAATCCTTAGAAGCCCTAACAGTGAGACCATAGTGGAAAACCATTGGAGAAAAGGAAGGTGAAGAAGACCTTGCCTATTAAAACTTAAAGAACAATGGACCAACAAAGGAGCAACGAAGTCACAGTCTTGAAACAAATGGTCCACCATCTCCTGCTCCCGTCGACAGAAGCAACAACTAGAACAGAGGCAACCGGGATTCCAAATCGAATAATTTTCCAGTCAAAGATCTTCCATTTAGAAGGATTGGGAGCGTCCAAAATATCCCCCACCAAGAAGCAGGAATGAAGCCCACATATAAACATCTAACAGTCTGCTGAAGTAAGAGGGTATAGGCAGACTTCGTAGAGAAGGTGCCATCCTCACTGAATTTCCAATAAACAAAATCATCCATCTTCTCCAATGGACGGTCCAGACTAAGGATCCGAGAGGCAGTTGGACCATCAAAAAACTGATGGACTCTCGAGGAGTCTCGAGCGTTAGAACGCGGATCAATAATATCAGACACATGAGTTAGAAGATCCGACAGAGATAAACCAGCCTTGAACAATTCTGGACCCCAGGAGCCCAGTCGTCATCTATAATACGAACCCTATTACCACTACCCACTTTCCAACGAACAGCAAGAGCTACCGCAGAAAGAGACGTCTATAACCCGCGACAACCCCAAGAAGCTCGAGGTATCCGAGCATACGGAGTGGAAACAAGAGAAGGGTACTTGGAAAACATGAGCCTATAAACCACTAACTGAGGATTGTGAATCATCCTCCACCGTGTACCAGCAAGGAGAGCAAAGTTGAAGCAGGAAATGCTACGTAAGCCTAAACCCCCAAACCTTTCGGTAAATGAAGTAGAGAAGCCGAACGCAGCGCCAAACCCTTCCTAGAACCCGAAGATCTCCACCGGAATCTGGCAAGCATATTGTCAAGTTGAGTAGCTACTGAAAAAGGAATTTTGAAGACAATCCAGAATGTGATTAAACGAAGCCACCAACACCAAATTTATAATAACCATTTTTTCCACTGCAGAAAAACGAGGAAAAGCAAAGGCAGATAATTAGCTAGCAACTTAGTCAACCAGAAACCTGAACTCCAAAAATTTACTTCTTCCCAAGTCGACCGGAAGACCCAGATAAGTACTAAATGAAGCCTTTGATTGTAGGCGAAGACCGTGAGCTAAAAAATCACGGTAGTCAAGGGGTATTCGGGCTGAACTTGACAAAGGACTTTTGATGATTAATCATCTGGCCTGAAGAGGAACAAAAAATCAGAAAGAATAGCTAAGACATTTTCACACGGTTACGGCAAAACCTGGAAAAATAAGAGTGAGTCATCCGCAAAGAAAAGATAAGAGATCGAAGGTCCACCCCTAGAAATGCAAATTCCGAAAAACAAAGCCCGCTCTACTGCCCGTCGAAGAGTGGCCGATAACACCTCCATACAAAGGACAAATAGATAAGGCGATAGAAGATCTCTTTGTCTAAGATTACATTGTGGTCGAAAAGAAGGCGTAAGACTCCCATTCACCAGAACCTTACACGAGACAGTTGTAACACATTGCTCAATAATATGAACCCAGTAATGGGGAAAACCAAAAGACCCGTAAAACCTGATAAAAATCCCATCGTACTATGTCATAGGTTTTATTCATGTCCAATTTCAAGGCTGCATAAAAATGTTTTCTAGCTTTAGAAGCATTCGTAAAGGATAAAAGCTCGTGATCCACCAGAGCATTATCGGAAATCTGGCGTCCCGGCACAAAAGCATTTTTGAACCCTGAAACAAGAGAAGGAAGAACCCCCCGCAAACGACCAGTAATGCATTTTGTGATGCATTTGTACAAAACATTGCATAACCCAATCGGCCGAAATTGAGACACTAACTTCGGCTGAGGAACCTTCGGAAGAAGAACTAAAAAGGTTCTATTCCAGTCCTACAACATGTAGCCATGAGCAAAGAAGTACTGAATTGCGGAGATAACAAAATAGCATGTTTCCTCCCAATGAGTCTTGAAGAAAGCAGAGATAAAACCATATGGGCCAGGGGATTTATCATTAGCAATATGAAAAATTGCATATTTAATCTCAAAAGCCGAGAAATGGGCCATTAACATGTCGTTTTGAACTAGAGACAAAGTCGGGAGGCCTAAATTATAACAGTGTAAAGGAGGCTCACTACTAAAAGGATATACAGGAGATTATAAATTTGAGTAAAAAGCCTGAATAAGAGAACGAAGACCATGTGAATCGGACACTAAATTTCCACCTTCATTCTTCAGACTAACAATCATATTACAATGACGGCGAGCTTGAATAACCGAAAGTTGTAATCTGGAGTGCGACTCCCCTTCAACATCCCATTTAATTGTAGCATGCTATTTCCAATAAGGAAAAGCGGCAGTGGCTTCCGCAATCCTCTCTTCCCTGGAAACTGTGCCATTTTAACGAGGGGAAAACTAGGTCGTTATCTAATCTTCCCTCGGTCAAACTAAATTTATAAACACTTAACAAACCCTAATACGAGTATAGAGGCAAGTCAAGGGTCGAACCCAAAGGAAAAGAAATGTTCAAGCACTTTCAATTATGCGCCTAAGCTAGGTCGAAGACGAAGGTAAGAGAGAATACTAACAACTAAAAAAACAAGTAACCAAGGAAATAAAACACTAGGAACGGGGATCAACAAGTAATCATGTCAATTGTAACAAATTGGAAGAGCATACCAATCAAAGGTTGTGAGGACTAATGATAAGAGCAATCAATTGGAATCAAAGAGCTATCTCCTAGTTGTTAAGTTAGGGTTCACTATGAATAACAAATCAAGAGAATCACAATAAAAAAACAATCGATATATGCAATCCCTAAGTCAATTATTCGTGTCATTAGCAATTACAATGCAATCTAGCATAATTCTCAAGGCCTAATCGAATTACACCATGAAAACTTACATTAATCACTTTAATCTCAACCATTAATCATCACAATCCCCAAATTAATCACAATTAATCAATTATACAAGTTTCACCCAATTCCTAGCCAACAACTACTCAAATATCATCATCTATCAACAATCAACTAAAGGAATCAAGAATCAACAAAATACCAAGAACAATTACTCTAACCAAACATCAAACATCAAAACCAAATCAAACAATGAAATTAGACACAGCAAATAAAAAGGAGATAGAGTGAGAAATGCTCATTGATTGATTAAGAAGATCTTCAATACATTTGTCACCATTGAATCTTCAATCTCTCAAACCACCATTGAAATCCCTCACATTCTCGCTCTAAAACTACTCATAAACTAACCCTAGATCTAGAGAGAGAAACTCTCAACCAAAGAGAGAGAAAACTATCCACTAAGCTAATTGAGAAAATAGAATAATAGTTGGATTCTAATGATCCCCAAAAATGGGTATTTAAACTAAGCTAAGAAAAATAATAAAAGAAGGAAAATAAAAAATAAAGAAAGAAAGAAAGAAAAGAAAATAAAACTGAAGAAGAAAATAAGAAAAGGAAATTAAACGAAAAGGAAAAAATAAAAGCAAACAAGTAAAATCCCCCAAACCAAACGTTAGACCCATCACCCTCTTCTTCTCCTTTTGTGGCTGCTCTGAACTTCATCACACCACCATCATCACCCGCAAATCTTCCATCATCAAATCAGCACCATTAGCAATTTTCAGCAAATAATCTTGACCGCTCGATTTTATTAATTATCACGTGAGAAACTTGTGATATGGGTTTTTTTCACACCTAGAAGACCGCGCCCGCGGTGGTCTATGCCGTGCCCTCTCTAGAGTCGTCGCGCCCGCGGAGAGGCCGCGGCACGTCTGCGGCTGCTTATTGCCACAAATTGGCAGATTTGGTGCATTGAGCCCCGCGTCCGCTCCTCTCACACCCGCGCCCTCGAGGAATTCCAATTAAATTGGGGCTTGATTGAGTTCGTTGGTGGCAGCTCAAGGTGGGCTTCGATTGTAGTGGTGCTTAATTGATTCAGGGCTGTTTTAGTGCGGTGGGGAAGGGTGGTTGCCGTGTTCAGCTAGGTGCGGCTTGCTGGTGGTGTTAATTGCGGCTAGAGAAGGGGGTAGCAGCTGCAGTTATGGAGGGCTGATTTTGGGTGATGTTGGGGCTGCTAGGAGTTGTTGTAGTTGTTGGTGAATTGGGGAAATAAGGGAGGTTGCTTGAGTGGTGCAGATGGAGCAGGGGCTGCTCTGATGTGGGAGGCAGATGCGTGGTGATGGCAGTGTGTAATTGGAGCTGTTGTTGGCGTTGTTGCTGTTGTGTGTTGTTTGAGTTGAAAGGAGGCTTGGTGTGGTGAAGGATAAGAATAGTGGGGTGAAGGATATGTTAGCAGCAAAAGGGTGATGGGAGATGGGGTGAGACTTGTTGGCTTATTATCGTTGCAACACTTAATTGATTTTGAACTTAAGACCTCGAAACATCAAGCTTGAATATCGGAACTCTGAATATGACAATTTGAATCGAGTCTTGTCCCGAGCAATCACCTACATGAACAACCGCACATGAGGGAGAAATGGAAGACAAATATAATAAAATAAATAAAATTGAAATAAATAAAGTAAATTAAAAGAAATAAAACTAAATCTATGAATTAAGGACTAAAATCATGTAAAACTCATAAAAACTAATCAAAACTAAGAAATTTATATGAAAATATAGAAAGAAAATATAGAAAAAGGACCTTAATCTTATTCTTTTGAGCGCCATAAATAACTCTCATCACTAAGAGAAGAGGTAAAAAGAGATAAAAGAGATTATAAACTTGCTTAACGAAATTGTATTTATATTAAGCAAGAAAATCCCAAACTTAAGCAAACTAAAGAACACCTAAACCCCTATCAGAGACACGCGCCCGGTCGGGCACCACACCGCCCGATCGGGCCCGCCTTTTTGTAACATAAGACTTCTCTCGCGCTCGGCGAGAAAATTTTTTCTTCTTCCGCCCCGCCCGGCCGGGTGTGCCTTCGGGTGGAGCTCTATCCGGATGGGCGGGGCTCTTGGACTCTTGATTCGGCCTTGATACTCAACCCAATTTGAATTTTCTCTTTTCGGACTTGATTACTCGGCCCAATGCCTCGATATCTCAAATGTCGATCCCTTTATCATCAGTGTGATGACTCTAACCGGCCTTGGGCTACAAAAACTGGTCGTGCTACTCCAATGCTTGTAGTCGCTCTATAAAATCCCATGAAAATACTCCAAAAGTGCAAATCCTTACAAAACTACGAAAACACTAGAAAACACACTAGTAATAATAGTAAATGCTACCAATTATGACAAAGAGACGGGGGTAAAATAATATATAAAATAGACATATTAGTCATCATGGGATTGGACCACGTACTTGGGGTATTTTTTGCCCTAAACACCGAGAAATGCTCGGCAAATATAGTCTGAACCATAATAGCAACATCCTCAAAGTGTAGGCTCCAGTTTTCAATTCTGTAAGGTCGTTTATAACTACTAGAAGGCAAAGAGACACAAAATAATAGCCGCATGATCATAAAACAAAATGGGCTGGTGATGAACTAAGGTAGCCGGCCGATCCTGAAGCTAATGGGAAATAGCCAAAGCTTTATCTAACCTCTCAATAGTGGGGTCCATAATCGTTCTCTCATTAGTCCAAGTGAAAGACGGTCCAGAAAACTAAATATCAAGTAACTCATTGTTTAATTTACATTGTATAAAATCATGTAGGCAAGGAATGTCCAGATTACCTCCGACCTTATCCGATAAATATTCAACCTGATTAAAATTGCCAACTACCACAACATTTAGTTAAGAAGCTAAAATATTAGATATTTACGACCACACAGCCATACGATCAGAAACGTGAGGCACTCCATACAGAAAAAGGACATGTTTTTTTACCAAATTCTCCACAACTCGACACAAAAATTACATGCAGAGAAACTAAAAGAGGTTCAACCACAACTGGGGAAAACCAAAACAGATATAGCCCACCACTTAGACCCACCGAATCAACACCCACAAAACCTGAACATGACAGGGAAGATAATTTATGCATTACACAATGTACAGACACCATGGTTCAGCTAAGAATACAATATCAACATCATAAGTACATACTAAGGATGCGATGTTAGGAACTTAAGGGGAGTCCGCATGACCCATACCCCTATAGTTCCAAGCCACAAGCTTCATTTGTCGCGTAGCGGCCTTAAATAGGTGGACACCGAACCCTCAGAAAAATAACCAGAATGAGACATATGCACTAGTAGAAAAATACAAATAGGAAACCCCCTAATGGCACCGGTTCAGGCCAAACCGGTGCCAAAAACCGACCTAAAAATTGGCGGGTTTTTAAACAAAGAGAAATGGCACCGGTTCAGCTCAAGCCGGTGCCAAAAATAAAAACAGCGCCGGTTTGAACCGGTGCCTTTACGAACCAATTCTTTAATTATTTATAAAAAAAAAAAAAATCCGCCCATATAAAAACCCCCCAAACCCTAAAATGCTTGCGCCTCTTTCTCCCCTCTCCTCTCCTCTCCTCTCCTCTTTCTCTCTCCTCCGCCTCTTTCTCTTTCTCTCTCCTCTCCTCTTTCCTTCTTGCTCACCATCTCCTTCCTCTTTCCTTCTTGCTCACCATCTCCTTCAGTTCTTGATCTTTCTGGATCTCCTCCTCTGTTCTATCACTAGAAGACCAAAAACAAATCGAAGACAACAACAAATCGAAGACAACAAATCAAAGACCAAAAAATCGCCCATTTTAATCAATTTCTTGGTTTTTTTTTACCATTTCAATCGATTTCTGGGTTTTTCGATTTGAATTTTTTTTTTCAATTTCAATTATTTCGATTTCTAGGTATCTTTTTTCGATTTTGTTTTTCGATTTCAATTTTGATTGTGTTGTTTTCGATTTTGATTTAGTTTTTCGATCTCAATTTCGATTTTGATTTTGTTTTTCAAGTTGCATGCGGTTTTGGGGTTTTATTTTCGTGATTTTTAGGTTTTTTCTTGGGTTTTTTTTTTTCCATTTCAATTCTCTATTAATTGGGTTTTTTTTTTCCGATTTTCATTTTTTTTTTCGATCTCTGGGTTTATTTTATTGTTTTTTCACGTTTGTTTTAATCAAATTTTTAATCAATTTCGATTTTGATTTTTCTGATTTCAATTTTTTTTCGAAGATGAGGTCGAAGATGGCACGCATGCATCATCACTTGCTTTCTTGCTTACTTGAAGTTTATTTTATTTTCTTACATGCATCTGGGTTTATTTTATTTTAATTTTTTTTTCTTACAATTTTTTTGATTTTTGGGTTTTTTGAATACTGGGTTTTTTTCGATTTTAATTTTTTTTCATTTCTTATTTTTCTTTCTGGGTTTATTCGAATTTTGTCATATTTATTTTTTTGGTTTTTTTTAATCGAATTTAAATTTATTTATTTATTGGGTTTTTTTAATCGAATTTAATTTTATTTATTTTCTGGGTTTAATTCTATTTTAACTGATAGATGTTCTGGGTTTTTTTTTTTCTTTTCAACTGATTTTCTTTTTTTTTTCTGGATTTTTTTTTTGAATTTTTTTCGCACCTTAATTAAATCATTTTAATCGATTTATTTTGGTTGTTTTAATTGGTACAGGTACATGGATTTAGATCTTAAATTGAAGAATCAAGATACAAGTATATTGATTTAGATGTTGTATGGGTTTTTTTTATTATGAAGCTGTAAATTTTTATTTTGATTTATATTGTAAATTTTTTTTTATATGTTGTAATTTTTTTATTTTGATTTATATGTTGTAATAATTTTATTGATCTATACTGTAATTTTTTTTTTATTATATATATATTGAACAGATTTGATTATATTGATTGTGATGTGCCATTTATATTTTGTATTCTCATTTTATTTTAGTGTATTTAATTTTTACGTTTAAAAAAAATTATTTTTTTGACACTTTTGGCACCGGTTAAAAGTGGTGAATTAAATTTTTTTTGTAATTTTAGGCAACGGTTAACCGGTGCCAATTTCAAGTTTTGGCACCGGTTTGAACCGGTGCCTTTTTAAACCACTTTTTGGCACCCCCCGACATTGGCGACGGTTCAAACCGGTGCCTTAGGCCGGGTTTGAACCGGTGCCAAATTCATTTTTTCACGTAGTGATGAGTTGGAGAAAAGGTACCAATTCCTTTTTGTTTCTTAACAGAGAGACATGAGAAACACCTAGCAGTAGCATCTTCCGCTCCATTCTCCTTTAAGCAGAGTAGTAAATTCCTAGTAGAACCCGAGGGTGATCTCTTCTTAGGACAAACTGAATTCACCCTCTTTAATGTTAAAGTGTTTCCAGGCCCCTTTCGCAATGAAACTGACGAAGAGACAGAGAAATTTGGTCGTTTACAAGTGTTTAACCTTAAGGGTCGAGGAGATTGATCAGATTGGGTAGTAATATTGGAAGGTGATGGTGGATAAGTGTCAGGGAAATGTTCGTTGTTTGCTAGAGCGTGTAAAGGTTCTTTGAGGGTTGAGATATTGGGTTGGAATGGTTTTGGGCACAAGTCATTTGGAATAAGGTTTATGTGGGTTGGTTTGAAAGTTTTGGGGATGGGGTCGATCAAAGTTTTTGAAAAAGCTAATCATGAGATTCATTACGGTAGTTCTAAATTTCTCCGTTCTCTTTAGGCCAATATTCATATTTGAGTGACTATGGGGAAGCAAAGTAGCAAACTTAAAAGGCCCGTTCTTATCAACAAAAAACGGAGCAGAGCTATAATGATTCATAGCACAAATAGTTTTTTTTCAGTGAGAACGAAGAAATAAAAACAACAAACAACAATTTAAAAGGACCAAAAAAGGCACTCTCGACCACGAGCCTTTCCAGCCAACCAATGCGCGGGGGAAACCCATTTCCTTGGAACCTTTATAATCTTGCAAGCCTCCATAGAAGACAGAAGATCCCGGATATCCCGAAGTAACCAGCATAAAGAAACCTCAGCTTGCTGTTTTTGGGCCAAGATCAAACACAAAGGCTCACAATCGGAGTAAATAAGGATCCTACGAAAACCTCTAGAATAAGCATTGCGTAATTCCCCATAAATAAGAATGTAACTCATAATGTAAAGCTGAAGATGAGAAAGAAGCACGGGCCCCTCCCCCACAGATTGAAGGAGAATCACAATCACAAAAAATCCAACCAGCACCGGCCGAGTTATCTGAATAAGACCAACACCCATCATAAATCATACAAATATCAAAAGAAGAAGTAGGACCCCCACAAAGGGTGGCAGCGAAACCCGAACAAGTCGGTTTAGGACAAAGACCCAAAGAAGAAGAGCGAATGCAAAAATCATGATCTTCCCGCCCTCGCACATCCCATTGAGCTTCCAAAAGAATAGTATCATCCGTAGAGACAGTCTGATGTCAAAACCGAACATTATTACGTGAAAGCCAAATAGTCCATAAAAGGGAGAAAAACCGCACCAGGGTCAGCCAATCCTTAGAAGCCCCTAACAGTGAGACCATAGTGGAAAACCATTGGAGAAAAGGAAGGTGAAGAAGACCTTGCCTATTAAAACGTAAAGAAAAATGGACCAACAAAGGAGCAACGAAGTCACAGTCCCGAAACAAATGGTCCACCATCTCCTACTCCCGTCGACAGAAGCAACAACTAGAACAGAGGCAACCGGGATTCCAGATCGAATAATTTTCCAGTCAAAGATCTTCTATTTAGAAGGATTAGGAGCGTCCAAAATTTCCCCCACCAAGAAGCAGGAATGAATCCCACATACAAACATCTAACAGTCTGCTGAAGTAAGAGGGTATAGGCAGACTTCGTAGAGAAGGTGTCATCCTTAGTGAATTTCCAATAAACAAAATCATCCATCTGCTCCAACAGACGATCCAGACTAAGGATCCGAGAGGCAATTGGACCATATAAAAACTGATGGACTCTCGAGGAGTCTCGAGCGTTAGAACGCGGATCAATAATATCAAACACATGAGTCAGAAGATCCGACAGAGATAAACCGGCCCAGTCATCATCTGTAATACGAACCCTATTACCACTACCCATATTCCAACGAACAGCAAGAGCTACCGCAGAAAGAGACGTCTATAACCCGCGACAACCCCAAAAAGCTCGAGGTATCCGAGCATACGGAGTGGCAACAAGAGAAGGGTACTTGGAAAACATGAGCCTAGAAACCAACAACTGAGGATTGTAAATTATCCTCCACCCTGTACCAGCGAGGAGAGAAAAGTTGAAGTAGGCAATGTTACGTAAGCCTAAACCCCCCAAACCCTTCTTAGAACCCGAAGATCTCCACCGGAATCTGGCAAGCATATTGTCAAGTTGAGTAGCCACTAAAGAAGGAATTTTAAAGACAGTGAGAATGTGATTAAACGAAGCCACCAACACCAAATTTATAATAACCAATTTTGCCGCTGCAGACAAACGAGGAGAAGCAGAGGCAGATAATTAGCTAGCAACTTTGTCAACCAGAAACCTGAACTCCAAAAATTTACTCCTTCCCAGGTCGACTGGAAGACCCAGATAGGTACTAAATGAAGCCTTTGACTGTGGGCGAAGACCGTGAGCTAAAAAATCACGGTAGTCAGGGGGTATTCAGGATGAACTTGACAAAGGACTTTTGAAGATTAATCATCTGGCCTGAAGAAGAACAAAAATCAGAAAGAATAGCCAAGACATTTTCACACGGTTACGGCAAAACCTGGAAAAATAAGAGTGAGTCATCCGCAAAGAAAAGATAAGAGATCGAAGGTCCACCCCTAGAAATGCAAATTCCAAAATACAAAGCCCGCTCTACTGCCCGTCGAAGAGTGGAAGATAATACCTCCATACAAAGGACAAACAGATAAGGCGACAGAAGATCTCTTTGTCTAAGATTACATTGTGGTCGAAAAGAAGGCGTAAGACTCCCATTCACCAGAACTTGATACGAGACAGTTGTAACACATTACTCAATAATATGAACCCAGTAATGGGGAAAACCAAAAGCCCGTAAAACCTGATAAAAATCCCATCGTACTATGTCATAGGTTTTATTCATGTCCAATTTCAAGGCTGCATAAAAATGTTTTCTAGCTTTAGAAGCATTCGTAAAGGACAGAAGCTCGTGATCCACCAGAGCATTATCGGAAATCAAGCGTCCCGGCACAAAAGCATTTTTGGACCCTGAAACAAGAGAAGGAAGAACCCACCGCAAACGCCAGTAATGCATTTTACGATGCATTTGTACAGAACATTGCATAACCCAATCGGCCGAAATGGAGACACTAACTCCAGCTGAGGAACCTTCGGAAGAAGAACTAAAAAGGTTATATTCAAGTCCTACAACATGTAGCCATGAGCAAAGAAGTACTGGATTGCGGAGATAACAAAATAGCATGTTTCCTCCCAATGAGTCTTGAAGAAAGCAGAGATAAAACCATCTGGGCCAGGGGATTTATCATTAGTAATATGAAAAATTGCAGAATTAATCTCAAAAGCCGAGAAATGGGCCATTAACATGTCCTTTTGAACTAGAGACAAAGTCGGGAGCCCTAAATTATCCCAGTGTAAAGGAGGCTCACTACTAAAAGGAGATACAGGAGAATATAAATTTGAGTAAAAAGCCTGAATAAGAGAACGAAGACCATGTGAATCAGACACTAAATTTCAAGCTTCATTCTTCAGACTAACAATCATATTACAACGACGGCGAGCTTGATCAACCGAAAGTAGTAATCTGGAGTGCGGCTCCCTTTCAACATTTCATTTTATTTTAGCACGCTGTTTCTAGTAGGGAAAAGCAGCAGTGGCTTCCGCAAACCTCTCTGTCCTGGTATTAAGAAAAATAATGTGTGCCACAAGAGATTGTAACTGAGTAGAATAAGAAGATAAATCAGAACATAATGCTTTCCAATTTATACCCTAAGATTTCATGTGGCCAAGACACCAATCTTTAAGTCTCCCGCGAATAACAGCAAGCCTGCGAGATAAGGTAAACAAAGGAGAACCTGCAAACTGTAAAAGACATCCTTTCTTAATGATCACAGATATATCCTGAGCAAATAAACACCAATTCTCAATTCTATAAGGTCGTCGAACATTATCTCGAGGCATCGAGTCCGAAAAGATAATAGCAGCATGATCCAAAAATAAAATTTGTTGATGATGAACTATGGAATCTAGGAAGTCAATAAACCAATCCTGTGTTGCATACGCCCTATCCAATATTTCAAAGGTTGGGTCCACTTCTATCCTATTATTTTTCCAAGTGTAAGAAGGCCCCGAAAAAGGAACATCCACTAACCCCAAATCCAACAACCATTGAATAAATTCCAGCCTTCTTGGAATAAGTGAAGACCCACCTACTTTATTAGAAAGATACTCAACTTGGTTAAATTCACCAATTAACAAAGTGTTTGGGTAAGTTACGACAAAACTACAGATAGATGACCACACATCTTATCTATCAACAACATGAGGTGCACCGTACACAAAGATCACAAACTTGACTGCATCACCAACCACTATTTTACAAACTTCAAAGTTTGGAGAAATAAACAACGGAATTACAGTAAAGGGAGCAAGCCAAAAGATGAACAAACCACCACTTAAGCCTACATCATCTACACCACAACAACCTACAAAAGGAATAGATGTTAATCTATGCACCATAGTATATCTACATACACCACTGTTTCCATAAAAAAAAAAAACATCCAAGTGATGAGAGCGGACTAAAGAGCACATATACAGAACTTTGGGGGAGTCCGCTTGTCCTAAACCCCTATAGTTCCATTCGACTAGCCTCATTCCAAATGTGGTGGCTCTGAGAGGGGAGCCACTGAACCCATAACCTTAGTAGCATAAGGAGAACCTGAATCATCCCGACCTTTCCTCTTCTTGAAGGGTATAAGGTATTGCAAACATTTAGAAGAACCATAGTGGTGATCATTTGAAACCGGTAACGACGGATCCAAAGGAGCAACAAAAGAAGCATTCCGCTTAACCGGACATAAATTAACCCATCGCCCCAATTCCGTACCCTTTTCCTTACTACGGCCAATCAACGAACAAGGTCGGCTCTGATTTTTAACTGACTGCACAACATAAGACATCCGCCTAGAATCGTCATCTGTAGTCCGTAGAGCATCAGATGGCGAACCTTCCAAAACAGTATCATCGCTTGACAACAATAATAAGGGGTCAGCAGAAGTCTGCAATCTGCTATGAGACCATTCCCCCGTCATCCCCTGTCCCTTGTCCCAAAAAAGAGGTTTTGGTGGCTTAAAAGAATAGGGTCTTCTATTATTGTCTTCGTTTCGGTGACCTGGTGAACTTCCTATTTGTGTTGGATCATTTTTTTGTATAGGACAATTTTGATGAGGGACAGGCACAGTTGGCATTCTGCTTTGGAATCCTCTCTTCTCTCTCCTAAGAAGAACAGTAATAGAGCAATGTTGGTTTCTCTTTTGATTAGAAGAGGGTTTTTGGTGGATTGGAAAGATGGGTTGTTTTAGAGTGCGGTTGGGTCTTTTTGGAGTAATTGTAGAAGGAGAATTCGGTTCAGAGCATAGTTTCTTTTTTTTACAAAGGTGAGATTGACGAAGTAGCAAAATCGAGAGTCCTTTTTTTGGAGTAGTTGAGGGGGTTTGTATGATGTTGTGGTGGGTTAATGTTGCTACTACTACTCCAAAGATTCAATCCGGTGGTTCTGAATTTTTCAATTCTTTTCAAGCCAATATTCATATTTGAAAGATTGTGAACAAGATGAGTGGCAGATAAACACAAACCATTCTTATTGACAATTAAAGGAGCAGACATATGTGGATTAAAACAGGAAGAACTCCTCTTATGGCCAACTATGTTACACCTAGAGCATAAAACAAAGAAATTCTCATAACATATATTAATCCATTTAAACACCGAGTTTCCGAGGTCCAAGAAGAATCCTAGCAATAGCGGTCCAAGAACATGTAATTGTAATTTTACTTTAAGGGAGCATCAAATTGACCCCGAATGGTCCTCATCAGCATATATAATGCTACCGACCAAAGCAAGCACTGTTTTTACGACATTAAACTGACATAAATTCAAAGGTAACTCATCAAGGTGAACCCATATAGGAGCATTCTCAAATCTTATATCCCTTAAGGATTTGCCATGCTTCTAAGGCTAAAAGATTAGGAACGCATCCTGGTATGTCGCTGACCCTAGCTCTAACAAAGCGTCCCTGTCACGGGCATCATCACACAGAAATAGGAAGATGTTGTTATGCTTTTTGAGCATGTTTGGTATGGGATTTTTATAGGGTTAGTAACGGAATCGGGTTACCGTTTCCGTTAGAAGATGTTTGGTTAAAGAGTTAAGTAATAGAAATCGTTTCCTTCCTCTAACCCATTCCACCACTTTGTTTCAACTGTAAAACTTGGGGAAACAAATCCCATTTCTTTCCTCTATCTATTCTCTCTCCTCTCATACAACAGATCTCCTTACAGTCCTCAACTTTGATCGATCGAAACAACAAATTCGCTGAAGAACCCTAAATTTTCGTACTTTAAATTTCCAGAAATCTACAATCTCAAGGTTTAATCTCTCACTTTTTTGTTGAAGAACCCTAGTTTTTGAGTTGTGTTTAATTTATAAAAATTTCGTTTGATTGATTGCATTTTAATTTTTCTATTGTATATCGAAAGATTGCTATTTATAAGTTGATTTGCGATCTACATTTTTTGTTTGTGTTTGATTATTATTTTCGATTTATGGTGTTAATTTCTAGGGTTTTCTGTCCTAATTTTTCAGATTTATTTGATTTTTATCAATTACGTTTTATGAAATAATACATACTGATGTTTTGTTATGCAAATTTAGATTTTATGCTATTATAATTTTCTATTATTATTTGGCTTATATTCCCCCAAATTTCGATTTTATGCTAAATAGTAATATCTACTGATTTTTTGTTTTGCAAATCGGCTTTGGTTAGCATATGTCAATGGTAAATAATCAGCTTTGTTTAGCGAAAATCAATGTTTTGCGGCAGATTGTTAATGTTGTTTTATTGCAATTGCTTTGCTGGTTTTTAAGGCATATTGGGTCTCTAATTTTTGTTACTTGATTGCTATTGTTTTGATTATGGTTTGTGATACTAGTGCCATTTTACATTTTTAATTGTCCCAAGAATAGGACAGATGATTTTATTTTACTGAAATTGGGAATTTGATCAATTATTATAGTTCCCAATTAGTTGGGAACACAAAAAAAAAACTTTACAGGAAAAAAATATATATGAAAACACCAATCTCGCAATAATTCTACTTCGTATAAGTTTATTTTTTAATCAGCTACAAGAAGTTAAGAACTAATGGGAGGCTATGTAATTGGAGGGTGTGTTAGATAACAGTATTCTATTGTCTGTTTGTATCTCTCAGAAGATGATAATTTTGGACTTTTGGTTGGTTTAGGTATGAGATACGTGTGTATGTGACAATTAATTTTGCACATGTTTTTGACTTTCTATATTTATTAGTATTAATATGTGAGCAGTTGGAAGCCCATTGGCTTTAGTGTCCAGATGATTATCTTTAACAAATGATAAAGAGTAGTTATTTGGAACTTGGAAGAATGTGTCTAGTTGCCTATTGTTTTGCTTATGGTATATTGATACTATTGTATATTTTCAAGGTTTCTACGATGCCTCGGCTAATGCTTTCTGTAAGGAAGAAAAAACTGAAACAAATACAATTAGTAATTGCAGTGGTTATTATTATGTTGATGATGTAATTGATGTGGTATATAATTTGCGTTATTACAATAAGGGGGGTTCGAATAAAAGAGAGGAAAAGAAATAAAAAATTATTACGAATGTTAGTATTGAGAGGGCTTTATAGGGAGAGTGATGTGAAATGCAAGAGTGAGTTTCGCGTTAATAGAAAAACTTTCAATATTATTTGTGAGATGCTTAGAGACATCGGGGGTTTGAGTGGAACAAAAACATGACGCTACAAGAGATAGTAGCCATGTTTTTATACACGTTGGCTCATCATAAGAAGAATAGGTCTATTGGACAATACTTCTTTAGAAGTGGAGAAACCGTGAGCCGAAAATTTCACCTTTGTCTAAGGGCTTTTCTCAAGTTGCATGAAGTACTACTTTACAATCCCACACCAATATTAGATGATTGTGAAGATGAAAGGTGGAAATCCTTCAAGGTATTGGTATTTTCAAAGCCCCTAAATTTTGCAAGGATTTTCTTATTTGTGCTTGTTTGTAAGTTATATTTTTTCCTATTTTTGTAGAATTGTTTAGGGTCATTAGATGGGACTTACATTAATGTAAATGTGCCTTCACAAGAACGACCAAAGTATAGAACAAGAAAAAGAATGAATGCTATGAATGTATTGGGTGTTTGTGCACCTAATATGCAATTTATTTATGTTCTTCCTGGTTGGGAAGGTTCGGCCCATGATATGCGTGTAATTTAAAATGCCCTTTTATCCCTTTCTTCCTTAAACTATTAACTTAACCACATTAAAACCCTTGAAAGACCTCTTTGAGGTGTACATACACTTGTGCAAAGTTCGGTTAGAGCTACGTTCGACCTGATTCCTAACGGATACGTAGGCAACCTCACATTGAGGTGCGGCCACATTCCTATGCATGATCGAGTAAAAGAATATCCAATGCTTACCCTTACCCATTTAGAGCTAGACTTGGGGGCTTGAACCCACATAACATTAGCCTACCTAGCCTAAAGAGTCATCATCTTTGACTCTTCTCACATATATTCCATCACCATAACCTTTTGCAGCCAGCCTTAGTATCACATTCACACACTTCACTCACACATCCATATCCATATCATCTTCCCTTTAAGAACCCTTTATCATGGAATCTTGTTTCAACACTATGCATGTTTCATCATCTTTCAGGACAACATTCATGAGAAGAAACGTTGTATACTTGCTTAGCTTCTTGACCTGAGCAATGTACATCATTTCACGCATCGCATAATGTGCTGAGCAACATTTATATATTTTTTTAATACAACGCATATCATGCTTAGCTCCTTAACCTAAGAAACATTCATAATGCAATACTCATCAATCATTTCATCTATATACGTGCTTAGCTTCCAGACCTAAGTGACGTTCAAGATCGCTTCTTTACACCATATATGATGCTTAGCTCCATGACCTAAGTTCATTCATCTATCGTTTCACATGATATAATTGTCCTTAGCCTCCTAGCCTAAGAACATGCATCATGCATACATTATCTTCAAGAAAAGCAATTCAATCCATGCGATTCATTTCGTCTTGCTGATAAAGGAAGTTCAAAACTTCTTCCCTTTTTCATGTCTTTTCTTTTGGGGAAGTTCAAAAACTTTTTCAAAATTTTTATCATCGAGGGAAATTCGAGAATAAAAGTTCAGTTTTCACGTCTTTCTTTCTCGGGAGAAAGTCAGTACCTTCCACTCGTCTCATGAAAAAAATGACGGAAAATTTTTGCTTTTGCATTTTCTGTGGCTTGTGTCTGCACACACACAACCACAAGTTATACACATGTCATTTCATGTCATGTCATGTCATGCTTGGTCAATTCGTTTGGTCAAGTCAATCATAGTCTATACGAGTCCCTTGGAAAATTTTATTTTGCATGTCTCAATTACAGCCCACATTCGGGGACAACCGAACCATTTACAGCCCACGTTCAGGGACAAGCGAACCAACTAGAGCCGTTCGGGGACAAGCAAACCAACTACGGACCACGTTCGGGGACAATGGAACCACTATCATTTCACGACGTAAGTTTCTTAATACACAGAGACTTGTAATCTCATCATCTGTTGACTTTCCTCAAGCATGGAAAGTATTATTCGGTGGATTTCTTCAAGCATAGAAAGCTGCCAAAATCATCTGTCAACTTTCCTCAAGCATAGAAAGTATTATCCGGTGGATTTCTTCAAGCATAGAAAACCGCAAGTTCATATGTCGACTTTCCTCAAGCATGGAATGTATCATCTGGTAGATTTCTTCAAGCATAGAAAGCTACCAAACTCGTCATTCGGCTTTCCTCAAGCATGGAAAGTATTTTAACAAACGTCATCCGGTGAATTCCTTCAGGAATAGGAAATTACCAAACTCATTTTTCACCGATACATTGGTGTCAGATAAGCGTTCTATTCTTTTACTCTTTTATCTGAAGAACTGACACTTTTCAGCAAGTATCGGCGTATACAGAGTGATTTAGGATCGCAGAACATCTTAAATCATTCTCCGTCCCTATCGAATATTTTGACTATCGTTTTTGAAACTGGCGTTTCTACAAACTCTGTCAAAGTGGGGGCTTCTGTAGACACCTAAAAATGTCTCCCCAAAACCAAACCCAATGATGAACAACCTTTCGCCGCCATTATTGGTCGGGTTGAGTATTTAATCTTGGAGTGCTTAAATCCATATTTTCATTTCATAAACCAACCCAAATCCTAGCCCATTTTCCCAAACCATAACTTATTTTCCTCTTTTCGTGCCTTTAAACCCAAATAATTCATTTCGTGTCTTTTAAAATCATTCATTTCATGTCCTTTTTATAAAAACGTTTATTCCAGTCTATTTTGGTCCATAATCTGGGTCCAATGATTTAATAGTTGGATGGAGAATTAAAAGAGTTTTCCAACAATATATTATAAGCCCAAATCCGAGTTATAATGAATAAGTTATGACCAAAATATTAAACTGAGTCCAAACCGAACCTAAGCCCACCTTAAGTACGACCCAATGATGATGTGGAGGGTCCAAATTATTTAACCCCATTACTAAAACAAATAGGATTAATAGGAAGATTCTATAAGTTTCTAAAAAATCTTAATTATCCTTTTTGAAAAGATAAGATTAAAGAGTTTTAAATTGAATAAACTTTTCTTTTTAAAAGTCCTAATTCTATCCGAATTGAAAGACGTTCAAAGATAGACGGATAATATTTTCGTGCCTCACAGTTTTTATCCAAATAATAATGGTTGGATAGCCCTTGAAATTATCTTTCCAATGATATATTATAATATCAATTCCGAGCTATAACGGAGAAGATATGAATAAAATATCAAACCCCATCCAAAACTGACACCGTCTCACTATTTCGACCATATCTTTTGTTCTACAAAATATTTTAATCTCGTTCTAATTGTGTCAAAAATTAGAATTTAAGATCTTTCCAACGATATCTTATTTTTCTTATTCCAATTTCTTAATCAAAATATATGATAAAAACAAAAACCGCAAAAACTGCAGTCTATCGAGTTTTATTCCGATTTAATTCGGATCTTATCTTTTTTTTTAACCCTTTTTTTTCTCTATAAATAGAGGTCATATCTCCCCTTTTTTCAATCATCAACAATCTTAATCATAAAATAATTCTCTTCTCCGTCTTTAGCCTAAATAATAGCCATCCTATTCTCTAAAAATACTTCCCTTAAGCACTCCAAGGAGTTCATACTTAACCCAAAGTTCTATACTGAAACCAAGGCGTGAAAGGTAGAATTAACTGAGGGTTTGGACCAATTAACCCTACTTTTTATTTAATTAATTGTTTCAAATTGATTTATATTTATATTGAAGTTACTAACAGGTTATTCATGATGTAGCAATTCAAGGAAATGCGGAAAGTGAGTAGTTAATCATTTAATTACTCTTATTTTTATTCTTGTTGCTAGTATCATGATTAGGTTTATCATTTATATTTGATTTGACTAACAATTTATTGCTGAATTGCTTCAAATATTAATGTTAATTCTATTATATTTTTTTATCACTATATTGCATGTTAAACGAAATATATAATTGAAAATCACGCCTAATAAGATAATTTGGATAACAGGTTTATGATCCTTTTTAATCTTGTTATTAAACAAGTGATCACAATATTTTAGAATTATGTGTTGCATTAATATTCAACCAATTTATCCTAATAATAGTTTGGAGTGAATTGAATATTTTGTTTGTATGCCTTTGAGATCGCAGGAATCACTTTTCACTGTAAGAATCGAGTAGAGGCCAATACGGGCGAATGTGACTCCATGACTCACTTCGTACCATCATCCCCAATCCTCCTTTCATGGTTCCGAATCATATGAAGTTAGTAATCTCATGGATTATGAATGAAATGTAACCTTCACGGGTCAATCGTTGTTGCCTATCATTGTCCCTTTATTCGTGATTGTCTTTTATGTTCCGTGAACGGTTTACAAGTTCCTTAAAAACTTGTTGGCGGCTCCCTACTTTCCTTGTCTCTAATCGTTGTCCCTAATCGTATATGTCAATTCCTAATTCCTAAGAGTGCCAAGCATATTCACAACATGCTTTAAACGTAGGCGCACTTCAAACGACGCCTACAATTTGGCGAAAGACCTGTCATCTGACGAGAGGCGAGTGTTTGGCGACAATGTCGTGTTTTATTCTTTTCAAAACTCTGATTCGTTTTTTATCATATCTAGCTGATTTTCTCTATAAATAGCCTCTTAAAATTCTATTTTCAATCATCAATTTCCATCAACAATCATCATTACCAACTCTCATCAAGAAATTCTTGATTACTCTCTCTCTTTCTCTCTCTAGCTTTTCTCAAACAAAATTCCGCATTCACAAGATCTAGACACACCTAGCCAAGTTCGAAGTTTCCTTGGCCCTAGACGTGAAAGGTTTTAATTTCTGAGGGTTTGGTCCCAAATCTAGTTTAAAATTTCTTAATCTCTCTTTCAATTATTTAATTTAATTTTTTTTGATTTATTATTTTCCTTAAAGTTACTAACGTGTGTATTTTGTTATAAGAAAGAGGTACGAGACATCCAAGTAAGTGCTTTAATTGTTTTATTGATATTATGATATAGAGATCATGTCTAGGTTGTTATTTTGATTCCTAGTATCATGTTTAGGATGTTTTTCCTAGTATCATGGTTGGATGCTTTTCTTAGTATGATGTTTAGGGTGAGAACAATAAGTTCCTTATATCAGTTATGATTTCTATGATGCTTCCTATTTTCTTTCCTAATAGCATGTTAGTATTGTGTTAGGGCTAAAACTTTGATTTTTTTTTGTTTAATGACATGCTAGGGTTTGTTATTAATCTTGTTAGTATCATGCCTAGGATCTTGCTATTATTATGCTTTAGCGTTGATATGATTATTTTAATTATAATTATAATTGTTATAATTTATGATGATTATTTTAATTATTATTGTTATGATTTTGATTATTATGATTCTTATGATGTTTACGTTGCTTGATATTATATTTTATTTATTGCTTGATCACACCTTTTATGCATGTTTAAAGGGAATTTGTACTTGTAATCACGCTTAATAAGATAATTAATAATCTTGTTTAGGGTTATTTGATTATAATTCAAGTGATCGCTAATAATAGATTTGTTTGTGCATTAATATTCAACTAACATAGATAAACAGGTTTAGGGTAAACCTATTGATTGCATGTTAGTCAGAAAGCGAACATGAATACGAGAAGAATAAAGTAGAGGCCTATTATTAGGGAAAGTTCAATCTCTTTTAGGTTGGATTTATACCTTCATTCCCAAATTTCCAGTCTTGGTTCCAAACCTATTGGAGTTAACGATCTCTTGTATCGTTAAGGGGTGTAACCTTCACCCTGTGAATGGTTTACAAGTTCCTAAAACTTGTTGGCGAATTTTTTGCTGTAGCTTCCTTCCCTTTGGACGCCACCGTACTTTAGTGTATGATACAGTGGGGTTCAAGTTTGGGGTAATGCTTGAAATATTCTCTACATGTAGTACAATAGTACCTACAATAATTTTATAAATCAAACTAAAAATAATGGTAAGATACAAAATAAACCATGTGATAAGGAGCAATTGAAGAAAATGATGCAGTCATATTTCATGATTTGATCAAACTAAAATAAGTGCCATATCTGATAGAAATTGAGCCAGTGACATTAAATTAGAGTTGTATATATGGACCACATACAACAATTGTATACAATAATAAATAAGTTACTTATAGAACAAACATGCATACCTCAATTGATTTGTTGCAATCGTCATCATCGATTGATTTAATAAGGTTGCTATCATAATTTTTCTTTTAAATCGTATTTGTAGAGTAATGGTGCTGATAACGTGTTATAAAATAATGAGAAAGGAATAATACGTGAAAGAAATGTAGATGTTAATCTTAGTTGTACATCTTCATGAAAGGAATGGTGTCCTTCGAACAAGTGTATTATTCTGATAGTGGGTTCAGAATTATTAGAAAGCTAATATATTCAATAAGATCAAGTGATCGGAATGCCTGGATGGAGGCCGCTTCCGATCAGTAATATTAACACATAATTAGTATTACAGCTTAATCTTGACTGAACCCTTTGTGTCACACGCAAGCAATGAACGAACCGACACGACGAATTAATTCGGAAGAAATTAATGAGTCGCCCAAGTAATTAATATTTAGATGTCGGAAATTCGAGCTTGGAGCGTCAAAATCAAGCGTTGGAGAATCTTAAATGTCGAGCCAAAATTTAGGATTTGGCAAGACGGGAAAATGCTTCAAGTAACAAGTAAAATCCTAGCCACGCGAAAGGCTAGAAGAGTGCGCCAAATAGGAGTGTGCAACGTGGCAGCACCACGTTGGCAGCTGCCAAGTGGCAGCAGCCACGCTGGCAGCCACCACGTGGAAGCGCGCGATGTTGGCGGCACGTGTGGCAAGGGGCCGTGGACTCGGGTGACGGGTCATGGACACTGGGCAAAAGAAAGTGGCCCAAATGAACCCAACTTGGGGCTCAAGGTTGGGTGACACATAGTTAGCTCACAATGCATGTGAGTTTCCTTGGGGACCAAGTGGAAAAGTGGTCCTCATCTAACCATGTGACACTTGTTACTTGTTCCTTGGTTTATTTAATTAAGGGTTTTATTCATCAATCTTTCCATGTGAGATCGTTTAGTGAAAAAGTCCCACATTAAAAGATGAGTGGAATTTACAAGTTACCCTTCCTTAATAGCCAAAGCATGGCTTGAGAATTCTTTGCTTGAGTAGCAGTTTAATAGGGCATTGCCATTGCAAAAACCCTTGAACTCATATAATACTCAGGCTTTGGTCGGGCCTCGCTAATTCCGGGGCAACAGACCTTAAAGTCGGTAGTCGTTTTGTGACTGGATTTCCGTTGGAGGCCTTCGTGTTTTCGGGGCTTGCTTTCAAGTAAGAGCCCAATTGGTCGGGCGAAGCACGCGACAAAGGTATATTTCCTATTTTTTCCTTTTGTGTTTATTTTATGCATTAGTGATATTAATTATTGCGAGCGTGATCCTTGGCTCGGGATTTTTCCGCGGTGAATAGGACTCACCAAACCCCAACAGCGGTATCGGAGCCCCGCTCGTTTATTTTTAATTATTATATTTTTCAAGGTATTTTTATGGCTTAATTTTTCTGTTTATAAGTTTCTAATTAGATTAGTAGCTCATTTTATCCATTTTAACCACATATTAGAGCTGACTTAAGCTCCCGAACCCAGATTTTAACCCAAAAATAGTGAATTTTTGGTGGAAAAGGCGTTTTAGAAATGGTTTTACCCTTTATGACTCGGTTTTTAGCCAAAAAAAGGACCATAAATGCATTTTTCGAGGGTTTTTCATTTTTACGAAAATTTTTAAGTCTTTCTAACCTTGAAAATTAATTGCATAATTATGGTGGTTAGGTAATTGGTTCAATACATATTTTATATGAAATTTTAAACCTCATTAGGCATGATTACTTGGTGGTAATTTTTGTTTGAAAGCTTGGTTTTATTTATCACATAATTGCAAATTAATTGCATTAAGTGTCAAATTTTTGTTTTTAAAGCTTCTAAAGTGCTAAAGATTCAATCTTTATTATGTTAAGTGATTGAAACTTTAAAAGCTACTAAATTCCATGAATTTTATGTTGAACTTTGTTTTTTGAATCATTTTTGGTTGATTGGAAACATAAAGTTTTAAACTTTGTGATAGAAATTTGTTTATCTTCATATTGGAAGATATAATTTTTCAAGAATTCACAAGTGTTGTTAGTAGTTAGATTTTTCATTTGAACAGTAAAGTTCATATTTTTCCAACTCCCTCTTACTTTGTCAAAATCTCAAGATTAATTTAAATTGATTAAATTAATAATGAGAACTTGCCTTATTTATGTTGTTGCACCAAGTTAAACCAATTTAATTTAAGAATGGTTCTTGGAAATTATTTTGGTTGAATGCACTTTGATAAATTTTATTTAAGTTAGACTTGTTTAAATTTTTCTTTTTTTTTGCTCATTAAATTAGTTCTAAAATTAATTTAGAATTAATAATTTTTTCACGCAAAATTGGGATTAAAATCCCAAGGTTATGGCACGCAAAACGAGGCAAATACCTCACTTGGCTAGCCGGGCTGTATAGCACCCCGCATGTGGCTGCCAAGGAGGCTGCCCCTTGGTTGCGTGCTTGCATTGCGTGGCTGCTGCTCGCTGCCAGCATCGTGGTGCACCAGTCAGCAAGCAGCAGCAGCACGACGCAGCAACAACATGGTGTTGTGCGCGCTGTGTGTGCTGCCATGCTTCGCCAGCCGCGAATGGTGAGAGCACGAGCAAGTGTATGTGCTTGGTATTGCTTGGTGCGGCAAGGGAATGCGTGTGGGTGTGCTACGTGCTTGAGGCACGTCGCACACAACCCCACACTTGGCACTTAAATCCCAGGTTTTAAGGCAATCTTATTTTGTTTATTTTTCCGTCTTATATATTTTAATTAATCTTGTTTATTTTAATTAAAATTTTTGGAGGCTAGGCCTCGGTTTTAAGCGGCATCAGCAAAATTTTTATTTTGGCAAATTTTGGGTTCTATCGGCTTAATTAATTGGATAAATTAAGATGGATGCGGAATTTAGTGGGAGCTTCAATTATTAATGACGTCAATTACATAATCGGTTAAACAACCTTGACTAGTTTTAATTAGGCGTGTTAATTAGATTAACCACCTAGATTAGTTACTAGTGCGCGCGTGTAATTTATGCACTGTAACTTGTTTATCGTTTTAAAATGCATGAGCCATTTGATTAGGGGATTTTGCTCCTACCAATCGGAATGCGCCACGTGGGCCTATCAGGTCCTGCCAAGTGTCTCCCAGTTGGAACTGTCAGGGCTTGCCACGTGGCACGCGCTTATTCGTCCACCTTGGACCTATTATGTCATGACACGTGGCATACTCCATGCCTAATGGAGAAACCGGTCACCCAGGCCCAACTTCCGAGGGAAGCCCAATCAGCCCTAGGTTAACCTAAACCTAGGATTGGCACGTTTCCCAAGGTTATAAATACCTCCCTTAATCCTCATTAAGGGGGGATTACACATTAATTATAGAGATAATAGGTTGATCACGCTAACGAAGCAAATTACGCTAAAAACTCACATTAAACACTCTCACCTAGAGAGACTCAATCACTTTAATTTCCGCATTAATTACTCCTTAATCAAGTACTAACTTGACCGTTGGAGGCGGAGCTCCCACCACCAGGAGTCTCCGTTGTTTTGCAGGTACAGACGTCCATTTCCAGTCTCGGAATTGTAACTCTCCCGCAGGACATCAGAAAACCCCGAAACATTTGGCGTCGTCTGTGGGGAGAGTACTTCTGAGATGGCATCCAAGTCTGTACCGACTCCTGAAAAGAGGCGTCCCCTAGACGACCCTCAAGTTCAGTCGGACCACGATACTGAGGATGAATTTGAAGTTGAAGCTCACACAGCTTCAGACGGGACCCTAAGGGCCCGACGTACCCGTCATATCGAAAGGAGGGAACGGGAACATCTTCATACAGGAAGCGAGCCAGCAGGCGCACCGCCTGTTCGGCAACAGCCGACTGATGGGTCTGCTCCCATCACAAGGAACGAACTCATGACCTTCATGAGGGACTTCAAGGGAGAGATTCAAGAGTTAATCAACAAGAAGCCGCCTGCTGTGCACAAGGAGCAGTCGGCTAAGAAACCCTCCACTTTACTGAAGAGGAAGCCAGTTCAAGGGCGAGAGGCGACTCCTCATCCTAAATCTAGGAAGCGGGAGCCACCTGCCCTTGATTTCACAAAATTCCGTTTTTCTACAGGAAATAGGAAACATGTTCGTCATATTCAGGCGGACGGGTCGAAGCAAACATTCACAGACGCTCGGCTACTGCTAGAGCAGAAGAAGAGTGACCGATTGTCAGAGTCGGCCTCTACTTCAAACTTTCAAGACAGTCTGCGAAATGCCTCGATGAGGCATACTCAGTCGTATCATGAGAGTCAGTCAGGCGGCACCTCCCGTCAGTCCGGCTTTCATAGCGACCAGGCGGTACCAAACTTACCATTTGTGCCGCAACAACAGTATTTTTTGCAGCCACCTCCGTTTGGTGGACCTGCAGCAAAAAACGTCCAACCTATGGACTGGCAGCTACGGTTGCTTAGACTTGGTGAACAGCCGTCGGCCTTCTCCAAGGAAATTACTGAAGCCGCTCAACCGGCCAAAGTGAAAAATGTATTAGTAGGCGCCTATGACGGCACTACTAACCCAGAAGACCATCTTCAGGACGCTTTCTTACTTATTCACCTCCAACTTTGCCATGAACATCCCTGCAAAGAAGACGACCCTTGATTTAGGAACAATTCAGCAGGGCGAGAAGGAGGGGCTTCGTTCTTACATCAGGTGTTTTAACCTGATGAGAATACAGATTCAAGGGTTACCGGATGAGGTAGCCTATACTGACTTTTTCAGAGGTCTCAAGGACGGGTCGACCTTCAAATTTGACTTGGTCCGAAAGAGGGTGGCGACTCTTCAAGAGGCCTTGATTGAAGCGGAAGCCTATATACAGGCGACTGATTTTTGTAGTACGGGAAGACAGTTGGACGGTAAAAGGTCCGACAAAAAAGAAGGACGACAGAAGCAGTCGTCCAACAAAGACGAGAAAAGGAAAGAGGTCTGGGCGGCTGATTCCTCTAAACAGCCGGCCCAGAAAAAGAAAAAAGAATTCAAACCATACTCCCCAAAGTATGCGTTTAACAAGGATAACCAGTTTATCCTAAAAGAAATCAAGGGACGGATCTCAATTGAGAAGCCGGTCCCCATGAAGGGTTCTGCAAACAACCGGAACCAAGATAAATTCTGTGCTTATCATGATGATGTTGGTCATCACACCAATGATTGCATCAGTCTCATGCGGTATCTAGACCGCCTGGCTGAGTAAGGTGATCTTGACACTTATGTCAAGAAATCTACGGGGAACACTTCCTCAAAAAAGTAGTCGGCCCAAAAGAAACAACAGGACGACAGCTCCGATACAGATGATGCAGTCGTCTACACCATTGCAGGCGGCTTCTCAGGAGGCGGCCCCACTATTAGGGGCAACAAAGCCAATATCAGGCGTTTAGATGTAAATTTCGTTCACCAAGAACGACCGTCCAAATATTCATTTCCTGAGATTGTCATCACTGAAGAAGATCTAGGAGGTGTAAGAGGGCCGCATGACGACCCTATCGTTATTGAATGTAAAGTGGCCAACCAGAGAGTTAGCCGAATCCTCATAGATACCGGAAGCTCCTCAGATCTCATCAGTAGCAAATGTCTGTCGAAACTAAAATATCAGACTGATTACATACATCCGGCCTCCCACCCTTTAGTAGGGTTTGGAGGAGGAGTCGTCCACCCAGTGGGACGAGTGGATTTACCCATCCGTCTGGGCGAAAAAGGGGAAGGACGACACATGGTAGTCCATTTCCTGGTAGTAGAAGAACTCTCGGCTTACAACATGATTCTGGGACGACCAACCCTGAATAATTCCAAGGCTGTTATAATCCCATCTCTTATGTTGCTCAAGTTTGAGAGGGATAATGGAACAGTCGGCTCCCTAAGGGGAGATCAGAGGATGGCCCGAGAGTGCTATCTCTCGGATGTCAAGCCCACTGTTATGGCCACTGGGTCAAGTGGTGAAAAAACAGACCTTGACAATGTCAAGAAGAGTGCGCCTGTTCAAGAAGCAGGCGGCAAGAAGAGAAAGGCATCCCAGACAGGGGCCGCAAGAAAAGAAAGAAAATAGCAATCATTGGCAGAGGAGCGGTCGGATGAGTGTCGCCCTCAGCCGGCTGGTGAGCATACGGACCTGATCTTAGACGACTCACGTCCTGATCGAACAGTCAAAGTTGGGATGACTGCTCTGAGAGACCTTGGTGACGACTTTCACAAACTATTGAAAGAATACAAGGACATCTTTGCATTCGAAGTCCATGAAATTCCAGGCATTAGTCCTGATCTGGCGGTACATAAACTGGTCGTGGATCCAAAAAAGAAGCCGGTACGGCAGAAGAAACGGAACCATGGAGAAGAAAGAAGTCAGGCGGAACCATGGCCAAAAATTGATAATCTGGTCGACTCAACAGCCGGCCATGCTTTGATGAGCTTTATGGACGCCTACTCTGGTTTCCATCAAATTCCTTTATGGAAGAAAGATCAGGAGAAGACGGCCTTCGTCACTAATCAGGGGTTATACTGTTACACGGTCATGTCGTTTGGTCTTAAGAATGCCCCGGCTACCTTCCAGCGAATGATAAACACCGTGTTCTTTTATCAGATTAGGAGAAACGTCAAGGCATACATTGATGATATGATTGTCAAAACTAAACTTCATAAAGATCATCTGTCGGACCTCCGAGAAACTTTCGCCACACTCAGGCGGCACCATGTCATGCTCAATCCCAAGAAATGTATCTTTGGATTTGAGTCTGGGAAATTTCTCGGATTCCTTATCAATCAGAGAGGAATAGAGGCGAACCCTGAGAAGGTGCAGACGGTCATTGACATGCAGTCGCCTCGTACCATCCAAGAGGTTCAGAAGTTAACAGGTTGTCTGGCGGCCTTGGGAAGATTTCTAAGCCGATCAGGAGACAAATGCTTATACTTTTTCCAGGCAATTAAGAAAAAGGCAAGGTTTGAATGGGGGCTGGATGCTGAGGCCGCCTTCCTGAAATTGAAAGTTCACTTGCATTCCTTTCCGAGGCTGGTCAGCCCTTTGCCCAAAGAAGTACTCTACATGTACCTGGCCGTCTCTGATCATGCGTTAAGCGCTGTTCTCCTTGCTGAAAGAGACGGCTGTCAGCTCCCGGTCTACTTTGTCAGTCACGTACTGAAAAATGCCGAGTTGAGGTATCCCTTAGTGGAGAAATTTGGTCTTGCACTCTTCATGGCTATTAAAAAATTGAAGCCCTACTTTTTGGCACATGCAGTCGTCGTGTATACAGACCAACCAATCAAGCGGCCACTGACCATCATGTAGTCGTCAGGCCAAATGATCAAATGGGCCATAGAAATTCAGAGCCTCGAAGTTACTTTCGAGCCTAGAAAAGCAGTGAAGGGGCAAGCCTTTGCCGACTTTATTGTTGAGATGACTCGTCCCCCTGACTCTCAAGTTCCAGACCAAGTCTGGAAGGTATATGTGGACGGAAGCTCTACTTCAAATGGTTGTGGAGCAGGCGTCATATGTCAGTCGCCAGAGGGCGACAGGTACGAGTATGCTCTACGCTTCAGTTTTCAGGCCTCAAACAATGAGGTAGAATATGAAGCTTTACTAGCCGGAATCCGCATGTGCAAGGCGGCAGGGGCAAGAAAAATAGACGCCTGTTCCGATTCACAATTGATAGTGAGTCAGTACAATGGCGAATATGAAGCAACCCATCCGGCCATGATCAAGTATTTACAGGCGGTCCGACAAGCAGTCGGCTCCCTTGAGGATTTCCATCTAATCTAAGTGCCGAGATCAGAAAACAACCAGGCGGATGCACTGTCAAAATTAGCATCATCCGCCTCCTCTGATACTCCTCGAACTGTTTTTTGGGAAGTAATGGAGAAGAGAAGCATCGAGGAAGACCCTATTGGAATCCTAGACAGAAGCTCAACCTGGATGGATTCAATCAGGGCATATCTGACAAACGGTACACTGTCGGATGATCATCAACAGGCGGCAGCACTGAAAAAACGAGCCACCAGTTTTGAAATAATAAAGGGAGAACTTCACAAAAAAGGGTACCTTCAACCTTTCTTAAAGTGTGTTACTCCAGAAAAGGGATGAGAGATACTAGACGATCTTCACTCTGGTTACTGTGCTTCTCATATAGGCGGTAGGACGCTTGCTCAACAGGCAAGGCGGCAGGGCTACTTTTGGCCTACTTTAGAAGCAGATGCAATGGAGATGGTGAAAAAATGTGACAAGTGCCAAAGGTTTGGCAAGCTAATTCACCGTCCGGCTACTGACCTCACTACCATTCGTAGCCCACTACCGTTTGTTAAGTGGGGCATGGACATTCTGGATCCATATACGCCTGCTACAGGCGGAAGGAGGTACATACTTGTTGCCGTCGACTACTTCACTAAATGGGTAGAGGCGGAGGCTGTAAAGGGAATCAAGACGAAGGATGTAATTTCATTCATTTGGAAAAATGTCATCACTCGGTTCGGGGTTCCCATGTCTATGGTTTTTGATAATGGTCCCCAATTTGAGACGCCTGTTCTCAAAAGCTGGTTGGGTGACCAAGGAATTGCACACTACTTTGCATCTGTCGGTCGTCCACAAGCAAACGGCCAGGTAGAAGCCTTTAATAAAATCATCTCAGACGGTCTCAAGAAAAAGATTGAACGAGCAGGCGGCTTATGGGCGGATGAATTACCACATGTTCTCTGGGCCATTAGGACGACTGAAAAAGGGGCGACTGGAGAAACTCCATTCCTCCTAACTTATGGTGCGGAAGCTGTTCTTCCAATAGAACACTACGAGCCGACTCTTCGAGTAATGCTATATGACGAAGAGGCAAACTGGGAAGCCATGCGCCTGGCATTCGACTCACTTCCTGAAAGGAGGGGCAATGCTGTCTTGCGCCATGAAATTTACCGCCTGAGAATGACTAGATCATACAACAAAAAAGTACACAGGCGTCCACTCAAAGTGGGGGACTTTGTACTTAGAAAAATGGAAGCAGTTGGTAGGGCTAATGAGTCTGGCAAACTAACTCCCAACTGGGAAGGACCCTACCAAATCTGTGAAGAGGTCAGGGACGGTACCTACCGTCTGGAAACACCAGACGGACGACCGTTGCCTCGAACTTGGAATGAAGACAATCTTAAGAAATATTTCTTTTGAATGATGTAAATAGTCAAGGGCTACTTAATGAAAGTTTGCACTTAATATCAATTTTGTACTAAGAGGGGCATGCCTGCTGAAAAACAGTCGGCTACTCTCCATGTTTAATTTTAATTTAAGAGGGGCAAGCCGTCTGTACCTTTACAGTCGGCTACTCTCCATTGAGTATTTCACTCTATCTTCAGAGGGGCATGTCGTCTGTACCTTTACAGTCGGCTACTCTCCATTGAGTATTTTACTATCTTCAGAGGGGCATGCCGTCTGTACCTTTACAGTCGGCTACTCTCCATTGAGTATTTTACTCACAATAGGGGCATGTCGTCTAGACATATAGTCGGCTACTCTCCATAAGAAGATGGCCGACTGGTTCCAAACACATAGCCACCCCCCTAATACTTAGCTAAAAAGATTAGGGCCTGGCCGACCCTGTGCCTAACAGGCGGCTACCCTCCTTTTACTTAGCACCTACGTTCACCAAGAACTTACCAAGGCCACAGGCCGAATGATCAGACCAGGCGCCAAGCCAACTGATCAAATCTTCAAAACTAATACGACCTGTCCCAACGTCATAGCAGGCGTCCGACGGCATCCCTCCGGATGAAATTCGTCGCAGAGAGCAGCTCCCTTTTGGGTGGAACATTGCTCTATAAACTAATTACACGGCACCTATACGACTGCCCCCAAGGGCAACCACGTAGCCGTTTTTGAGACAAGGATAACTCTATCACTAACCAAACCAGTGGTAGCAGTTGACATCTGAGTCAGATGACCGCCTGTATTACTTGGGATAAATGCAGGGGGTACCTCTTGAGTTAATAGCCAACAAACATTGGCGAATCAAAAGGATCAGTCGGCCTCCGCCGCCTGGTACCTTTACTACTCAAGCAGGAGTAACGGCGATTGATTAACTCCAAAGTTAACTCATAGTCACTCCCTCAAACTTGGTATGGAACTTAAAAGGTTTGAGTGGACCGCCTGTTTTTCGCAAACAGGGGCTCTCAACCACTACTCCTGCTAGGTTAACAACTTATGAGTTAAAAGCCAACAAACATTGGCGAATAAAGGGGAACAACCGGTACCCACCGCTTGATACCTCTACTACTCAGTTCCTTGACAACTAAGTAACAATCATGTTCACTTGGTCAGACCACTTTCCTACTTAGTTAAATTTACAAATGACAGGACCGCCTGCCTAAAAAGGATCCAGTCTTTAAAATAGTTCGAATACCGATTGGATAAATGGCCGACTGATCGTCTATCCTGGAAACAGACAACCAGTCGTCCAGGGGCATAGGCGGCGTGACTAACTATCCGTACCTGTCTGCAACTATCGGCCATGTAAAACAGTCGGTCTAGTGAACAATTGGATATTAGAATATTCAATACTTAGACAAATTTGAATCAAAACAAAAATTCATTAAAAAGAAGCCGGTCATTAAAGACCGGCAAAATATTCAGAGCCACGGCCCCCTGGCCGGGTAAATACAAAACAAACGGCACGCAGGCCGTGGAAAGAATACATAAAGCTTAAGAAGGGGGCAGATCTTCAATATTAGCAGTTGCCGCCTGGTCAGCACTCTTCTTGCTGGACTCGGCTTCAGCTGCATCCTTTTTTGATGCATTACCCCCAAGCGGCACAAGCGCCACTACCGGCTCCTCCTCCTCCAACGCTTCCTCCAACGCCTCTTCCTCAGCAGCCGCCAGGATCTCTTGATTATATGTATCAGAACACTGGCGGTACGTTTTTTCCCATGAGGCAAAGTCGGCATTGGGGAAGAGGCGGCCCCAAGTCATGCGCTGGATTTGAGCGGAGTCTTCCATCATCTCCCGGACCAGCTCTTTCTTTTCTTGCTCGGCCTTTTCCGAGAGCTCCTGGGTAAGACTCTTCTCCTGGGTCACCAAGCGTTCCTTTACGTTGGCCAAAGATTTCTCCAAGGCTTCGTACGAGTACATCTTTAGGCGAAGAGGTTTCAGCTCGGCCTTGAGATTGGTGATGGTCGCCTCCAGCTCGCCATTCCTCTTCTGGGCCGCCTGTAACTGAGCCCGAATAGCGGCGGTAGCCTGCGCCTGATAATAAAGAATATCAATGGTCAGAACTTCATTTTGGGCAATTTGAAACATTGCCTTATCACAGTTGGAGGCGGCCATGGCTTTTGCAGCCTTTACCTCTTTGTTCTTCCAGTCAAGCGGCTTCAGGCCGTTCACTCGGAGCAGGGCCTAAGTAAAAAGGAACAGGCGTCAGTTTCCAAACAAAAAAGAAAACAGGCGTCCAGAAATTCAAATACTCAAAAATATGCTAAGTATACCTCAGCAAGGACCCCTGCAATCCCGTCTAGGTCAAGGGTGCCGACACCCCTGACCGCCTCCCTTTCAGCTGGAGGAACGGCCCTGATCATAGACTTGGCCACCTCTACCAAGTCAGGCTCCTGAGGGCCGGCTGCATCAAACGTAAACAAACGGATTAGACCTAGTAAAAAAGGGAGCAAGTCTAAAATTTACAAGGACAACTCCATACTTCTAGGCGGCCCAGCTGGAGTTTTTGAAGAAGTGGCCGGCTGTTTCTCAGCCGCCACATGTTTCCTGGCAGAACCAGGAGAGCTCGCAACAGTCGTTCTCCGGGCCTTGGGGTCCGGCTGTTGGGAAGAAGAAGCTCTTGGAGCACCCGTCTAAAAAAAAAAAAAAAAAAAAAAAAAAAAAAAAAAAAAAAAAAAAAAAGAAGAAGAAAAAAGTCAGTATATGCATAAACACAACTCCAAAAAGAGGGTGAAAGGTTAGGAGCTCACCAAGGGTGCCCCCTTCTTGGGGGAGTTGGTTGAAGCTTGTTGCATGATGGAGGCCCGCAACATGGTCGCCGCAGTCTTGGAGGCGGTAATTTTGCTCATAGCGTCCGCTGCAAAAGCAAACAGCAAAGTTAATAGAAGTTATAACAAAAATGCACGGAACATCAGAGTATTCGACAGGCCGACTACCTCTTGAGCATCGACTGCTGAGGCCACAGGTGGCCAAAAAGTACTCGTCGTAGAGCCATTTGAAGCTCGGGACGCAGTGCAGGGGTACTTGCTCTCGTACCCCTGAAGTAGAGTCGACCCTCGACTCTACTTTAAAGAGTCCTTTATCAAGGATCTCTTTCTTAGCCTTGGGGGGAACAGGCGGCATGCTACGGCCGCCTGCAAGAAGGGGCGGATTCCTGTTCCACCTATTGAAGCGCTTGTTCAGCTCAGTGTCTGAACTCTCAATGATGAGGAAGGTGCTCCGCCAGTCCTTCCACTTGTTTGCTTTACCTCTCGTCATGAGGTAGCCCCTGTGGCTTGTCAATTGATACCAGCCGGTACCGCCTGCCTTAGGGGTCCGGCTGAGGTAGTTCATGTGGGCGAAAGCCTCGAAGCTCGGCTCCACCCTATGCAGTTCGCACCCGGCCACATAGCCGAATACATTGACCCAGGAGTTCAGGGCTAACTGCCATAACCCCAACTCATACCCATCCAAGATCCGCTGAACAACCGGATGTAGTGGGAAGCGCAGCCCAGCCTTGATGGCTGCCTCGTAGCAGCCAAAGCAGGCGCTATCATAACTGGTACCAGCCGACCAGACGACTGTGTCTTCTGGATCCGGCACAAACACTAAAAAGTCGGGGCCCATTGTGTGGTTTGCGATAAAGCTCTCCACTTTCTCTTGCATGGCTGTGATCCGGCCCCGAGGTACCGTGCAGTAGCATGACTCCTTGAATTCTTCAAGTCTTCAAAAAGCCTCGCCTCTTGCAGGCGACTGTTTTTCTCTTCTGTGTCCAGAGAAGCATGGCCAGAAGAGCTTGACTCGGAATCGTCCTCTGACGAGTCCGAAGAGGACGACTCCTCCCCTCTCCCGGAGGGGCCCGCCTCCTCTCCTTGAAAAGGAGCAGAATTGTTAACTGTAAAATGGGAAGGGGTCACTATGACTCCTCCCTCTGAATTGCCGGCTTTCAGGCCGCCTTGTTTCACTTCCACATCTGGCGCCTGGTCAGATGTTTCACTAATCGGCACCCTGTGGGAGGAGCCGTCTGAATTTGAGATCCTAGCAGTCTTTTTTGTTCTGGCCATCCTGCTCTGCATAGACACAGATACAGTCGGACTTTGTATAAAGGGCAAAGATGGGTCCGGAAAAGGGCAGGCGGCACTCCTAGTCCTAGATTCAGCCGTCCCCGGTGACCGGCTGATCACTAACCTAGGTCGTGTCGTGTGCTTCCGTGGTGCCATTTCAAAAAAGAATAAAAAGAAAATTAAGAGTAAGAGAACCGACAGTTACCTGAACGAGTGACGGTTGATGAAGTTCTGAAAATCCTTTGCAGGCGGCTTGTCAGAACAGGCGGTAGGCAGAAAGGGTCCAAAATGTTAGAGCAAGTTCAGGGGTCCGAATGTTCTCAAAAAGTTCTCAAGTGTGAAAATGACTGAAGTCAACACTCCCTTATATAGGCGAAGTGAGAAGGCGAAGGGTCACTTTCAGAATTCAAAATTTGGGCGGGAAAATCTCTCGGCCTTTCGCCGACTGACACCTGTAGCAGGCCGTCGCCTATTACAGTGCGACACCTGTCACAGGTAACACGTGACCAGTCACGTGCCACCTGTGAGGGGCAAATGATTAGGGGATTTTGCTCCTACCAATCGGAATGCGCCACGTGGGCCTATCAGGTCCTGCCAAGTGTCTCCCAGTTGGAACTGTCAGGGCTTGCCACGTGGCACGCGCTTATTCGTCCACCTTGGACCTATTATGTCATGACACGTGGCATACTCCATGCCTAATGGAGAAACCGGTCACCCAGGCCCAACTTCCGAGGGAAGCCCAATCAGCCCTAGGTTAACCTAAACCTAGGATTGGCACGTTTCCCAAGGTTATAAATACCTCCCTTAATCCTCATTAAGGGGGGATTACACATTAATTACAGAGATAATAGGCTGATCACGCTAACGAAGCAAATTACGCTAAAAACTCACATTAAACACTCTCACCTAGAGAGACTCAATCACTTTAATTTCCGCATTAATTACTCCTTAATCAAGTACTAACTTGACCGTTGGAGGCGGAGCTCCCACCACCAGGAGTCTCCGTTGTTTTGCAGGTACAGGCGTCCGGTTCCAGTCTCGGAATTGTAACTCTCCCGCAGGACATCAGAAAACCCCGAAACACCATTCACAAATAGTGAATAGATGAATGTAATGTATATTTTCTCACAGGTTTTATGTAATGGCGACTAGTGGGACCCGATTAGGATAGAAAATACGGACTGCAATCCGTGATGTATTTTTGTAAATCTAAATACGGTCTACGTACGTACCGTTGAGTATTTTTGTACCTTAATATTTAGATTAACCCTAATCGTAGATACTAGTAGTTGCATAATCTTGATTAAGTCTTGAAGACGGAGTTTCTTGGAAGACAAAGCCATGAACATGCAAGAGAAGACTTTTTGAAGACTTGAAGAATTCAAGGAGTCATGCTAGTTGCCAACATGCATCTTATACTTATGCTTTATATATTTATGCTTGTGCATATATATGAATGATATGTTAGATGCATGTTTAGGTTTTCAAAATGTTGTGATGATTAGTTAAGTGTACTTAAATCAACCAACATAGAAACCCTAGGTCCCTAATAATATTGAGTAAAACTTGCCTTTCCAAAACAACACTTACCAACCAAAAGAAGGTGATGGTGGGCTACGCCAAAGCGAGATAACATCACTACTCCAAGGAACGTAAGGCACACCGAGTGTGCATGTTGGTTTTGGTTGTACTCAACGATATGAGTGATGGAGTCCTAACATGTCGTGGTAAAGTGAATAAATTGTTGAGAGAGCATTAGATGCGACGATTTATTCAACCAAGAGTGGCTTAGAGCCATTAGCAAAGTGTTTCTTACCTTAGGAGATTGAGTGTTAAGACAAGCCAAAGCATGCTTAACCACTCTTTGTTTCTTTGGATCTTGGAATCAACTTATTCTCGCCAAATGGAGACAAATTTAATGCGTGGATAAGACGTTTAATAAGATTGAAAAATTTGCATGAATACCTTTTAATTTTTCAAACTTATTATGTTTTTTGATAAATGGTTATACTTTGCACTTATATTTGTAGAATTCCACATAAAACTGTATTGTTTTCCATCACTAGTACAAAATTAGGTTTAAGTAACACCCTTTGGTAACACTTTAACAAATTCATGATGATTTGATTTTTACGTAACACTTTTGTAACATTGTGATATTAGGTAACATTTTTTGTAACACTTTAAAATTATGTAGCACTTTCTTGTAACACTTTGATATTATGTATCACTTGGTTGTAACACTTTGATTTTTTTTTTTAATTTCTTTTTTCTTATCAAAACCGTTTACCTGCTTCAAAATAAAATAACCCCTCATTCAATCGACCCTCCATATAGGTATATACTAACGATAACCTCCCTCCTTCCCTTCCTCGTATTTATCCCTTCCTCGGCTTCCACTGCACCTCCTCTCCTTTGCTTCCACCGCTACCATCTTCTCGCTCCCGGTGCTCCATCTTAGCCCTCGTCCAGCACAGCCTACCTGCATAGATCAGAGTTATTGCTCCAACTCAAAGATGTACACAACAGCTCGACAGCCCGTGCTCCAATTGAAGAGACAACAATGGCCACCTATTAGCTTCCGTCCTCGGCCGCTTCCACCTTAAAGTCAAGGTTATGGTTAATTGTTTCCTCTCCCTTCCATTATCAACAAGAATTTGAGTTAGCTAAATTTAGGGTTCGTATTTTGTTTCTCTGATCTTGTTATGATTTATTAATTTGATGTTGAATTTGTCTATTAACATATTTAATTTCACAATTTTCATACTCAATTTTGCATGCATCTGTACTGGTTGAAGTATTTAGATGAGTTTGGGATTTTTCGTTTTTTCTTAATTTCGATTACTGCTGATTAGATGAGTTTGGGATTTTTTTTTTTGTTTTTTCTTTAATCATTTCGATTACTGCTTCTTAGATGAGTTTGGTTGAAGTATTTAGATGTGTTTTCGATTTTTTGTCACATTGTTGTCTTTTAGTTTTGGTAAAAAAGAAATAGGTGATCGTCCATTTTGATTTCACCATTTTGATTACTCCATTATGACATAAAGTACAATTGGCATGTTGTTTAATTGTATAGGGATCACTAGAGAAGTGTAGAATGCTGTTAATTTAATGAAAAGGGAGAGGGAGTTATCGATGGATTGTAATTAAGTAATAATTCTATTATTGATTCCTAACGGGAATTTTCTAGTGTCCAACATTGGGCCGACACTTTGCAGTTCTAAAGAGTTTGTCTGTTGTATCTATAACTCTGCATTTCCCTCTATTGGTACAATGCTCAAACAAAGCACATTACTTAATCTTATGAAACTGCTCCTTTTCTTAAAATAGACTAACCTTTAGAGGGGAGGGACACTATTGCCATTATTGTGTATTTTAGTTATGAGGCAACTTAGGAAATAAGTTGAGGAGTTAAACGTTTACGCTAAGGGAGGAAATTAAGTTAAACTTCGAGATCAGTGAAAAAAAATAAGTAGAATATTATTTGAGCGGGTTTGACTTTATTTTTGCCTAGAATTGGGAGTGTCCCGTTTCTTGATAAATTCGCATTGTAAACCCCATTTAATGATTTAATTTCATTGAATTTTAATTGCTACCTTTATCAACTTTCCTTCAAATTCTCTTCAACTATCTCAATTTTACTTTTTCTGAATTTTCCATTCTAATACAGATTGATCCCCCCTGTCCCGTTTCCATTATAATACAGATTGATCCCCTTGTCCCGTTTATTTATATCTCTATTGAATGTAGCCTTGAACACATTTTTATAAGTGACATTGGATGTGTGTGATCTGATGTGGGTAGTTTAGTAGACTTGTGTCTCGAGTTAATTTAGGGTCGGATATGGATAAGTACCTTTGATGCAGTTATATACTTGCCTTCACCTTACTTTTCTCCCTACTCTTAAAAAGTAATGTTATACTTTACTGATGATAATTTAGGCAGATTTGAGTTAGGATGATGCATTTATAGGGCATCTACAAGCAATCAAACAAGAGATAGGTTAACTATGCCAGTTTTGTCAATAATTAGCCTCCAAATTCTTGTAATTGGTTCTTGGATAATTTAATTTTACTGATCATGATAACCACATATAATAAAAACTTTATTGGAGTATCAGGCATATAAGTTGAAGCATGGGGATGGCGAATTAAAGTTGCAGTAAGCTACCTCATTGTATTTTTTTCCCTTTTCCTTTGTATTATTTGTAGAATACCTTAAATTATACTTCGTATTGAATGTGGTTTGTTTCATTGCATGTTTTGCTATGTCTTTCAGTGGTGGACTACATATTTTTAAGCCCATTTGGATGTTGGATTGTGTGGCAGGTGGGAAAATGTTGAGTTGTGAGTCATTATTTGCTCATCCTAACTAATTATCACATTACAAAGTGCTTTTTTTTGTTGACATTTTTCTAATTCAAAAACTGAAATAATTTGCTTATTTATTTGTTACTCCCTTCGGATCTTAAATAGTATCAATAAAGCAGCTACAACAATGAGTAAATTAGGTACTTTAAGGCTTAATTCACAATCTAAGGTTTATCGAAATTTAATTTTCAGTTTAATTCATGTGAGTATTTCACTCTTTTTTTTAACTGAGTTTGAGAAAGTTTCGATCTGAGTACGATATTCACCATTCAAATTAATGTACACATGAATTACCCATAGAAAAATCTAAGTTAATTGCATGTTCTGTTTAGATTGTTTAATTGTGATTGTGGGCTGCGGGATCAGTAGTGATTCAATACCGGCTTTAGTTGTTGGTTTGAATGTTGGTTTGGAGATATTGTTTTGGATTTTTCAGTTAATCTAGTATTTTTGTTGGTTGTTTTTAATTCACAGCTGTTTTTTACTTGTTAATACTTTAATTGTTACCCATATTGTGTGAAGATGTTGTTATCTAGTAGCTTATGTCTTGTTTGTCCTAAAAAATTCAATCTGTAGTCATATTTTTGAAGCTATTTTGTAAAATCTTTACTATTTATGCTTTTGGTAAGTGTTTTGTAAGATTATTAATTGTCTAAAACAAAGATTATAAGACAAAAGCATGAATATATGAAAGAGGTAACTGACTTTTGCATAGGGTTTGCATCATGGGCGTGGGATTGAGCGAAATTTATCAGAATCTGTATGAATTATTTTTTACCAGTAATCTTTTACCTTTTGATTTATTATTTTTTGCAGTGATATAGGTATTAACTTTAAGATATGGGTAATCATTGTAAGAGTGATTGTACTAAAGGGTCAATCACATGCTTTGTTATAGAAGTAAGGAATCAGAGGAAAGATCGTGACCGTCATACTAATAGAACAACAATGGCATTAGACTATTCGATGAATGAAGATGCGACTACAATGATGAGGACGGAGGACAAGATGGAGGAGTTAGTGAAGAGCGCTCAACAAGAAGTCATGATAAAGGAAAGAGTGGGAGTTTGGTGTTTTGTGCGGGAGGAACTGAGTTATTTTCTTCGGAACTAATTGATGAGAGGTTCAGCTGAATAGTTAGGAAGAGGGACTATTAGTACTATGTATAGAACAATACTTAATAGTCTTTTTGTTTGGATTAATATATACTTTAGCCAAACATAAAAGATGGTGTTTATTATTGTCTATAAAAATATATCAATTTAATTATTGTCTATTGTGTATGCTAATTTCACATTTGTGTTTGTTGTACATGTTAATATTATTTTAACATACTTAAAAAAAAAAAAAAATAAGTTGCATGTTTTAAATAATCATAGAATAATAAATGTTACTTTTTAATTAACAAGGTGTTACATTTGTTTGCAAAAAGTGATACACAATGTCGAATATAGTGATACCATATGTCTAAGATAATTGAAAATTGTTACCTGATAATCAACAAGGTGTTACATTAGTTTTGCAAAAATGATACAAAATGTCTAATAAAGTGTTACCATATGATTGAAAAATGTTACTAAAGATATATAAGTGTTACATAAGAAATAAAAAGTAACACTTTAAAAATGATACTAATAATATAAAAAAGTATTACATAAGAGGGTTTACAGTATCACTTTTAAAAGTGTTACTATACGTTACCCAAAGTGTTACGTAAGACCATAGGTAACATGGGCGGATGTATCACCCACTAAAGTGTTACCTATTGTCTATAATAACATTTTTACCACTTTATGTAATACTTTTTAGATGTTACTTAAGGTCATTTATGTACATGATTGGTAAAGAAAATCTTTGAGAATGGTTCTCAAAGAAAAGTATAGCATTTCTAAAATACAATTCTCATAAATGACTTTTAAGGAAGGTTAGGCATCATGTATTCAAAATACTAGGTAGTTTTGATTAAACATGAAGTATTGAGTTGCAAACTCAAATTGTCAATATTGAGAACCAACATATCTTTTCGCTTAATACATAGATGAGTAAGAGTCATTGATGTAGTAATTCGAGCGTGAATTAAAGGAAAAGATGGAACTTTGTTTTAGGGCGCATTAGATGCTTAATTATGCCTAACAAAGTATAAAAGTCAAAGACTCTTAAAGAAATTGTTCTTACAGATTATGAGATAAAGTATGATAAGAAATATAGGAAACAAAGAACAATGAAAAGTATTGAGATTCCATTTTACTAAAGAATTCATGTTATTGAAGTTAACTTAGGAACTCATTATCTTCATAAAGTATCGGATACTGCTTGAGTGTTCCACTTTGAAAGTGACCTCAAACTATTGAAGATATATAAGCTAAGTTATCGACTTAGAAGCTTAGAATGAAGAAAGTGGTGCTACATCAGTTGTAAGGTCGCATGCTTTGTTTAAAGACCTATTAAGCTAAAGGTTGCAACGAATAATGGTTATTATTATGTTCCATAATCAGCAATTGATCTATTTACATACAAAAAGACTCACATTCAAAGCAATGAGAAATAGTTGCGAGATTTATTTGAATGGCATGGTTATCCAAGCTATGAGTCAAGAATGCTTGATTATAAACAAACATTTTCTTAACATGATAAACTGGTAAAAGCTCAAAATCATGAGCATGATTTGCGTTCTGAACATCTTTAGCAATGTCACATCGACAAGAACGTACTCAAGGCTCTATTAGATAGACTCTTGATAGTTACTCGATTCAGAATCACTCTATGACAAGCAAGTCCTACTTGTTGAAACCAACAAAGCAAAGACTATTGTTCTTGATATAGACAATTGACTCCGAAGGCTAAAGAGGATTCAATTACTTCAACGTTTCACAAAGAATTTGACAGGATATGGCTATATTCATCAAATGTGAACAAACTTGACCTGAGTAGCTTATGAGTTAAGTGAAGTACATAATTGACTTGGCAAGATATCAACATGTCTAGATTAGATCGAGCGATGTTTGCTTGAGCCAAGCGTGACCATCTTAAAATTATGAAAGGAAATTTTTCATAAACAAACTCCACAAAGAACATGGTATGTCCTCATGGAGACCTCGATGTCTTTTGAAAATGACTCGAACGATGATGGCTCACAACCACAAATGACTAATATTACACTAAATGAAATGTCGAAGCTAAGAAAGGACGCCATATTCTGTTATGGATAGAAATAACTTCTAAACGTCTATTCAAGTATATGTCTAAGACTCTTAGTCTCAGTGGGAGCTTAATGGCTCATTAAAGGCTAAGATAGCTCAAGTGGGAGCTAACTGTTTGTTTTACAATGAACTTTTACCCAAATACAATATACATGCCTCTATGTAAGCATTCAAGTGAGACTACGGGCATTACCTCCACAACCTAATTGAGAACATAGTGTTTGTTTCTCTAAGTGGTGTCTTTCTTGAAAGTAACACATTTCCAAAACGACATGAGGGAGGAAAATGAAATCGATGACAATAGAGCTTGGCAACAAACTAGAACTAAGAATCTCGGAAGACCTTAAAAGGGCTTCGTGAGAATACTTGATCAAGAATACTCAAAAGGACTTTACAGGTGTCTTAAAAGAGAATTCATTTCTCACAAAACTTTTGAAAAGTTGGAGTAAGATCAATAAAATCAAAGGGCTTTGGAAGAGCCTTGAAATTCAGTGTTTGATGCAATAAACCCGTATAGGTATATAATTCACCAAAGGCTTGAGTTGAATCCTATAAATTTTCTATTAAGTTAGAAATAAAACTAAGACTTACAAGCACACTATTTACTATTAGATAGTAAAGGAATAATGCCTTGTAAGATAGATATGACAAATCCAAATTCCGAATAATGGTTAGAGGCCATAGAAATCCGAGATAGACTCCATGTTTGAAAATCATGTTTAAAACTTGATTAATTTGAATAAAGGGTGAAAGACCCATCGATTGCAAATAAGTTTTCAAGGAGAAAACTAACAAATGTGGAAATGCATATGCATACATTGCTTGAATATGTAAAATTAAATTCACGAAGTTGATTTTAATAAAAACATATTCACCAATTGGGATGCTAAAGTCTTTTCGTGATTGTTTTAGCAAAATTGCTCATATGAAATATGGCAAAATAGATACAAAAACCGCCTCCCTAAAATAGGATTTTGGAAGTGACTATGATAATAGTCTAAGGGTTTTGAAAATCTAAATAAATGCTAGATTTAAAAGCAAGCTCAAGGAATCCGTCATGGGATTAATGGAAGCATTGCATATAGGAATTGGAACATGTTTTCTCATAAAGTTAATAAGAGGATTGAATAATGAAGAAACATAGGAGCAAAAGTAAATTATATATAGGTCCAATGAAAAAATTATGAACTTTATTGTGAAATAACTATCAAATGCTAAATGCTTAGATTTGAAAGTATTTTCGACAATGGACCAAGCAAAAGACGATACTTAGTACATATTGGTATTAAGATCTATTGTATAGACTTAATAAAATGTTTGAACGTGTAAAGGATTTTACCGTGTTAAACATGAATTGAAGGGCTTTGAAAGACTTTCAACCCGTATGTAAAAAACTAAGTAAATCTTTGAACTAAGTATAAGCTAGGCTAAATACTAAGTCAAACATGAAAGACTCTAATAGAGACTTTTAACCATATCACACAACAAATAGTTTAGCAAGACTCAGTGAAACTGAATGACCTAAAATGTCACATGGATGGAATAAGATTGAGAATTACTCTGCAATTTAATCCATCATGTACGGTGTGATATGGAATTGTCGCACGACTTACTTGCTTGGACCATGTGAAGTATGTATATAGTACCAATAAACCTGAATCTATGTAATAGATCGTTAGATTGTGGCCAAGAACATCCAAAGTACTTGGATAAGTAATAGGATGAGTTCTTGGCTTGTGGAAACAAATACAATTTGAGAATTGATGTTGCAAGCACAAACCTTAACAAGGATTAGATCCTCAACAAGGAATCCGTTTATAAGCACGAGCTAACAAAAGTCGTGGCTTGAGAATGGTAACATTGACGTGCATCCATGTGTAATGTGCAGGAATTTAAGGAAAATTTCCATGATCACAAGTGATTAGGGTATCCCAAATCATTGTGAGCCGTTTGGAGTGAAACCCAAGCAAAGCATCATCAGGAAGTCTACTAAAATATATGTTGAGAATATGGTTGCCTTAATGGCGATAATAAAGAATATGTTCTATGGAAAGTTCGTTGCTGAACGTTAATGATTGTAGGTTATTAAGTTGAAGATCTCAATCATGAAAATGAGTGGGATCCATCACTTGGACAATAAATTCTAAATCACATATAGTCCATGACACTCTCAAATTTTATCATCTTATTATGAAAGTGATCAGTAATGAAGATGCTAAGATTAGCAAAGTAGTTATAACTAAACCTATGCAATAAGTGAACGACAACATTCACAATTGCATGAAAGAAATCAAGCATATTAAATATGGGTGTGATTTCTATAGATGTTTTATAAAGAGTGATACTCTTAAAACACTCGGAAAAACCATTTATCATGAGATGAACCATTCAGATTTTGGAGTAATTTTAAATTTCATGCAATTTTTATCACTCTGTTTTCTATTTAATTGTGGTTTAGAATTCAATAATGAGTCCATTCGATTTTAAAGAATATTCAAAATAGGGTATCAAGAAAATGTCTTGGATAAAGAAACACCTTTTAAGTGAACATTGAATATTTTAATCGAAAATTATCCCTAATCAAGTTCACTTATTTTGTGGACGATTAATGACCATTAGAGATTAGTGTGTAGTATGATTTATAACACCGTTTCTTAGTAAGAGAAGCTACATTACAAGACTGGAAATGTCCCCTTACTAACGATAGGGAACATGTCTTGTTGTTTACAAGGCCTCTCGAAGAGCGAGACTGTGAAAATGCATGGTCGTGGTCAGATGGATTTTAGAAATCATCAACTTATTGACAGTCAAACTTGGATTTCGAGAAACACTTCTGGACGTAATAGGGATGACAGTAATCTTACCCTATAGCTCATGAAGAGACATAGGAAAGGGGCTATACACTGAAAGTTAACTTGTCCGGAAGGACAAGTGGGAGATTGAAAGGAATGGTGTCCTTCAATCAAGTGTATTATTCTGATAGTGGGTTCAGAATTATAAGAAAGCTAATATATTTAGTTAGGTCAAGTGATCTGAATGCCTTGGTGGAGGCCGCTTCCGGTCAGTAATATTAATGCATAATTAATATTACAGGTTAATCTTGACTGAACCCTTCGGGTCACACCCAAGCAATGAACGAACCAACACGACGAATTAATTCGGAAGAAATTAATGAGTCGCCCGAGTAATTAATATTTAGACGTCGGAAATTCGAGCTTGGAGCGACGAAATCGAGCGTCAGAGAATCTCAAATGTCGAGCCAAAATTTAGGATTTGGTAAGACGTGAAAATGCTTCAAGTAACAAGTAAAATCCTAGCCACGCGAAAGGCTAGAAGAGTGTGCCAAATAGGAGCGTGCCACGTGGCATCACACATGGCAGCGTGCCATGTGGAAGCCTACGTGGCAGCACCACGTTGGCAGCCGCCAAGTGGCAGCAGCCACATTAAGAGATAAGTAATTTCTGTTTTGTTGCTTAGTAGTATAACAATCTAAAAGACGATTACGGCTTCCAAATTTCTGATTCCTGATATGTCTAAGTTAGAACCTCTTGATGGAAATATTTATAAACATTGGGCTGTCAGGATGCGTTTTTATTTGGAGCAAATTGATGTTGCGTATGTCCTTGATGATAATGTTGAACCTTTTTATAAGGATGATTTGTCTAAAACTGATGTTAAGTTTGTTAATGATGATAGAACCTGTAAGGGCATGTGTAAGGGTGTCCATTATTTGGATTAAAACCGAAATCCAATCCAATTCAAACCGAATTATCAATTCGGATCGTATCCGAAATTTAAATCGGATTGGATCAAATGGAATATTTTTGAAAATTCGGATTTTCATATTGGATCGGATTGACCCTAATGGGATCCAATCAAAACCGAAAACCGAATTGTAAAATTAAGCTTATATAAATATGTATTTCTGTAATTTTTGAAGTTTAGCTCAAATACTTACTACTACAAAAAATATATTAGGGAGACTTTGTATTAATTAATTAATGGCTTGATGTTGAATAATTTATTTTAATAATGATTTTGAAGACTTGTAATTATATTAAAGCTTTATTTTTATAATCGTATTAGGTGCTAAAAAATATTGTATCATAATTTGGATTTTTGGATCGGATCCAAATAACTGAATTTTAATTCGGATTGGATCGGATTTGATTGGGAAAGAAATTTGGATCGGATTGGATTAGAAAATTGAAAACCAAATTATATTTTGGATTGGATCGGATTTGGGCTGAATCCAATCCGAAAACCGAACGGACACCCCTAGGCATGTTGTTGCATTATATGTCGAATAATCTGTTGGATATTTATATGGGTTTTTATCATGCTAAGGTTATTTGGGATGCTTTAGAGAAAAAATATTGGACTGATAATGTTGGTACTAAACGTTATTGTGTTAGTAAGTGGTTGAGTTTTCAAGTTGTTGATGATAAGCCTATTATTGATCAGATTCATGCTGATGAGAATGTGTGTATTAATATGGTCGCTGAAGGTCTGTCTATTTGTGATATTACCCTTGCTATTGTTTTGATTGAGAAATTCCCTCCCTATTGGAAGGATTTTCGTAACCAATTGATGCACAAAAAGAAAGACCTAACCTTATAGGAGCTTGTAGGACACCTTAAAATTGAGGAGGAAAACCGTATCAAAGACAAAGACCATTTTGTTTTTCCTTCCTCTTCTTCTGCCAAAGCCAATCTTGTTGAACACAAACACAACAACCAGTCCAAAGGCAATAACAGTTCTCTTAAGCCTAAAGGGAAGGTTCAGAAGTACTAGTTTAAGGGTACCTGTTTTTAGTGTGGTTTGACTGGTCACAAGGCTAAGGATAACGGGGTTAAGAAGAAGAAGAATGGGCAAAGTCAAGCAAATCTTATTGAGGATTCTGACGTTATTGTTGCTGTTGTTTTAGAAGCTAACTTTACAGGTAATGATGCTGAGTGGATTGTTGATACTGGAGCTACCAGACACATCTGCGCTAACAAGGACATGGACTACCTATTACAAGGTAGAAAGTGAAAATGTCTTCATGGGCAACTCAGCTTTTGCTTCTATCCAAGGCAAAGGGAAGATCGATCTCACTCTCACTTCTGGAAAATTGCTTACTCTCACTAATGTTTTGCATGTTCCAGAAATGCGTAAGAACTTAATTTCTTACAATTTGCTCATGAAAGCTAGACTAAAGCTCTCTTTTGATTCTGATAGATTAGTTCTTACTCGCAATGGGGAATTTTTGGGGAAGGGCTTTTGTAATGGGGGGCTTTGTACTCTTAATGTTAAAATTGACACTATGAATAAGAATGCTAGTACTTCTTCTGCTTATATTCCTGAGTTTATTTATTTATGGTATGCTAGATTAGGCCACATTAATATTGATTCAATTAAAAGGCTTAAAAACTTAAATTTGATTCCAAGTTTTCTAACACTGATTTTTCGAAATGTCAAATTTGTGTTGATGCCAAATTTACAAAGAAGCCATTTAAATCAGTAGATAGACATACTGAAGTACTAGAACTTGTTCATAGTGACTTGGGTGATTTTAATAATCATGAAAGTAGAGGGGATAAAAATTATTACATTACTTTTGTTGATGATTGCTCAGGGTTTTGCATGGTTTATCTTCTCAGGTCTAAGGACGAAGCCGAGGATATGTTCCTCAAATATAAATCTAAGGTAGAAAACCAATTGGACAAAAAGATTAAAAGCGTTAGGAGAGACAGGGGTGGTGAGTACAGCCCTGACACTCTTAAGGCATTTTGTGAGCAACTTGCCATTGTTCATGAGACAACGTCTCCCTATTCACCGAAACAAAATGGTGTATAGCTGAAAGGAAAAATATAACTTTAAAGAATATGATGAATTATGTGCTTATTAGTTCTGGGCTTCCTCATAACATGTGGGGGAAGCTATTCTTTCTGCTTGTTATGTTTTGAACAGGGTTCCTCGGAAGAAGCTTGACAAGACTCCATACGAAATATGGAAGGGTCGAGCACCAAATCTGAAATACTTGAAAGTGTGTGGGTGCGTAGCAAAAGCAGGCATACCTTGTTTCAAGAGGGATAAAATTGGTCCTAAAACTGTTGATGCTATTTTTATTGGCTGTGCTTATCAAAGCGCAGCTTATCGTTTCTTTATCAAAGGTACTAACAACTCTTATACAGATGGCCATATCATTGAGGCTAGAGATGTTGAGTTCTTTGAGAACATTTTTCCTTGGAAAATATCTCCCTTTAATGATAGTGAATTACTTGCTAGTAGTTATGTTAGTTTACTTATTCATAATGCTACTATTACTAACAATGATTCTGTTTTAGAGCCAATGAGAAGCAAAAAGGCATGAAAGGGAAACAATTTTGGTCCTGATTTTATTACTTCTCAATTATCTGAATCTTCCTAAATTGATGATGATTTTGTGCATATATTTGTTTTGGAAGATGATCCAAGGACCTATGATGAGGCAATGAGATCAGTTGATGCTGTTTTTTGGAAAGAAGCAATTGAGAGTGAATTATAATCAATTCTCAATAATAACACTTGGGAATTTGTTGAACTTCCTAGAGGTTGTAAGCCCATTACTTGTAAATGGATCTTTCGATAAAAAATGAAGGTCGATGGATCCATAGACAAGTATAAGACAAGAATAGTGGTAAGGGGCTTTACACAAAAGTTTGGCATTGATTATTTTGATACTTACTCCCCTGTCACTAAAATTGCAACCATTAGGACTTTAATTGGCCTTACTTGCATTTTTTATCTTGTTGTTCATCATATGGATGTCAAAAATGCATTTTTAAATGGTGACTTGGATGAGGAGATTTACATGGTCCAACTTGAAAGGTTTGTTATTTCGGGCCAAGAGAACAAGGTTTGTAAGTTAGTCAAGTCATTGTATGGACTTAAGCAAGCTCTAAAGCAATGGCATGACAAATTTGATAAGACTATGACTGATAATGGTTTTCATGTTAATGAAGGTGACTCTTGTGTTTATTTTAAGCATGATAGTCATGGTTATGTATTATTTGTCTTTATGTGGATGATATGTTTATTTTTGGGACTGACTTAATTGGATCGAGTAAATGAGACAAAACAATTTTTGAGTTTGAATTTTGAAATGAAAGACATGGATGAGGCAGATGTGATTTTGGGGGTCAAAATCAAAAGGACTCAAAATGGCATCTGTCTTAATTAGTCACACTATGTTGAAAAACTTCTTTAAAAGTTTGACTCATTTAATGTCAATCCAGTTAAGACTCCATATGACCCAAGTTTCCACCTAAAGAAAAATAATGGTGATCCAGTTAATCATTCTTAGTATGCTAGAATTATTGGCAGTGTTATGTTTCTAATGAACTATACTAGACTTGACATTGCTTATTCTGTTAGTAGATTAAGAAAGTACACTCATAACCCAAGCAGTGATCATTGGATTGCTCTAAGGAGGTTTCTTAGGTACCTTAAGGGTACTTCGGATTGGGGTTTGCACTACTACAAATTTCCTGGAGTTTTTGTGATGCCAATTGGGTATCCGATAACGATAAAGTTAACTCCACTAGTGGCTATGTCTTTACCCTTGGGGGTGGAGCCGTATCTTGGAAATCTTGTACTGCTATGTCGACTATGGAATCTGAGTTTATTGCTCTTGAATTGGTAGGTCATGAGGCAGAATGGTTGAGGAACATGATTGCAGATATTCCACTCTGAGGGAAGCCAGCTCCTTCAGTTTCACTTCATTGTGATTCGCAATCTGCAATTGCTGTTGCACACAACCATGCCTATAATGGGAAGAAGAGACACATCCGTCTGAGGCATAAAGCTATCAGAATTTTTTTGTCTGAAGGGGTGATATCACTGGACTATGTTAAGTCCGAAAAGAACATTGCGGATCCGTTAAGTAAAGGCCTATGTAAAAAACTATTTTTGGAAACATCGGAAGAGATGGAACTAAAGCCCGTTGCATGAATTGTGAAGTAATGGACTCCTACTCACTATGAGTTCAAAGGGGAACATTATATAATAATTTGGAAGCACAATTTTTATTTTATGTGTCCATCTCAAGATGTTTGTTTTGTGCTTAGCTACAAATGAGAAGGAGGTTGAGCATATGACCCTTAATGAACCCATATCCATATTTTTCGAGGTGTGTTGTAGCTCACACTTGATGGAGTTCACCTACTTAGGTGTGAAAGTGTGGCCGCTTCCTATGAGTATTTCATGGGCTTATACTGTAGAGCACCTATGAGCATCCAGACTGGACGTATGGCCAGTATAATGTGTCACCTTTATTCGCGAAATTTCAGAATATTATACATGTTTAATTGTATGGCTCAAAGTGACGGGTCCCTAACTCCTTATTGAATTCAAGATGAAGGTCACTTGGTAGGTGAATGACGAGGGGAAAACTAGGTCATTATCTAATCCTCCCCCCGTCAAACTAAATTTGTAAACACTTAACCAACCTAAATACGAGTATAAAGGAAAGTCAAGGGTCGAACAAAAAGGAACGGTAATGTTCAAATGCTTTCGATTTGGATGCCTAAGCTAGATCGAAGACGAAGGTAAGAGAGAATACTAACAACTCACGAAAAGAGTAACCAAGGAAATAAAACACTAGGAACGGGGATCAACAAGTAATCATGTCAATTGCAACAACTTGGGAAGATCATTCCAATCAAAGGTTGTGAAGACTAATGATAAGAGAAATCAATTGGAATCAAAGATTTATCTACTAATTATTAAGCTAGGGTTCACTATGAATAACAAACTAAGAGAATCACAATCAAAACCAATCGATAATTGCAATTCCTAAATCAATTGTTCGTGTCATTAGCAATTACAATGCAATCTAGCATAATTCTCAAGGCCTAATCGAATTACACACATGCAAACCTTCATCAATCACTTTAATCTCAACAATCAATCAACACAATTCCCAAATTAATCACAATTAATCAATCATACAAGTTTCACCCAATTCCTAGCCAAACAACTATTCAAGAATCATCATCTATCAACTAACAACTAAGGAAATCAAGAATCAACAATATATCAAGAACAATTACAGTAATCAAGCATTAAACATCAAAATCAATTCAAACAAACATGAAATTGAATAAAGCAATAAAGAGGAGAGAGAATGATAAATCCTCATTGGTTGATAATGAAGATCTTTAATATAATTGTCATCTTGAATCTTCAACCTCTCAAATAACCATTGAAATTCCTCACTTTCTCTCTCTAAAATCTACTCCTGAAACTAACCCTAAAACTAGAGAGAAAAGCTCTCAACTAAGATAAGAAAATGTGGTCTAATTTTTTATCTCTAATTGTTCTTCTAATTTTGCCCCAAAAATGGGTATTTATAATTACAAGGTTAAAAGAAAATAAAAGAGAAGAAAATAAAAGAAAAAGAAAAGTAAATAAGAAAAGAGAAGGAAAGTAAATTGAAAAAATAGAAAATGAAAGGAAAATAAAAAATAAGAAGTCAGTGGACTTCGAATTCTTGCGGCACATTATTTGGGAAATAATCCCCTGCTTCTCACTCCACTAATCATGCGCATCACAATCTTTTGATCATTAAATTAATCAAGATCAACGACCAATTTACACCCAGCTTGTGCGCACTCACTTGGAGGTTGAAAGGGGCTGCCGATGCTTACTATTGCAGGAGTTATGTGGCTTGGGAGATGCGGTTGTTGTTGGCGGCAATTAGTAGATGGTTTGTCATGGTGGTGAGTCTAGTGGTTGTTGCGGGCTGATGCGGCTGAAAGGTGGTGCGAAGGTGGTGGTTGCTTTGGATGTTGGAGCCTGATTTGTGTTGCGGTTTGCGAGAAAAAGGGAACATGGGAGCTGCTAGCCGGAACAGGGCATGATAGCCGCTCCCGTTGTGCTGGAGCTCGCGCCCGCGGCTTTGGGTCGCGCCTGCGGTGAGCTTGCAACCAGACCACGGTGGCTTATTGTCGGATTTGGTGCAATCGCTCCCGCGCCCGCGGCTGGCATATCCTCGTCCGCGGATGGCTGGGCAGCTTTGCTGCTGCAATGCGGTGGCTGCTTGATAGGATGAGACTTGTTGGCTTGTTATCGTTGCAACACTTAATTGATTTTGAATCTAAGACTTCAAAACATCAAACTTGAACATTGGAACTCCGAATATGACAATTTAAATCGTGTCTTATCCCAAGAAAACACCTACACGAATAACAGAAAATGAGGGAAAAATAGGAGAAAAATAAAATAAAATAAATAAAATGGAAATAAATAAAGTAATCATAAAAGAAATAAAACTAAAACTATGAATTAAGGACTAAAATCATGAAAAACTAATCAAAACCCTAAATGAGTTATTAAAATAGAAAAACAAGGAAAGCTAAGAAAATTCTATGAAAATAAAGAAAGAAAATATAGAAAACAGACCTAAATGTTTTTCTTTTTTAGCGCCATAAATGACGCTCATGAAATTCCCCTAAGGTAAACTTTTGCTCGTCCTCGAGCAAAACAAAATCAAACCCAAGGGAAAATGATGACATCATTCAAGCAAAGTAAGAAACAAGAAAACTAGAGAGGATGGGAATATACACTAACTCACATTTTTAGGAATCACGGTCAATTTTAGCAACTAAAGACAGGCCATTTAAACCCCTAGATCGCCCTAGAGGACAAGTGATGCTCTCGTAAAGGTTTCCTAAGAGATTAACCTACAACTCTTGTAATAATACAAACAAGGAAAAGCATGAAAATGAAATCAAAAGAAAAGAAGACCAAACACATGTTCATGAAAGGACTTTTCCAAATGTACAAGCATAAATGAATGCAAATCTTTCTAAACAAGTAAGGGAGTGCACGTTCAAAGATACCCGAGGTTGATTGAAACATAAATATGCTAAGTATAAGAACTAGTTTTCGCAATCCACTTTCATCCCAAACGGTCTTACCGCGTTCTCCCTACTAGTCTCATATCTTCCCCTAGTGATCATCTCAAAAGTTCCACGAAGCAACCGGAAAAAGAGATAATTTTGGGCTACTTGACGTCTTGACTATGCATCCCCTCTCCTTAGGCTATGAGTCATAATTCCCTTCCCCGATATGTGACTCAACCTCTAGGTCAAAAGGACTTTCAAAGGTTGTAACGTAATGCAAAAAGGGTAAAGGGTAGGATAAAATTTAGTGGTTTCCTAATTAGTGAAGCAAAGGGTGATCAATCCTCAACACCATAATCAAGTAAGCACTAAACCAAAGCACCAACACCCCCAAGCTTATTCAAAGCTAACATCACAAACATATACACAAAAAGCGTGAGAATTCTTCCTCCCAAGCTTAAATGGAGCATTGTCCGCAATGCTCTAAATAGGGAGAAGGATACTCACATCAAAATATTTTTGCATTTTTTCATTTTTCACTTTTTTTCCTTTTTTTTTTTTCTTTATTAGTGCTTTGTCCTCGCCTCTTTTAACTTTAGACGGCTTTTTCAACTTTTCACTTACATTGTCATTGCCTTTTTTTTTTTTAACTTTGGACGACTTTTTCATTTATTCATTTGCCATTATTCACCCAATACAAAACACAAGTTTGCTTACAAATATGAACCAATATCCAAACTCATATACCACATACTCCAATAAAATGATCATTTGTTTCACAAAAACCAAAAATGAAACAAAGGCTCAAAATTCTAAAGTTGTGGCTTGAAAAGAAGGGAAAAGGCTCAAATGGTTATTAAGTAGGCAAATGTAAACCCAAAAACCAAAAATAAGAAAACTATCCTAGAAAAGTAAAATTACCACCCCGCAAAGATGCCTTTGTCCCCCCTAGATGGTTTGGTCTCGAGTTTGAGAATTATAAGTTAATATTCTGGATTAGGTCCGCAATAGTCAAGGATCCATGCCGCTCATGCAAATATATGTTGAAGGCTTGAAAAATATTGAACCTCACATGGATGTAGCAAAAACTCACTATTGGTGTCAATTCGACAATAGGAAGCAACTAATAACATGCCACAAACAAGTAGAATCCGGTTTCATGGTCCCACTAGTTCTAACCAACTACCTTAGCATGCTTTAGCCTAGAATCAACCAAGCATACTCTCAAACCGTGCACACCGTTACCACTTAGGAAGAAAAGCATTCAAATATACAAGTCCAAAAGTATTATGTCCAAAGCAAGAACAAAACAAAGATACATTGCAAATTTGCCTTGATAGAAAAAAAAATCTTTTCGGAGTTTTTCAAGATATAGAACATGGAAATGCATATACAAATGTGCATGGAATATTTGAATCAACATTCCACCAAACATGGTGGAATACCCTCCCCTAAGCTTGTTTGAGACAACATGCTCAAACACAAATCAAATAATCCACGGGAGGGGAAAAACAGAGAGATTAATCCAACAATACCAACACATGTCCAACAAGGCATCAACTATTACAGAAAGAGCAAAGAAAGATATTAACAGGTGTTAGGTGGGTGTAAATACTCGCAAATGACCCAATTCAACCTTTCAAATCCAATTTCCTCAAGAATTGAAACTTGTTTTCCATGCTCTAGCATTTGTGGTGCCAATCTTCCTTGATTCTTAATTCAAACCAATGCACCAAAGTATATCATCAAGTCATGTACCTAGTAAAAGGCACACAAACAATTCCATGAGAGAAAATCTATTCTAAAAAGAAAAGAAAATAAAGCAATATAACACGGGTTACTTCCCGAGAAAGGCTTACTTAAGGTCCAAGCTTGACCGCTCTACAAAATAATAATTCAACGCACGCAAGAGCTTGTCAAATGCACTACTAATCATTTCATATGATAAACGGTAGGCAAATGACGGGATAAGAATGTGAAACAAGATTGTTGTACACAAGTGAGAAGGGAGATGCCAAAAGAAAGAAGAAGAGGGATCAAAAGGAAAAAGAAGAAAATAAGAAGAAGAAGGGGGAATAAAAGAATGGAAAGAAAAAAAAGGCAAATCCTTCTCACTAAAATATTTTTGGGTGGCAACATCACCCTTTCCTCAACAATAGACGAATGAGGGACATTAAGATCATCATAGACAAGGGGGTCCCCAGTAGGCTCTTCAACAAAGGAAGGGAGAGATATAGGAGTGTAGGGGATGTGGTTGAAATTGCTTGAAAATGGGACATGAGAGGAGGGAATAGGAGCTATGGTGTCACAAATGAACTCTTCCTCACCAACGTGCCTCAAATCACCAATAAGAGCATGAAAATCAATCATAGAATCCTCAAAAGAAGAACACTCATGAACTCATGATCATCATCTTCCTCAAACATCCAACTACCACAAGGAAATACATAATCCCCTTCACTACAATCATGAAAAACAACTCCCTCAACTTCCTTAAAGACTAAAGTCTCAAAGCCATGCATAAATGGATGCAAATTCATTACAAACTCATATATCTCCCATGAAGAATTCTTAATGAACTCGCTCAAAAGGCTATGGTTTTTAATTTGTCACTCAAAGAACACATTGGTCATAACCTCAATCGAGTCCAAATACTCATGGATAGAAGAATCACAATCATGCATAAGAGACTCATCAAAATGGGAAGTAGGGTAGAGGTTATCAACATCAACACTCTCTTCATTCTCAACTCCTTCACCATCACTCAAATGTTCACCAATGGGATCCTCACACTCTCTTGGTTGCTCAAAATCATCATCATCATCATCATCCTCAACACACACATTAAATTGTAATTTTTCACATACAAGCATCAAGGATGACAATTGGCTTTCTAACTCTTCTTTTATTCTCCTTCCCTCCTGATGAGTGTCATTTATGGCACTCATAGGGTAGTATTTTAGGATGATTTCATCTCCTTTTTATGCTTTCTTATTTTATTTTTGGTCCTTTTTTCTTTAATTCCTTTCTTTCTTTCTTTCCTGGTGTTTTTCAAGTTTTCTTCGTGTTTTCCTTTTATTTGGTTCTTTTTCCCTTTTATTCCTTTCCGTTGTTTGTTCTTGTAGATACCTAGGATTTGTCTTTGCAAGGTGATCAAGATGGGCTATATTGACTAAGCAAGGAGGAAGTAATCGCCTTGGAAAGGGCTCAGAGAGGGCACGGAGAGGGCTTGAAGAGGCCTTGGAGAGGGCATTCAGCCCTGCCAGCCTGCCACGGGCGCGGGTACTGAAGGCCGCGGGCGAGGGGTCGTATGCACCAAATTGGAAAATTTCGACCAAGAACTATCCGCGGTCTAGCCGCGGGCGCAGGTAATCTGGAGAGTCCGCTCCATACCAGATAGACCGCGGCCCTCTGATCACCCTTTGGGAGCAGCGGATTCACCGCGCTTTCCCCGCGGGCGCAAAGGCCTTTGCCGCGGGCGCGGGCTAGAAGACCCGCGGGCGCGGGTGTTGCCCTGAAAGCCCGTAGAGTTTGTTATGGGTTCCGTACCCATTTTTTCGCGAGCACGGGGTATACTAGAGAGGGCGCGGGGATCCTGTTTTCCTTCTTTGCGTATAAATACACTTGTAATTCCTTTTCAAAGATAAATTTTATATAATTTTCATTAGCTTAGTTTTAGAGAGAGAAGTTAGAGAGAATTTAGAGAGAAGTTCTTGGTATTAGATTTGTATTTCAACATTGGATCAATTGTGCTTGGATTTCTTTATTTTCAATCATTAATGTTAATAAGAATTTCTTCTTCTAGTTCATCTCTTTACTTGATTGATTTAGTTTCATCTTTGATTGTTTGAATTGTTTGGATTTGAATTGGATATTGTAGTTGATATTGTTTTCTCTTGATTTTGATTTAGAATGATGATCAATGCTAATTCTAGTGATTTGTTCTTGAGTTACACCAGGATTAGTGAGTGGATTAGTTGCTAGGGAGAAGGGGAAGCATGCTTGATTAATAATTTGTGCTTGTTGATGATCTTCGATTGATTGAATTGTTGCAATTAAATTGGTTGACATAGTTTTGCATGTGATTAATTAGATTAAGAATGATCAACCTATAAGATTAATCTAGATTACATTGTAATTCTTAATGACATGACCCATCAATTTAAGAATTGCTTTAATTGATTGAGTTTGATTGTGAATTTCCTTGATTAGCCATTCATAGTGACCCCTAGCTTGACCTCTAGGAGACAGCTCTTGAACTCTCTTGATTGCTACTATTGTTTGTCCTTTGCAATGCTTGAATCAAACGAAGAAATTATCGATTAGCCCGATTATTGAACTAGCATGTGGAACCTATATCCCTAGTATTTAGCTTCTTGAATTACTTTATTAGTCCAATTTTGCTACCATAATACCGACCATTTTCTCACTACAATCTTCGAAATAGCTTTACTTAGGCTATAGTTAATACCGACTAACTCCTTTGGGTTCGACCCTATACTTACCTTATACTTGTATTAGGTTGGTTTAGGATTTTATAAATTGTGTTTGACCGAGGGAAGACTAGATAACTACCTAGTTTTCCCCTCGTCAAAATGGCGCCGTTGCCGGGGAGTGATATTGGTGCTTAGCTTTAGTTGTTGAGTCTATTTCACTTTAATTGAAAAAAAAATACAAAAATATTTTGTTTCTTAAGGCTACATTTGTAGCCGTGCTACTAATATTTTCATTGAGTTTTGCATGCATAGAACTCGTGATCGAAGCATTGTGCCTTTTGACCCGGAAATCGAAAGGACTCTTTCAAGGAGAAGAATTGTTAGTCGATCCTTGGAATTTAGTTCCTCAAGCGAAGAAGGGTTTGAAGAAGAACTAGGCATGGGAGAACAACCAAGAGTTGGTTTGAAAGAATTGGGAATTCCCGGTGAGTACAAGTTTGATAGTGGAATTGCTCCACCTACAACACCGGCGAATGATTTTGAAATTAGGCCGGCTATGATTGCTTTGATCGAAAGGAGACAATATAGCGGAGCTAAGAATGAGAGTCTGTTGAACCATCTCAAGGAGTTCGAAAAGTATTGCAACACTATCAAGGTGAACGGAGTTTCACAAGAATTCATCCGGCTAAAGTTGTTTCCATTTTCTCTCATAGGCCGAGCCTTGGAGTGGTTGGATAAGGAGGTAAAGCCAAATTCCCTACGAACATGGGACAAAGTCACCAAGGAATTCTTGTCCCAATTCTACACACAAAAGAAAACGGCGGAGGCTAGAGCTTTGATTCAAGGGTTCAAGCAAAGACCTAATGAAAGCCTCTACAAAGTATGGGAGAGGTATAAAGAGTACCAAAGGGAATTCCAACCTATCAAGTCATTCAAATTTTCTATGGTGGCCTAAGTCCTCAAGGAAAATCATGCCTTGATGGGGGTGTCGGACGTCATATAATGAATCGGACGGAAGAAGAAGTGGTGGACATTATAGAGGACGTAGTTAAGTACTATAGAGATTGGCAAGATGGTGAGAGGGATTCAACTAGCAAGAGTGGCTCTTCAGTGTACTCTATAGACCATCTAAATGCGATCAACAACTTATCCTCACAAATGACAAACTTGGGGAAAGAAATGACCGCGATCAAGGCCAAGTTGAAAAGGTCCTCTTTTTCTCAAGCTTCGAATTCTCCCTCCCAATTTAAGGGGAGAGGTACCTTTTCTAACTCTCAACCCCCTCCCTCTTCAAATACTATGCCTAGTGTTTGCTTGTTTTGTGATACATGTGGATCTTATGAACATGACTCTTGTAATTGCCCTCATACTTCTCCGGAATGTGGTGATGTTTTTGATAATAGTGAGAGTGAGCATGTGAATTATGTGTCAAATAATATTTTGCAAAGGTTTGATAATCAAAGAGGTCAATGGAATAGGAATTACCAAAACCAAGGTAATTTTGACAACTATAACCAAGGTGGTGGTTATAGGAACCAAGGGAACCAAGGTTATGTTCTCGTGGCAACTATAACAATCAAGGTTATAGTAGTCAAAATCAAAACCAAAATTATGGTAATCAAAACCAAATATATGGAAATCATAACCAAGGTTGTGGAAACCATAATCAAGGTTATGGTCAAAATCAAAATAGGGGTAATTGGAACAATCAAGGTAGGGGCAATTTTCAAAATAATTCTCAAAGAGGTCCCCCACCCGGATTTGTTCCAAAGAGTCAAGGTGAAAATTCCTATTCACAATCTTCTTCTTCTAGGACCAATTTGGAGGAAATAATTGAAAATCAAACCAAGTTTTTGAACACATACATGGTCGTTAGTGACAAGAAGTTCAATGAAATGATGACCCACAACAAAATGCTCAAAAACCAAATTTCTCAACTTGCTAGTGCTTTGAAAGACCAAGCAAGCCCTTCTTCTTTACCTTCCCAAGGCCTAGATCCCAAGAAACCCGTGAATGCTATTGTTACAAGGAGTGGTAAGGTTCTTGAGGAGAGATTGCCTAGGAGGAGTGAAAACAAGGAGGTCCCCAAGTAAACTTTGGTTGAGAATGAGGGAGGTAGAGCATCTTGAGATGAGGTTGTGGTTGAGACACCAAGAAAGGTGAGAGTAGAGAAAGAGATTGTGAAACCCAAGCTCCCTTATCCCCAAAAATTCATGAGACACAAATTGGATGAGCAATTTGGGAGATTTATTGATATGCTTAAACAACTTCACCTTTCTCTACCTTTCACCGATGTGATCAACCAAATGCCTAATTATGCCAAATTACTTAAAGAAATTTTGAGCGGAAATAGGACTTGTGATGTTGTGGAGACAATCAATTTGACTGAAAATTGTAGTGCGATCATCATGAACAAAATTCCACCCAAGTTGAAAGACCCCGGAAACTTCTCCATCCCTTGTGCTATTAACAAGATGAAATTTGATAATGCCTTATGTGACTTAGGAGCTAGTGTAAGCTTAATGCCATATTCGGTTTATCAAAGACTTGATCTAGGGGAACTCTTACCTTCTAACATTACCTTGCAACTAGCCGATAGGTCAATCAAGTTTCCAAAAGGTAAAGTGGAAGATGTTCCATTGAGGGTTGGGAAGTTTGTGTTCCCGGTGAATTTTGTTGTTCTAGAAATGGATGAAGATGCTACCATTCCAATTATTCTAGGTAGACCCTTTCTTTCTACCTCGGGTGCTATGATAGATGTCAAGTGTGCAAAGATTTCCCTTAAAGTAGGAGATGAGGTCATAGAATTCGATTTGAATGAAAGCATGAAATATCCAAGTTATTCTCTTGAAAATTGCATGATTATTGAATCTCTTGATCATGTTGTGTCTTCCATGCATTAGCACTTGCTCACCTCTAACGATGCTCTTGAGAAGGTTTTGTTGAACAAAGATGAGCTAGGTGTACCATGCAAGGAGGTAGCATTGTATGAGGAATTGCTTAATGGAAGCATAGAGGAAGTGGATGAACAATTGTGCTTGAAGATCTCAAGCCATGAAGCTTTGCAAGCGGCTGCAACAAAAGAAGGTAAAGGAGTGCCTATGGTAGAGCTCAAACCTCTACCATCTTACCTTAGGTATGAATTCTTAGGCCCAAATTCCACTTACCTTGTAATTGTTAGTGCATCCTTGAGCGAGAGCGAAGCTCAAGCGTTATGTTGTGTCTTGAGAAAGCACCAAGGTGCTTTGGGCTATACTATCGATGATCTTAAAGGTATAAGCCCCACTTTTTGTACACACCACATAACGCTTGAGGAAGGCACCCTTCCTTCTATTGAACGGCAAAGAAAGCTACACCCTTAAATGGGAGAGGTGATGAAAAAAGAGATCACCAAGCTCTTGGATGCGGGAATCATATTCCCCATCTCAAGCTCTAGGTTGCTTTCTCCCGTTCATGTCGTTCCTAAGAAGGGGGGTATGACCGTAGTCAAGAATGAGAGTGGTGAGCTCATTCCAACTAGGAAGGTCACCAGTTGGAGGATGTGTATAGACTATAGACGTCTAAATACATCCACCAAAAAGGATCAATTTCCCCTTCCATTCATTGATCAAAAGTTAGAGAGACTAACAAGGCACAATTTCTATTGCTACCTTGATGGCTATTCGGGATTTTTCCAAATTCCAATCCACCCCAAAGATCAAGAGAAGACAACATTTACATGCCCCTATGGGACCTTTGCTTATAGGAGAATGCCCTTTGGCCTTTGTAATGCCCCCGCAACTTTCCAAAGGTGCATGATTAGCATTTTTGGAGACATGTTGGAGGAAGAAATGGAGGTATTTATGGATGACTTCTCCGTAGGTGGGGTTTCATTTGAAGAGTGCCTAGTTAATCTTGAGAAATGTTTGGCACGGTGTGTAAAGGTTAATCTTGTCTTGAATTGGGAGGAGTGCCATTTCATGGTGGAGGAAGGAATAGTGCTTGGGCATAAGATCTCCCATCAAGGAATAGAGGTGGATAAGGCCAAGATTGAGGTTATTGAGAAGCTTCCACCTCCGGTGAATGTCAAGGGAGTGAGATCATTTTTGGGACATGCGGGCTTCTATAGAACATTCATCAAGGATTTCTCACTCATTGCCAAGCCCCTTAATGATCTTCTTCAAAAAGATGTTGAGTTTGTTTTTTATGGTAAAATGCTTGGAAGCATTTAATAGATTGAAGAAGGCCCTAATCTCTACCCCCATTGTTCAAGCCTCAAGATGGGATTTACCCTTTAAATTGATGTGTGATGCTAGTGATTGGGAAATTGGAGGTGTTTTGGGACAACGTATGGACAAGAAGCTTTATGTGATTTACTATATGTCCAAGACACTAAATAGGACCCAAAAGAATTACACAACAACGGAAATAGAATTCTTGGCCATTGTTCACTCTTTCGAGAAATTCCGGTGTTATTTGTTGGGTTCCAAGACCATTGTCTTCACGGATCATGCGGCTCTCAAGTATCTCTTTGCCAAGAAAGAGTCCAAGCCAAGGTTGATTCGTTGGGTGCTTGAATTACAAACTTTTGAAATAGAGATTAGGGATAAGAAGGGTGCGAAAAATGTTATGGCGGACCATCTTTCTCGCGTTGAGGGTGATCAAATTCATGATGATGGTCTACCAATTGAAGATAGAATGCTTGATGATGTCTTGTATGCCATTAATGTTAAGGATCTCCCATGGTATGCCGACTTGGTGAACTTTCTAGCATGTGGGGAGTTTCCACCTTCTTTCTCCAAGAACCAAAAGAAGAAGCTCAAGAGGGAGGCAAGACATTACTTGTGGGATGAACTAATCTTGTATAAATGAGGGGTGGATGGATTTCTTCAGTGTTGTGTCCCGAATGAGGAGGTGCCAAATGTTCTAAAGATTTTCCATTTGGATCTAAGTGGGGGGACATATGTGCGTTTCCGAAACCGCCACTAAGTTTCTTCAATGTGGTTTGTGGTGGCCGCATCTCTTCAAATATTCATGGGGCTTTGTAAAGTCATGTGACCGGTGTCAAAGGGTTAGGAATATCTCCAAGAGGAATGAGATGCCTCAACAGCCTATTCTTGAGTTAGAGGTGTTCGATGTTTGGGGGATTGACTTCATGTGACCATTCCCATCTTCATATGGAAATCAATTCATACTTGTGGATGTGGACTATGTTTCTAAATGGGTTGAGGCCATTGCCTCTCCTACTAATGACCACAAAGTAGTGTTGAAGTTGTTCAACAAAATCATCTTCCCAAGATTTGGCGTGCCTAAGGCTGTGATAAGAGATAATGGTTCTCATTTTGTTCACAACGCTTTCCAAAATATGTTGAGGAAACATGGGGTGCATCAACGGTTCGGCCTTTCATATCATCCTCAATCGAGTGGCCAAGTCGAGGTCTCCATTCGTCAAATAAAGCTCATTCTTGAGAATACGGTTGCAAGGAATAGAAAGGATTGGTCGGACAAGTTAGATGATGCTCTTTGGGCTTATAGGAAGGCTTTCAAGACACCTATTGGCACCACTCCATATCGCCTTGTCTATGGCAAGTCTTGCCATCTCCCGGTGGATCTTGAACACCATGCTTTATGGGCAATCAAAAAGATAAACTTTGATTTAGAAAGTTTAGGGGAGAAAAGGTGATTGGATCTTCATGAGCTAGAGGAGCTTAGACTTGATGCTTATGACTGTGCTAGCACCTACAAAGCTCGTTCCAAAGAAGCTCATTATAAGCTTATTGAGAAAAAGGAGTTTTGTGTGGGTGATAAAGTCCTCCTCTACCACTCAAGAATGAAGTTATTTCCCGGAAAGCTCATGTCAAAATGGAGTGGCCCTTTCTCGGTGAAAGATGTTTTTGCTAATGGCACCGTGGAGATTTCTCCTTTGGATTCCTCATCTTCTTTAAAGGTTAATGGTCATCGGCTAAAGAAATATTTTGATGGAGTGTTTGTTGGTCTTATTCATAAATTTTTTTCTTTTCAAACCACCTTGAGTAGGGTGGTAAACGTCGAGCTAACAACGTTAAACAAAAGTGCTTACGGGAGGCAACCCGGATTTTCACCTTTACTCTCTTTTCCTTCCTTTCTTTTATTTTTGGTTTTTTGTTGATTTTTGCTCTTACCTTTCCTTGTGTTTTTGGTTTGTTTTGTAGGGTGCCTTCATTCATCATCTATGGACTAAATGTGTTTGATGAGGATGATAAGCGGAAGTTTTAAAGTGCAGGGGAGAGGGCACCCCACGGGTTGCAGAGGCCTCGGGTGCCCTTACTTTCAAAAAGAGGAAATCGGATCAGTAGCTCTCCGCGGGCGCGGGTGCCTTAGAGAGGGCGCTGCTCATTTTCTCAAACAAGAATCAGGAACTTTCTGCGGTTGCCCCGCGGGCTCCCCGCGGGCGCGACAATATTGGAGCGGGCGCGGGTTCCTTAGAGAGGGCGCGGCCCCCTGTTCAGGTATCAAAATTACAATTTTCCCAGGAATTATCCGCGATTGCTCCGCGGACTCTCTGCGGGCGCGGGCTGATCTCCGTGGGCGCGGCTTAGTCGAAAGAGGGCGCGGGCATCTGGGTTTTTGAATACCCGGTTCCTCTCTCTCTCCTCTCTTATTTTCCCTTTTACTCTTAATTTTCCCCGTTCTCTCTCTTCCTCCTCTCAAACCCTAACCCCCAAATCATCTTTTTCACTAATTTTTACTCAAATTCACCCTTGTTTTCACTTAAATTTCCATCCCAACTTCCTTCATACTCCATTTTCATCAAGTTTACTCTCCTTTCTCGTGTTTTTTTTTCAGGAATTTTGAGTCTAGACGATTTTGTGCTTGCTTTGAGTCTTCAATCTTGGTATACTTCTAAACTTTGTATTATTTTTGTCAATTTCAATTGATTTTTATGCATAGGTTGTGAGTGGCCTTGATTAAGCTTGAGTATGATGTTTTTGGTAGTTTTTTGGTGGTTTTGGAATTATTTTTGGTGATTTGTGCTTCTTTTTGTGATAGATTGTTAATGTTGTTGGTTGTTGTTGGATTTTTGGTTGTTTGTTTCTTGTAACAGGTACTTTGCAGTTTGTGATAGTTTTGGGCGGTCTTGTGAAGGGAGGTTTGATCAATTTGGTGGTAGTGTTGAATTTTGGTGTTTTTGTGATTCATTGTGTTGGTTGAGCTTGAGACTATGGATTTGTTGAGGAAAGTTAAGAGTAGCAAGAAAAGTTCAAACCAATCCCCCGGCCAATCCTCTCGAATAGCCAACCTTCAACCACCGAACTCCCTCACAACCAAACTACTCATGATAATGCCCCACCTCCTCCTTTACCTGATCTCAAATTTCATAATCGGGCTAAGCACACCCCTATCTATAATAGAATAAAATCCCGGAAATTTAGACCAACCCGCAGCTATTTTTTCGAGGATATGGAAAAATTGGGTGTTGATGCCGATCTTAACATTTTGCTCCATAATCTTGGTTTGGATGAGTTTGTAAAGTCATCCCCCCGAACTTATTTGGAACCGTGCATTGAATTTCTCTCCACCTTTGAGTTTAATATGACGGGGGATACCGACTATATCATCTCTTTTCAACTTTTCAATTCCAAGCATACCATGAACCTTGCGAAATTCAACAAAGCCCTTGGCTTCAACCCATATACCGACATCTATGAGCCCTTGGTTACCCTTCACAAGTCTGATTACAATGAGGTTGCTTGGTAGAGAACCATATCTAAGAAGAAGGTGTTTAACTCTAAGGAATCGCTTGCTAGCGAGATCATTCACCCGGCTCTTCGTATTCTCCATCGGATTCTTGGTTATACAGTGTTTAGTAAGGAAGATCTTGGGAAGCTTTCGAGGGAGGAGATTTTGGTGCTTTGGATGGCTACACGGCAGGATTTGGGGCCGAGGTTGAATTTTGGGTATATTTTCATGAATTGTTTTCAATTGATCATCAATGGGAAGATGACGGGCGAGATTCATTGTGGTGGTATGATTACTAGATTGGTGCATTATTTCAAGCAAGAGCGTTTCTTGAGGTCTTGCACTCCGATTGGAAGGGGTGAAGACATGTACTTGGATATGAAGCAACTTAACACCTTGTGCTTCATTTCTAAGACTAAGGGAAACGGTGTTTACTCTTGGCTAGTGCGTAATGTGCACCATTGTTTGCTCCCAAACCCGGCTGCCACCTCAATTATTCGAGAGGCTAGGATTGTTTGGAGGATTCCCGCGGATAATGGGAGATTTGAGAATGTTATGGAGGAGGATGTTGGTGATGAGGACGATGATGATGATGATGGGCATGATGGTGAAGGTGGAGAAGGAGAAGGTGGTGATGAAGAAGAAGTAGAAGAAGAGCAAGAGCTACAACAACAACAATGGCAATTTCAGCATGAACAACAACAACAACCGCATCAAAGAAGAAGAAGAAGAAGACAACAACATCAACAACAAGACAACCGAGGAGATGCCTATCTCCGTGAGATGGAAGCTATGCGTGAGCATATGGAGCGCATGCAATTGAGTATGCAAGGTATGTATTCAAACCATCAAACTTTGTCTTTTCAAACTAGCGCCCTATATGACGCTAGTGTGCGTAGGGGGGAGGTCACTCCTCTGGTGAACTACCCATATGTGCCGCCCGAACAAGGGTCGGTGCCATCTTGGGGTGGTGACAACCTCCCCACGTACCCATATTGGCCCAGGGTTACAAACCCTGATGAGCCAAGGCGTGACTTCCCAGATGAGTCCGGTCATTATGACTACCAAGTCTCGAGGGGGAGTGATTATCGGGGTGACCCTAACTACTACTATATTCACCCTCTCACCCCGAGCTCTGTATGCAACTGGAGCCTTTTGACCAATTGTCCACATCTCAACTTGACCTTTTTAAGGGTCGCTATGGGTTCCCTCCCGGTTATACCGGAGGTTGGGATGTGGATGATGGTGGTGCCGGCCCTAGTGGCCAATAGTTTCCCTCTTGGTTGTTTGATTCCCTTTTTGTTTCCTCCCTTTTAGCTTTGCATGTTTTTAAGCATCGCGGTCGATGCCCTTATTTTGTGCGGGGGGGAGTCAATTAGGATTTTTTAGGGAGGTTTTGGGGGAGGCAATTTGGACTCTTGGGGATGTGTTTGAAAAGGCTGTGATGGATTTCTCTTGCTTCCTCTTGGTAGTCTCGTTGGTATGTTGTTTATCTTGTTGTCTTAGTTTTGATGATGATGTTTTGTGGCCTCTTTTATTGATGATGATGATGATGGTTTCTCTGGTTCTTTGTACATAGTTTTCGTGTAAGTTTTCTTTTGTCTGCTTTTGTTTGGAAGTTACTAACAATTTAATTTTGTATATAGTCCTTTTCTTTTCTTTTTCTCACCTTGCTCGTAGCTAATGCTTTGGTCTTCAAAGCTTCTTAGAGGAGGGCGTTCTTGCTCCTTTATTATTGCAGCATAGCTTGGACGCTTGGTGAGGCCTTTCTTGTTTTATCTCTTTACTTTTCTTCCTTTACTTTTCTTGGTTGCTTAGATTAGGATTAGTTTTAGGAGAGTTGAACGGTTCGAGGATGTATGATTATAACACCTAGTGTGTTTGGGGTCTTTGGCGATGTGACCATTTGACCGCTTGTTTGTCGATTGGGAAATACGTGTTATGATTGCATCTTTGTCCTTTTATTTGTTCTCCTACTTTTCCTTTATATTTGTTTTCCATATTTTCTTTTTTTTTTTTCTTTTCTCTTCTTTTTGTTCTTGGTTTTGTACATAGCTTTTTGAGGCTTTATTTTTCACTCTTTCGTTTTTTGACTTGGACTTGTAAACAATGGACTCTTGCTTTTGAATAATAACCTTACTAGGTGGTCATGGTATGCACGGTTTGAGAATACGTTTGGTTGATTATAGGATAAAGCATGTTTTGGGGTTTGGTGAATCCGACTCACCGCGGAAACAACCTCGACCCAAGGAACCACTCATAATTAATAAAACCATAAAGCATAAATAAGTAAACACAAGAAAAGGAAGAAGATACCCTTGAAGTGAGCTTCGCCCTCTCAAAACGGGCTCTTACTTGAAAGCCTTGAGCACAGCAAATGCCGTGCCTCCAACGGTATCCACCCACAAAGGACGAACACGACTTTTTAGGTCCGCTACCTTGGAGTTAGCAAGGTCCGACCAAAACCCAAGTAATAATGGAGTTTAAGAGTTTTTCCCAAAATATGGAATGCTCTTTCTAACTCCCACTCAAGCACTTTACTCCAAATCCCAAGGTTGGTATTTATAGAGGAAAGTATGAGTGGGAATTTCTATCCCATCAATGTGGGATTCATGAAAGTTCACAAATTAATTTAAAGCTAAATTAAATTAATTATATAAGCAAGTAATAAATCAACAAGTGTCCTAGTCATATGTAAAGAGGAGTATGGACCACTTGGAGAGGAGGGGACCATACTTGCTCCCCACTCCTTCCTCTCCTTGAGACACTTGTCCACACCAAAAAGCAAGCATACTTACTAGCTTCCCCTTTCTACCCGACCTAGGCCCACGGCCCAGCTAGCCTCGCACCGTGCGGGCTGCTAGCTGATGCCGAGGGCGCTTCTAACTAGCCACGCACATGTGCAGGCTTCTAGCAGCAGCGCACGCCAGCACGCCACGCACTGCTTGCGGGCTGCTAGCCGTGTTGTGCTAGCATGCCTCGCACATGGTGCGGGCTGCTAGCCACGCCTTGCTAGCATGTCTCGCACATGGTGTGGGCTGCTAGCTTGGCTAATCCCCCAGCACTCGAAATTCCGATGCTAGGGGTATTTTGGTCATTGTTGATTTAGTACTAATTTGACGTCTCGTCTTTTTATTATTTTTTACTTGACTTCCGACGCCCGGCTTCGACGCTCTAAGCTCGAATTTCCGACGTCTAAATATTTAATACTCGGGCGACGAATTAATTTATTCCGAATTAATTCGTCGAGTCGGTTCGTATATTTTGCTTGGGTGTGACCCGAAGGGTTCAGTCAAGATTAAGCTATAATAGTAATTATATTAATATTACTGATCGGAAGCGGCCTCCACCCAGGCATTCCGATCACTTGAAATTACTTAATATATTAGCTTTCTAATAATTCTAAACCCGCCATCAGAATAATACACTTATTCGAAGGACACCATTCCTTTCAATCTCCCACTTGTCCTTCCGGACAAGTGTGCATTTAGTGTATAGCCCCTTTCCTATGTCTCTTCATGTCTCTTCATGAACTACTGAGTAAGATTATTCGTCATCTCTGTTACGTCCAGAAGTGTTTCTCGAAATCCGAGTTTGACTGTCAATAAGCAGATGATTTCTATAATCCATCTGAGCACGGCCATGCATTTTCACAGTCTCGCTCTTCGAGAGGCCTTGTAAACAATAAGACATGTTCCCTATTGTTAGTAGGGGGACATTTCCAGTCTTATAATGTAGCTTCTCTTACTAAGAGGACCTAGCCGCCCGATATATGTCGTTATAATCCCCAGTTACGGCAGACGTTTGGCGGATACCAAAGCGGACTAGTACTCAAACAAGAGACCTCCCACTACTCATGGTCAAGGAAAAGAGTTCCGATAGTAATAATGAGAAAAATACTTATGACGATTTTTAAATCTCTTAAAGTATTCTCATAGGTCGATCCAGTATGGTTCTAAACCAATACCTGTGTAAATGATCTATATCCTCATAGCACAAGAAACGGTGCTATAAATCATACTACACACTAATCTCTAATGGTCATTAATCGTCCACAAAAAAATATGACCTTGATTAGGGATAATTTTTTATTAAAATGTTCAATGTTCACTTAATAGGTGTTTCTTTGTCCAAGCCATTGACTTGATACCCTATTTTGAATATTTATTAAAATCGAATGGAATCATTATTTAATTCTAAACCACAATTAAATAGTTTTGTGGAATATTTAGAAATATTTTATTCCACTATGAAACTTCACAATGTTTTATCTTATGATAAATGGTTTTTCCCAAATGTTTTAAGAGTAGTACTCTTCATAAAACATTCATAGAAATCACACTCATATTTGATATGCTTGATTTCTTTCATGAAATTATGAATGTTATCGTTCACTTATTGCATAGGTTTAGTTATAATTACTTTGCAAACCTTAGCATCTTCATTATCCACCATTTCCATAATAAGATGATAAAATTTTGAGAGTGTTAATGGATTACATGTGATTCAGGATTTATTGTCCAAGCAATGGCTCCCACTCATTTTCATGATTTGAGACCTTCTACTTAACAACCTACAATCATCAATGTTCAACAACGAACTTTTCCATTTAACATCTATCTTACTATTGCCTCTAAGGCAACAATATTCTCAACATATGTTTTAGTAGACTCTCCGATGATGCCTTGCATTGATTTCACTCCAAACGACTCACAATGATTTGGAATACTCAAATCACTTACGATCATGGAAATTTATCTTAAATTTCCGCACATTATACATGGATGCATATCCATGTTACCATTCTCAAGCCACGACACTTCTTGCCTCGTGCTTATAAATGGCTTCCTTGCTAAGTATCTAATCCTTGTTAAGGTTTGTGCTTGCAACATCAAAACTCAAGTTGTATTTGTTTCCATGCGTCAAGAACTCATCCAACTACTTATTTAAGTGCTATGGATGTTCTTGACTATAATCTAATGATCTAATACTTGGATTAATGTCGACTGGTATTATATACGTACTTCACATGCTCTAAGCAAGTAAGATGTCTGACGATTCCATATCATAGCTTTACATGATGGATTTAATTCTAGAATGATTCTCAATTATATTCCATCCATGTGACATTTAGCTCATTCAGTTACACTTAGTCTTGCTAAAATGTTTGCTATGTGATATGGTTGAAAGTCTCTTACTAGAGTCTTTCTTGGTTAACTTAGTATTTAGCCTAGCTTATACTTAGTTCAAACATTTACTTAACTTCATACATATATGGGTCGAAAGCCTTTCAAAGTACTTCATGTTTAACATGGTAAATTCCTTTACTCATTTAAACATTTAATTAAGTCTATACCATAGAACTTAATTCCCAACATTTACTAAGTATCGTCTTTAGCTTGGTCCATTGTCGAAAATACTTTCAAATCTAAGCATTTAGCATTTGATAGTTGTTTCATAATAGAGTTCGTAAACTTCTCGTTGGACCTTTACTTTTGCTCTCACTAAACTTCTTGTTCATCAGAATTTCTATGTTTCTCCATAAGTTAATCCTCTTATTAACTTTATGAGAAAACACTTTCCAATTCCTTCATGCAATGCTTCCTTTAATCCCATGACGGAGTCCATGTGCTTGCTTTCAAATCTAGCATTATTTAGATTTTCAAAACCCTTAGACTATTCCATAGTCACTTCCAAGATCCTATTTTGGGAAGGCGGTTTTGGTATCTATTTTTCCATATTTCATATGTGCAATTTTGCTAGATCAATCACGAAAAGACTTAAGCATTCCGATTGGTGAATAGGTTGTTATTAAAATCAACTCCTTGAAATTAATTATATCCTTTTCAGCCAATCTAGCTATGTATGCATATACATTTCCACATTTGTTAGTTTTCGAACATGATTTTCAAACATTAAGTCTATTTTCAAACTTATTTGAAATTGATGGATCTTTCATCCTTCATGCAAATTAATCAAGTTTCGAACATGATTTTCAAACATTAAGTCTATTTCGGATTTTCATGGCCTCTAACCATCATTCGGAATTTGGATTTGTCGTAGCTATCTTACAAGTCATTATTCCTTTGCTTGTAAGTCTTAGGTTTATTTCTAACTTAATAAAAAATTTATAGGATTCAATCAAAGCCTTTGGTGAATTCTATACCTATACGGGGTAATTGCATCAAACACTGAGTTTTAAGGCGCTTTCAAAGCCCTTTTATCATGTTGACCTTACTCCAACATTTTTAATGTTTTGTGAGTAATGAATTCTCTTTTAAGGAACTTGTAAAGTCCTTTTGAGTATTCTTGATCAAGCATTCTCTTGAAGTACTTTAAGGTCTTCCGAGATTCTCAGTTCTAGTTTGTTGCTAAGCTCGATGGTCATCGAGTTCATTTTCCTCCCACTTGTCGATTTGGAAACGTGTTACTTTCCAGAAAGACACCACTTAGAGCAACAAACATTATGTTCTCAATTAGGATGTGGAGGTAATGCCCGTAGTCTCACTTGAATTCTTACAAAGAGACATGTATATTGTCTTTGGGTAAAAGTTCGTTGTGAAACAAACAGTTAGCTCCCACTTGAGCTATCTTTAGTCTTTATTGAGCCATTCAGCTCCCACTGAGCCACCTAGCTCCCACTGAGCCACTTAGCTCCCACTGAGCTAGTGAACTCCCACTGAGACTAAGAGCCTTAGACATATACTTGAAAAGAGTTTTAGAAGTTATTTCTATCCATAACTGAATATGGCGTCCTTTCTTAGCTTCGACATATTGTTTAGTGTAACAATAGTCATTTGTGCAAATCTTTAAGAACTTTATAGGAAGGGTTGTGAACCATCATCGTTTGAGTCATTTTCCAATGACATCGAGGTCTTCGTGAGGACACACTATGTTCTTTGTGGAGTTCTTTATGAAAATTTCCATTCATAACTTTGAGATGGTCACGCTTGGCTCAAGCAAACATTGCTCGATCTAATCTAGAAGTTTTGATATCTTGCCAAGTCGATTCTGTACTTCACTGGACTCTTGAGCTACTCAGGTCAAGTTTGTTCACAATTGATGAATATAGCCATATCCTTTCAAATTCTTTGTGAAACGTTGAAGTAATTGATTCCTCTTTAGCCTTCGGAGTCAATTGTCTATACCAAGAACAATAGCTTTCTGCTTTTTTGGTTTCAACAACTAAGACTTGCTTGTCTTAGAATGATTCCAAATCGAGCAACTATCAAGAGCCTATCTAATAGAATCTTGAGTACATTCTTGTCGATATGACATTGCTAAAGATGTTTGGAACGCAAATCAAGCCCATGACTTGATTTTAGTGAGTTAATCATGTTAGGGAAATGTTTGTTTATAATCTAGCATTCTTGACTCAATGCTTGGATAACCATGCCATTCAAATAAATATCGCAACTATTGCTCATTACTTTGAATGTGAGTCTTTCTGTGTGTAAACGGATCAATTGTTGATTATGGAACATAATAACCATTATTTGTTCCAGCCTTTGGCTTAAAAGGTCTTTAAACAAAACATACGACCTTACAACTGATGTACCTCTTCTTGCTTCATTCTAAGCTTGTAAGTCGATAACTTAGCTTAACTTCAATAGTTTGAGGTCACTATCATAGTGGAACACTCAAGCAGTATCCGATACTTGTGAAGATAACGAATTGCTAAGTTAACTACAATAACATGAACTCATGAGTTGAAATGGAATCTAATTCCTTTTTTTTTGTTCCTTATTTCCTATATTTCTTATCATACAATATCTCATAATATTACTTTAAGAATTATTTCTTTAAGTACCTTGACTCTTATACTTTGTTAGGCATAATCAAGCACCTAGTGCGCTGTAAAACAAAGTTCCATCTTTTCCATTAATTCTTACTCGAATTACTACATCAATGAGTCCTACTCAATTATGTATGATGCAAAAAGATACATTGGTTGTCAAACATTGACAATCTTGAGTTTGCAACTTAATACCTCATGTTTTATCAAAACTACCTAGTATTTTGAATACATGATGTCCAACCGTCCTTTTGGACTTAGTTATAAAAGTCATTTATGAGAATTGTATTTTAGAAATGCTTTTCCTGTCTTTAAGAACTATTCTCAAGGATTTCCTTTACCAATCATGGAAACAATATTATTTGATTTAGAATACTATAAATATAAGTGCAAAGTATAACCATTTATCAAGAACATAATAAGTTTGAAATTTAATGGCATTCATGCAAACTTCAATCTTATTAAACGTCTTATTTATGCATAAAAATTGTCCCTATTTGGCAAAAATAAGGCAATTCCAAGATCCGAAGAAACAAAGAGTGGTTAAGCATACTTTGGCTTGTCTTAACACTCAATCTTCTAAGGTAAGCATTACCTTGATAATGGCTCTAAGCCACTCTTGGTTAGATAATCGTCGCATCTAATGCATCTTTAACGATGTATCTCTTTTGCCACGGTATGTGAGGACTCTTCACTCATACCGATGAATTAAACCAAAACCAACGTGCACACCCGGTGCGCCTTATGAGCCTTGGAGAAGTGATGGCACCTCGCTTTGGCGTAGCCTACCATCACCCTCGTTCGGTTGGTAAGTGTTGTTTTGGAAAGGCAAATTTGACTCAATATTATTAGGGACCTAGGATTTCTATGTTGGTTGATTTAAGTGAACTTAACTAATCATCGCAACATAAAGAAAACCTAAACATGCATCTAACGAATAATTCACATGTATATAAGCATAAAATATAAAGCGAAATTATAGATGCATATTGGCAACTAGCATGACCCCTTGAACTCTTCAAATCTTCAAAAGGTCTTCATTTGCAATTCAAGGCTTTGTCTTCCAAGATACGCCGTCTTCAAGACTTAACCAAACTATGCAAATACTAGTGTCTACGACTAAGACTAATCTAAATATTAAGGTACAAAAATACTTAACGGTGCGTAGACCGTACTTAGATTTACAAAAATACATAACGGCACGTAGTCCGTATTTTCTATCCTAATCGGGTCCCACTAGTTGCCATTTCATAAAACCTGTGAGAGAGAATATATATTCCATTCATCCATTAACTATTTGTGAATGGCCCATGCAATTTACAATATCAAACAAGTAAAATGCATTTAAACAACGCGCGCACTATTAACTAATCTAGGTGGTTAATCCGATTAGCACGCCTAATTAAAAAACTAGTCAAAGTTATTTAACCGATTATGTAATTGACGTCATTAATAATTGAAGCTCCCACTAAATTCCGCATTTCCCTTAATTAATCCAATTAATTAAGTCGGTAGCACCCAAACTTGTCAAAATAAAATTTTGCTAATGCCGCTCAAAACCGAGGCCTAGCCTCCCAAAATTTTAATTAAAATAAAAAAAATTAATTAAAATAAATAAACCGGAAAAATAAGCAATATTAAGCCAACCGCATTTCAAGTGGCTTTCGCTTTAAGCGTTTTGCCAAGGAAAATCGAATAACCGCGGCTCATGCAAACCAAGCATACTACGGCTATTCACCTCACCGCACCAAGCACATACACACACAAAAGCTCCGCACACACGACCCGCGGCAAGCAGCCTTGAGCTGCTGCCACTGCCGCACGCACGCGCAGGCACAGCCATGGCTGCTGGTGCATGGCTGCTGCGGCCGTGTGCTGCTGCCGCGCGTATGGCCGCACGCAAGGCGTGCAGCCACCTTGGAAGCCACATGCGGGCTGCTATGCAGCGCGGCTAGCCAAGTGTGGTTCTTTGCCTCGTTTTGCGTGCCATGGCCTCGGGATTTGATCCCATTTCGCGAGACATAATTAATTAATTCTAAATTAATTTTAGAACTAACTTAATGAGCAAAAATGATTAAATTTTAAACAAGTCCAACTTAATAAAATTTCAAAGTGCAAATAACCAAAATAATTCCAAGAACCATTCTTAATTAAATTGGTTTAGCTTGGTGCAATAACAAAGTTGAGGCAATTTCTCACTTTTAATTTAATCAATTTCAATTAAACTTGAGGATTTGACAAAGTAAGGGGAAGTTGGAAAATATGAACTTTAATGTTCAAATGAAAATTCCAACATCTAAATTTTGTGAATCCTTGAAAATTATATCTTCCAACATGAAGATAACCAAATTTCTATCACAAAAATTGAAACTTTATGTTTCCAATCAACTCAAAATGATTAAAACAACGAATTTTAACACAAAATAACATGGAATTTAGTGGTTTTTAAAGTTTCAATCACTTATCACAAATAAAAATTGAATCTTTAACACTTAGGAAGCCTCAAAACAAAAATTTTCACACTAAAAAGCAATTAGTTTGCAATTATGTGAAAATAAATCAACCTTTAAGAATCAAATACTACCAAGTAAGTGTGCTTTAAGGGGACTTAAAAATGCAGAAAATAATGCAAATAATCAACCACATAATCAACAAGTTATGCCATTAATTTCAAGGTTAGAAAAGACTTAAAATTTTTCGTCAAAAAGAAAAATCCCTCGAAAAAGCCATTTCTGGTCAGAATTTGGCTAAAATCACAGTCCTAAAGGGGTAAAAACCTTTCCATAACACCTTTTAGACCCAAAATTCACTATTTTTGGGCAAAAATCAGGGTTCTGGGCCGAATTCGACATTAAAAACGGGATTAAAATAAATAAAACCGAGCTACAAATCTAAATAGCAACTTAAACAAGAAAAATAAGCCAAAATAAACCTTGAAAAACATGAGTCCGACTCACCGCGGAAACAACTCCGACCCAAGGAATCACTCGTAATTAATAAAACCATAAAGCAGAAATAAGTAAACACAAGAAAAAGAAGAAAAAATCATACCCTTGAAGCGAGCTTCTCCCTCTCAAAACGGGCTCTTGCTTGAAAGCCTTGAGCACCGCAAATGTCGTGCCTCCAACGGTATCCACCCACAAAGGACGAACACGACTTTTTAGGTCCTCTACCTTGGAGTTAGCAAGGTCCGACCAAAACCCAAGTGTTAATGGAGTTTAAGAGTTTTTCCCAAAATATGGAATGCTCTTTCTAACTCCCACTCAAGCACTTTACTCCAAATCCCAAGGTTGGTATTTACTGAGGAAAATATGAGTGGGAATTTCTATCCCATCAATGTGGGATTCATGAAATTCCACAAATTAATTTAAAGCTAAATTAAATTAAATATATAAGCAAGTAATAAATCAACAAGTGTCCTAGTCATATGTAAAGAGGAGTATGGACCACTTGGAGAGGAGGGGACCATGCTCCCCACTCCTTCCTCTCCTTGTGACACTTGTCCACACCAAAAAGCAAGCATACTTACTAGCTTCCCCTTTCTACCCGACCTAGGCCCACGGCCCAGCTAGCCTCGCACCGTGCGAGCTGCTAGCTGCTGCCAGCTCGGCCCAGCACGCCCACGCACATCAGTGTGGGCTGCTGATGCCGAGGGTGCTAGCTAGCCACACACATGTTTACACCCCATTCATAATTGGTATTGCAATTGTGTATTAGACTTTGCAAGTTTTATTTTTCATATTGCAATTGTGTATTAGACTTTGCAAGTTTTATTTTTCATATATTTTTTTTGCTTTGAACTTCTTTTTTTTTCATTTTTTTGAGTCAATGTAGGCAATCTCAGATCATGCAGTCCATCACTCACTTAGGATTCATGTTTCTCGGGCACGATACCGAGCACTCGATGAGAGACGCAATTTGAGACGTGTTCATATCAAAGGCATTGGAACACTTGCCTTTAGACATTGTTTTATTTTTGCTTTGCTACTTTTTTTTTACTTGCTTTTTGAATGTTATACAATTACACATCCTCAAATCCCAGGGTTAAGTGAATGTGGATTGAAGAAATGAAGGACAAACGTTAGACGAGGCTCAAAGTGGTTGATGAAGAAATGGATATGTGATTGGGTGGTTAATGGGGAATGACAGGGTTGCAAAGGTGCCTCAAATCATTGGTGTACCTTGTGTTTAGTTTGGCAATTGATGATTTTTTTTTTTTTTTTATTTTCATCACATGATCGAATGTAAGAAAGAGATGCTCATTTATGAAGAAGGTAAGAAATGTGACATATAGACACATGGATAAGGAGAACCTATGCTAGACTTTTTAGGGGGAAGGGTTTGAAACAAAAGAAGAAGAAAACATGAAATCTTGGTGAGAAGCATGCATCGTGCATTGTCTTCATGGCTGTTTATGAGTAACTTCTGCCGCCTGGTGAAAAAAAAAAGTTTCTTGTTGTTGATGCTTTGATTGGAAGGAAAGAAGGAAGGAGTGACGTTCCCCTTATTCTTCCAACTATTGCCTAGTGATTTTAGACTCAAGTACTTTGTGAGGATGAACTCACTTAATGCATTCACTCAATACTCATATTGGAAAGGAAGAGTGTAAGAAACAATTTTGAAATCTGATGGGAAAACTCCACTCATTCCTATTACGACGGAAAACGACGCATGCATGGTCCTAATATACGATCATAAACAATATAGTGCATTACTCGAAGAAAAAGTGTGTGCAATGACTCAACATGTGTGATTAGATGAGTTTATTAAGACTCGTGGTATGATCGCATGGCTAGACATGAAGACGTTGTGAAAAACAAAGGACCCAATGACCAAATAGCACGGAAGACTAAAAGACAAACTAACTTGATTAATTTTGTCAAATTTTAATGTTTATGCTGTTTACTAGGTGAAAACGATCCATTGGAAATTGTTATTCATAAATAAGATCAACCACAATCAAAGACGAAGAACACATGTTAAGGTTCGCATAAAAATTGATCACAAGAAACTAGGAAGAGGACTAGAATTCTAGAAGAGTTATGACTCATTGGTATAAAAAAAATGAAAAAAAATAAAAAAAAATCTATAATCCTATGTTATAAGATTTAACACGGATTAAAGGACTTGGCTAAGACTAGCTTGACACGAAAAGATAAATAAAAAAAATAAAAAATAAAAAATAAATAAAAGTTGACGCTAAAAAGACACTTAAACTGGACAGGCCGTAGTATATCGGTTATAACTTTAGATCTGTGACTCTGATTGAGACGAAACCAATTTCAAGTGAAAGATAAAACTCAGGGCTACAGATCCATAGTTGGTACGACACGTAACTCTTTCTAGAACTCCAGATATGACCAAACCAAGTTGACTCTTGTGCAGTATACGGGAATAAAAACCCGGGTGACTCAAAAATTAAAAAAAAAAATCTATGGCCCGAACCTATAATAAAAAAAAAGGTTTGATAAGAGAAAAAAATAATTAAAAAAAGGTCAATAAAAAAATGCACACATAAGCATATAGTCATGCATGATGCAATGAAGTTCGCAACTTAAAGTCAAGTTCTATGTTCGACTATGGTCAAGCTTTTGGGTGTCAAAGGGTACCATGGTTAAGAGTTTGGATGCGTTAGCAAGGAAGTCTCCCTTGAGGGTGTATGCTAACGGGCGGATCCGCGAGTTCGTGATGAAATCGAACTCGACTCCATGGTTTTGGTGGGCTTAAAAACTCGGATGAACCCTTATTGCCATGAGCGTTTTCGGGTTGATAGAGCATAAATCCCCCGGGCTAGCCACATACGTAGAACACGTACTATTGTGGAAAAATAGGTAACCTAAATAGCATATGCATATGTGACAATTCCAATTAAACTGCAGGAATACAATTCAAGAATCTTTCAAGTCTCATCCACTCATCTCAATTAAATACCGATCACTCAAATCGATAAATAACCAAGAATCTTCCCCAGTGGAGTCGCCAAATTGTAGGCGTCGTTCAAAGTGCGCCTACATAAAAGCATGTTGTGAATATGCTTGGCACTCATAGGAAGTGGGAATTGACATATACGATTAGGAAAAAAAAGTAGGGAGCCGCCAACAAGTTTTTAAGGAACTTGTAAACCGTTCACGGATCATAAAAAGGCAACCACGATAAGGGACAACGATAGGCAACAACGATTGACCCGTGAAGGTTACACCCCATTCATAATCCATGAGATTACTAACTCCATATGGTTCGGAACCACGAAAGGAGGATCGGGGATGATGGTACGAAGTGAGTCATGGAGTCACATTCGCCCGTATTGGCCTCTACTCGATTGTTATAGTGAAAAATGATTCCTGCGATCTCAAAGGCATACAAACAAAATATTCAATTCGCTCTAAAATATTATTAAGCTAAATTGGTTTAATATTAATGAACATATAATTCTAAAATATTTGTGATCACTTGATTAAACAATAAGATTAAAAAGGATCCTAAACCGGTTGTCCAAATTATCTTATTAGGCGTGATTTTCAATTACATATTCCCTTTAAACATGCAATATGGTGAACAATAAAAAAAAATAGAATAAACATTAATATTGGAAGGAATTTAAAAATAATAGTGTTAGCCAAATCAAATAATAATAATAACAACCCTAATCATGATACCAGCAATATTAAAAATAAAATAAGAGTTATTAAATTAATTAATTACTCACATTCTGCGCATTCCTTTAAATTGCTACATCATGAATAAACTGTTAGTAACTTCAATAAAAATATAAATCAAATAGAAATTAAATTAAAATAGAGTTGATTTGGTCCAAAACCTCAGTCAATTATACCTTTCACGCCTTGGTTTAAGTATAGAACTTTGGGTAAAGTATGGACTCCTTGGAGTGCTTAGGGGAAGTATTATTATGGAAGAATAGGGAGGCTAGTGTTTAGGCTAAAGAGGGAGAAGAGAATTATTTGATGATCAAGCTTGTTGATCATTGGAAAAGGGGTGATATGAACTCTATTTATAGAGAAAAAAGAAGGGTCGAAGAATTAAGATAAGATCCGAATTAAATCGGAATAAAACTCGATAGACAACAGTTTTTGCGGTTTTTGTTTTTATCATATCTTTTGATCCAGAAATCGGAATAAGATGAATAAGATATCGTTGGAAAGATATTGAAGTATACTTTCTAACCCAATTAGAATCAGATTAAAATATTATGTAGAAGTAAATATATGGCAAAAATAGTGGGACGGTATCAGTTTTGGATAGTGTTTTTTATTTAATTCATATCTTTTTCTTGATAGCTCGAAATTGATATTATAATATATCATTGGAAAGATAATTTCAATGTCTATCCAACCGTATAAAATTTGGATAAAAAATATGATGCAAGAAAATAATATCTGTCTATCTTTGAACGTCTTTCAATTCGGATAGAAATAGGATTTTCAAAAAAGGAGTTTTATTCAATTTTAAACTCTTTAATTTTATCTTTTCAAAACGGATAATTAAGATCTTTTAGAAACTTATAGAAACTTCCAATAAATCTTAATTGGTTTATGAATGGGATTAAATAATTTGGACCCTCCACATGATCATTGGGTCGTAGGTAAGGTGGTCTTAGGTTCGGTTTGGGCTCAGTTTAATATTTTGACAATAACTTATTCGTTATAACTTGGATTTGGGCTTATAATATATCGTTCGAAAGCTCTTTTAAAGCCCCATCAACTATTCAATCATTGAACCCAGATAATGGACCAAAATAAACTGGATTAAATGTTTTATAAAAGGACACGAAATTAATGATTTTAAAGGACACGAAATGAATTATTTTGGGTTTAAAGGCTCGAAAAGTGGAAAATAAGTTATGGTTTGGGGAAATGGGCTAGAATTTGGGTTGGTTTATGAAATGGAAATATGGATTTAAGCACTCCAAAAATTAAATACTCAACCCGACCAATAACGGCGGTGAAAGGTTGTTCATCATCGAGTTTGGTTTTGGGGAGACATTTTTAGGTGTCTACAATTTTGATGTGAGTATTCTTCCTTTTTGAGCATTGAGGACAATGCTCCATTTAAGCTTGGGGGGGGAAGCGTTCTCACGCTTTTTGTGTATGTGTTTGTGATCTTAGCTTTGAATAAGCTTGGGGGTGTTGGTATTTTTGTTTGGTGATTGCTTAGTTATGGTGTAAAGAAATGCGCAATCTTTGCTTCACAATTTAGGTTAACCACCAAATTTTAAATTTAGCCTACCTTAACCCTTTTTTCCTTATGTTACAACCTTTGGGAAGACCTTTTGACCTAGGGGTTGAGTTATTCATCGGTGGAGGGAATCATAGGTTATAGCCTAAAGAGAGGGGATGCGTAGTCATGACGTCGAGTAGCCATAAATTTGATCTTTTTCCGGTTCCTTCGTGGAACTTATGAGACGCTCACTAAGGGGAGATATGAGATTAGTAGGGAGAACACGGTAAGATCGTTTGGGATGAAAGTGGAGTGTGACAACTAGTTCCTATGCTTAGCATATTTATGTTTCAATCAACCTTAGGTATCTTATAACGTGCATACCATTATTTACTTTAGAAAGGTTGTTATTCATTTGAACTATAGTCACTTTGTAAAGTCCATTTCACAAAGATTTTTATAGAAATCATTGTTGTTTTTCATTATTTGCTCTTTATTCTTATATTTTGCTTTTTCCTTCTTTTGTTTGTTTAATAAGATTTATAGGTTATCTCTAGGAAACCTTTACGAGAGCATCACTCGTCCTCTAGAACAATCTAGGGGTTTAAATGACTTGTCTTTTGTTGCTAAAATTGACCGTGATTCCTACGAAAGTGAGTTAGTGTATATTCTCACCTCTTTCTTTTTCTTTCCTTATTTTGAATAAGCCCTTCTTTTTCCTTTTTAGCCTTTGTTTTGCTCGGGACAAGCAAAAGTCTAACTTGGGGGAATTTGATGAGTGTCATTTATGGCACTGATAGGGTAGTCTTTTAGGATGATTTCATCTCCTTTTTATGCTTTCTTATCTTATTTTTGGTCCTTTTTCCTTTAATTCCTTTCTTTCTTTCTTTCTTTCTTCCTTGGTGTTTTTCGTGTTTTCTTTTTATTTGGTTCTTTTTCCCTTTTATTCCTTTCCGTTGTTTTTTCTTGTAGGTACCTAGGATTTGTCTTTGCAAGGGGATCAAGATGGGCTATATTGGCTAAGCAAGGAGGAAGTAATCGGCTTGGAGAGGGCTTAGAGAGGGCACGGAGAGGCCTTGGAGAGGCCTTAGAGAGGGCATCAAGCCCTGCCAGTCTGCCTCAGGCGCGGATACTGAAGGTCGCGGGCGCGGGCTCGTATGCACCAAATTGGCAAATTTTGACAAGGAACTCTCTGCGGTCTGGCCACAGGCTCCCCGCGGGCGCGGGTAGTCTGGAGAGTCCGCTCTATACCAGAGAGACTACGACCCTCTGATCACCCTTTGGGAGCAGGGGATTCGCCGCGCTTTCCCCGCGGGCGCGGAGGCCTTTGTCGCAGGCAGGGGCTAGAAGACCCGCGGGCGCGGGTGTTGCCCAGAAAGCCCGCGGAGTTTGTTATGGGTTCTGTACCATTTTTTTCGTAGGAGCGGGGTTTACTAGAGAGGGGGCGGGGATCTTGTTTTCCTTCTTTGCCTATAAATACACTTGTAATTCCTTTTTGAAGATAACTTTTAGATAATTTTCATTAGCTTAGTTTTAGAGAAAGAAGTTAGAGAGAAGATCTTGGTATTGGATTTGTATTTCAACATTAGATCAATTGTTCTTGGATTTCTTCATTTTCAATCATTAATGTTAGTAAGAATTTCTTCTTCTAGTTCATCTCTTTACTTGATTGATTTAGTTTCATCTTTGATTGTTTGAATTGCTTGGATTTGAATTGGATATTGTAGTTGATATTGTTTTTTCTTTATTTTGATTTAGAATGATGATCAATGCTAATTCTAGTGATTTGTTCTTGAGTTACACCATGATTAGTGAGTAGATTAGTTGCTAGGGAGAAGGGGAAGCATGCTTGATTAATAATTTGTGCTAGTTGATGATCTTTGATTGATTGAATTGTTGCAATTAAATTGGTTGACATAGTTTTGCATGTGATTAATTAGATTAGGAATGATCAACCTATAAGATTAATCTAGATTGCATTGTAATTCTTAATGACATGACCCATCAATTTGAGAATTGCTTTAATTGATTGAGTTTGATTGTGAGTTTCCTTGATTAGCCATTCATAGTGACCCCTAGCTTGGCCTCTAGGAGATAGCTCTTGAACTCTCTTGATTGCTACTATTGTTTGTCCTTTGCAATGCTTGAGTCAAACGAAGAAATTATCGATTAGCACGATTATTGAACTAGCATGTGGAACCTATATCCATAGCATTTAGCTTCTTGAATTACTTGATTAGTCTAATTTTGCTACCATAATAACAACCATTTTCTCACTACAATCTTCAAAATAGCTTGACTTAGGCTATAGTTAATACCAACTAACTCCTTTGGGTTCGACCCTATAATTACCTTATACTTGTATTAGGTTGGTTTAGGATTTTATAAATTGTGTTTGACCGAGGGAAGATTAGATAACGACCTAGTTTTCCCCTCGTCACCTCCTCAAGACGCTCCTCATTATTTTTCATTATCTCTAATTAACCTCTCATAGATTGAAGAATCATCTCCTTACTAGGCCCAAGGTCGTTATTAAGCTCAATTAACTTAATTTGAGACTCAAATATTCAACAAGAGAATCAAAAGATGTAGAAGGTTGAGGCTCAACAAGAGAAGAAGAAGTACAATCAAGATTGGAAGAATCAACATTAAGATCATGAGCATATACATCACATTGGGGAATGAGGGCACAATCAAACACATGAGATTCATCATTAAGGGAACAAAGCACATCATAAGAAGGCATGGTAAATAATGAAGAATATTGAAACACACCATTAGCATCAACTTGAGCATGCACCTCATCATAATGAACAAAAGGGGAAGTAGAGTTGAAATCATGTGTTCTAGGTTTACTTAAGGGATCATGTGACAATTAATAGGAATTCATGCTAATATTAGAAGAATCAAGACATTGCACATCAATATTAGAAACATGATTACCCCTATTATAGACATTCCTAGCAAACCACACATAAAAATCTCAAGCATCATCAGTTGACAATGCTCTAAATTCACCATCATGCATGCATTCTACTTCATCCCTAGTTTTCTCATTCAAACTAAAATAACAAATCTCACAAGCCCCCTAAAGACTACAACAATTATAGTCCAAAAATCCCTCAAGTCTATTGAAATATTCACAAAAAGGCTCATTGTTAAATTGAGGAAACGAGAGATATGCCATTTTTATACAAAACAAACAAAAATCAAATGAAAGAAAAGTATAAACAAAGCCCTAGACTCAAGCAATCAAAAACACTCAAACATAGACACCGTTCCCCGGTACCGGCGCCATTTTGACGAGGGAAAAACTAGGTCGTTATCTAATCCTCCCTTCGTGTAACTAAATTTATAAACACTTAACAAAACTAAATACGAGTATAGAGGTGTAGACACCTAAAAATGTCTCCCCAAAACCAAACTCGATGATGAACAACCTTTCATTGCCACTATTTGTCGGGTTCAGTATTTAATCCCGAGAGTGCTTAAAATATCGTATTTAATTAAATTCAATTTTGGAATAGTCCATGGATCAGACTTGATGTTTGGTCAAAGCATATTTTTAATTTCAGCCCAAACTTACTATTTAATTTTAGCCCAAACATTTTTTATTTTATTGTTTTATTATTTATTTTGGCCCAAAATTTTTATTTATTTTAGCCCAAATAATAATAAAATAAGAAAATGGCCCGAAATCATCAATCGACACTTAAAATGCTGAACGAAATTAGGGTTAAAAATGAATTTAGACGGAAAAAACAGACTAAAATCTCCTGCGTCACGGCAACAGTCAACTGTGTCATGGAAAAATTTCCCGTCTGACGGTGGGGTTTCCCGTGACACGGGACATTTGCTGTGACACGGGTGTTTTCGGTCCTTTTCGCGTAAACCCTTAACACGTTTTCTCTCCCCGTTCACTAAATATTTCCCGCGTCACGCAAGTGTGTACCGTGTCACGAGAATGTTTCCCGTCTGACGGTGGGATTTCCCGTGTCACGGCACACTTTTCCGTGTCGCGTTATACTTTTTTAGGGTTCCGTGTGTTCCCTCAGCACATTTTTTCTATAAATACCCCCTCATTTCTGATGTACGGGGCGTGAATTAATTCTCTATTTTTCTCTCTTCTATGCTCTAGCCTAAACACTAGCCTACCCATTATTCTTTCAAAATTCCTTCTTCAAGCACTCCAAGGAGTCCATACTTTACTCGTGGTTCTGTCCTTAAGCCAAGGCGTGAAAGGAAGAATTGTTTGATGGTTTGGCCCCAAATCAATTCTATTTAATTTAATTTAATTTAATTATTGTTTTATTATTATTTCCTTGAAGTTACTAACTCGTTTATTATTTTGTATTTGCAAACAAACAACATCAAAGTAAGAATTATGTTCCTTTTATTTCTATTATTTTTTTAACGATTTTATATTGTTGGAATTATTGTTAAATTGCTTCCAATATTAATGTTTGTTCTATTATTTTTATGATCACCATATTGCATGTTTAAAGGGAATATGTAATTGAAAATCACGCCTAATAAGATAATTTGGACAACCGGTTTAGGATCCTTTTTAATCTTATTGTTTAATCAAGTGATCACAAATATTTTAGAATTATATGTTCATTAATATTAAACCAATTTAGCTTAATAATAGTTTAGAGCGAATTGAATATTTTGTTTGTATGCCTTTGAGATCGCAGGAATCATTTTTCACTATAACAATCGAGTAGAGGCCAATACGGGCGAATGTGACTCCATGACTCACTTCGTACCATCATCCCCGATCCTCCTTTCGTGGTTCCGAACCATATGGAGTTAGTAATCTCATGGATTATGAATGGGTGTAACCTTCACGGGTCAATCGTTGTTGCCTTCGTTATCCCTTATCGTGGTTACCTTTTTATGATCCGTGAACGGTTTACAAGTTCCTTAAAAACTTGTTGGCGGCTCCCTACTTTATTTGTCCCTGATCGTATTATGTCAAATCTCACTTCCTATGAGTGCCAAGCATATTCACTACATGCTTTTAATGTAGGCGTACTTCGAACGACGCCTACAAGAGGAAAGTCAAGGGTCGAACCCAAAGGAACGGTAATGTTCAAATGCTTTCGATTTGGGTGCCTAAGCTAGGTCGAAGACGAAGGTTAGAGAGAATACTAACAACTAACAAAATAAGTAGCCAAGGAAATACAACACTAGGAACGGGGATCAACAAGTAATCATGTCAATTGCAACAACTTGGGAAGATCATGCCTATCAAAGGTTGTGAAGACTAATGATAAGAGCAATCAATTTGAATCAAAGAGTTATCTCCTAATTGTTAGCCTAGGGTTCACTATGAATAACAAACTAAGAGAATCACAATCAAAACCAATCGAAAATTGCAATTCTTAAATCAATTGTTCGTGTCATTAGCAATTACAATGCAATCTAGCATAATTCTCAAGGCATAATCGAATTACACACATGCAAACCTTCATCAATCACTTTAATCTCAAAAATCAATCAACACAATTCCTAAATTAGTCACAATTAATCAATCATACAAGTTTCACCCAATTCCTAGCCAAACAACTATTCAAGAATCATCATCTATCAACTAACAACTATGGAAATCAAGAATCAACAATTTATCAAGAACAATTACACTAATCAATCATTAAACATCAAAATCAATTCAAACAAACATGAAATTGAATGAAGCAATAAAGAGGAGAGAGAATGAGGAATCCTCATTGATTGATAATGGAGATCTTTAATACAATTGTCAACTTAAATCTTCAACCTCTCAAATAACCATTGAAATTCCTCAATTTCTCTCTAAAATCTACTCCTAAAAGTAACCCTAAAACTAGAGAAAGAAGCTCTCAACTAAACTAAGAAAATGTGGTCTAATTTTTTATCTCTAATTGTTCTTCTAATTTTACCCCAAAAATGGGTATTTATAATTACAAGGTTAAAAGAAAATAAAAGAGAAAAGAAAATAAAAGAAAAAGACATGAAATAAAAATAAAAGTAAATAAGAAAAGAAAAGTAAAAAAGAAAAAAATAGAAAATAATAGGAAAATAAAAAATAAGAAGTCAGTGGACTTCGAATTCTTGCGGCACTTCATTTAGGAAATAATCCCCTGCTTCTCACTCCACTAATCATGCGCATCACAATCTTTTGATCATTAAATTAATCAAGATCAATGGCCAATTTACACCCAGCTTGTGCGCACTCACTTGGAGGTTGAAAGGGGCTGCAGATGCTTACTGTTGCGGGAGCTGTTCGGCTTGGGAGGTGCGGTTGTTGGTGGCGGCAATTAGTAGCTTGTTTGACACGGTGGTGAGGTCGGTGGTTGTTATGGGCTGATGCGGCTGGTTGCGGCTAGAAGGTGGTGCGAAGGTGGTGGTTGTTTCGGGATGTTGGAGGCTGATTTGTGTTGCAGTTTGCGAGAACAAGGGAACAGGGGAGCTGCTGGCCGGAACAGGGCACGATAGCCGCGCCCACGGGTTTAGGGCAGCGCCCGCGGTGAGCCCGCGGCCAGACTACGGTGGCTTAATGCCTAATTTGGTGCAAGCGATCCCTCGCCCGCGCCTGGCATACCCGCGTCCGCGGATCGCTGGGCTGCTTTGCTGCTGCAATGCGGTGGCTGCTTGATGGGATGAGACTTGTTGGCTTGTTATCGTTGCAACACTTAATTGATTTTGAATGTAAGACCTCCAAACATCAAACTTGAACATCGGAACTCCGAATATGACAATTTGAATCATGTCTTGTCCCGAGCAAACACCTACACGAACAACCAAACATGAGGGAGAAATAGGAGACAAATAAAATAAAATAAAAAAAGTAAAAGTAAGAAATAAAACAATTAAAATTAAAACTATGAATGAAGGACTAAAATCATGAAAAGCTAATAAAAACTAGGAAAATTTAGAAATATTAACCCTAACTTTGCTCCGTTTTGTTTAAGTAATCCCAACTTTGGATTATTCTATAATAATCCTAACTTTGGGGGGTGTTTACATTTTTCAATCCCAAAACGGTCAACAAAAGTCAATGACCTTCTATCACAAGTTAAGTGACACGTGTCACATTGTGATTGGTCCAAAAAGGAAAAAAGAAAAAAAAAATAAAAAAAAAATTGAAACCCCCACCCAGCGTCCCAGCCTATCCACCATCACCGTCCACCCTATTCCCAAACCGTAGCCGCCCCTATCCTCTTTAACCCACAGGAAATCTTACCCAACCCCCTTTACCCCACCGGCGAACCCAACCCAACCTCCCTTCGACCATCCACCACCTCCTATCTTCCCGTAAACCCCCCCCCCTCTCCTCAAAACAACCATTAAAACCTCCCTCCACTGCCTAGCCGCCCAGCCTGCCGCCGCTCTCATCAGTATGTTGCGCCTCCCCTAGCCCACACCACCGCCCGTTTCGCTTCCCCTTCCTTTCTAGATCTCGATGCCTTCATCTATGGTGGAAGCGGTAGCAGTAGCAGATCGAAGAAGCAGGAACGGAGAAAACAGCGACGTTGGGTAAGGAGACGAAATTGGTGGTTCAAGGAGGAAGGGGATTGGCGTCAGGATGGTGCGGAGGAGGGGCGCTTGCCGGCGGGAGGAAGGTTGTGGGTTTCCGGTGCGAAAGAGGATTGGGATGGTTGTTGTTCTGGTGGGCGGTGGGGCTGTGGTGGGGGTCGTGGGGTTGGTTTTCTGAAAATTTTATTTTTTTAATTTTTTTCAAATATTTTGGCTAATTACCTCTTGACACGTGGCATTTATTTAAAAAAAAAAAAGAAATTAACCTATTTAATAGGTAACCTGTAATTGGGATTGAAGAAAGTAAACATCCCTCAAAGTTGGGATTATTCCAGAATAATCAAAAGTTGGGATTAATAAAAGAAAATGGAGCAAAGTTTGGATTATTATTTCTAAATTTTCCTAAAAACTAATCAAAACACTAAATGAGTTATTAAAATGGAAAAACAAGGAAAAAAAGAAAATTATATGAAAATACGTTTAAGCATGTGGTTATATGCTTGGCACTCATAGGAAATGGCAATTGACGTATACGATTAGGAACAAGGAAAGTAGGGAGCCGCTAACAAGTTTTTAAGGAACTTGTAAACCGTTTAGGGATCATTATAAGGCAACCACGAAAAGGGACAACGATAGGCAACAACGATTGATCCGTGAAGGTTACACCCCATTCATAATCCATGAGATTACTAACTCCATATGGTTCGGAACCACAAAAGGAGGGTCGGGAATATGGTACGAAGTGAGTCATGGAGTCACATTCGCCCGTATTGGCCTCTACTCGATTCTTATATTGAAAAGCATTCCTATGATCTCAAAGGCGTACAAACAATAATTCAATTCGCTCCAAACTATTATTAAGCTAAATTTTTAATATTAATGCAACACATAATTCTAAAATATTTGTGATCACTTGATTTAATAACAAGATTAAAAAGGAACTTAAACCGATCGTCAAATTCTTATTAGGCGTGATTTTCAATTACATATTCCCTTTAAACATGCAATATGGTGATCAATAAATATAATAAAATAAACATTAATATTGGAAGAAATTTAACAATAATAACGTTAGTCAAATCAAATAATAACACTAATCATGATACTAGCAACAAGAATAAAAATAAGGGTAATTAAGTGATTAATTACTCACTTTCTGCGTTGCCTTGAATTGCTACATCATGAATAAACTGTTAGTAACTTCAATTAAATTATAAATTAAATTAAAATAATTAAATTAAATAAAAATTAGAGTTGATTTAGTCAAAAACCTCAGTCAATTATACCTTTCACGCTATGGTTTAAGTATAAAACTTTGGGTATTGTATGAACTCTTTGGAATGCTTAAAGAAGGAATGATATATGTAGTTAGGAATATAGGTTGAACATAATTTTTTTGGTGTTGAAGAGAGGAAGAGAGAATAATTTGATGATCAAGCTTGTTGATGATCGAAAAAGGGGCGATATGACCTCTATTTATAAGGAAAAAGAACGGTCGAAGAATTAAGAAAATATAAAAATTCGAATTGGAATAATACTCTTGCGATAGACAGTAGTTTTTGCAGTTTTTGTTTTTATCATATCTTTTGATCCAAAAATTGGAATAAGATAAATAATACATCGTTAAAACTCTCTTGAAGTCTAATTTCTAATCTAATTAGAATCAGATTAAAATATTTTGTAGAATAAAAAATATGATCGAAATAGTGAGACGGTGTCAGTTTTGGATAGAGTTTGATATTTCTTTCATATCTTTTCCGTTTTAAATCGAAATTGGGCTTATGATATATGGTTGAAAAGCTTATTTCAAGGCCAGTCCAACCAAATAACAATTTGGTAAAAATTATAAGGCAAAAAAATAATTTTCTCTCGGTTTTGCGATGTGGACACGAAGAGAGGAAAATAAGCTATGGTTTAGGGAAATGAACTAGGAATTAGATTGGTTTATGAAATGTATTGGTAGAACATGGATTTAAGCACTCCAAAGATTAAATAATCAAACCAACCAATAATGACGATGAAAGGTTGTTCATCATCGGGTTTTGTTTTGGGGAGACATTTTTAGGTGTCTACAAAAGCCCCCACTTTGACTAAGTTTGTAGAAACGTCAGTTTCGAAAACTTTAGTCAAAGTAGTTGATAGGGACGAATAATGATTTAAGACGTTCTGCGATCCTAAATCACTCTATATACGCCGATACCTGCATAAAAAGTGTTAGTTCTACAGATGAAAGAGTAAAAGGATAGAATGCTTATATGACACTAGTGTATCGGTGACAAATAAGTTTGGTAGCTTCCTATTTTTGAAGGAATCCACCAGATGACGTTCGTTGAAATGCTTTCCATGCCTAAGGATGGCCGACTAACGAATTTAGTAGCTTTCTAAGCTTAAAAAAATTTATCGGATGATACTTTCCATGCTTGAGGAAAGTCGACAGATGATTTTGGCAGGTTTCTATGCTTGAAGAAATCCACCGGATGACACTTTTCATGCTTGAGGAAAGTCGACAGATGATTTTGGCAGGTTTCTATGCTTGAAGAAATCCACCGGATGACACTTTTCATGCTTAAGGAAAGTCGACAGATGATTTTGGTAGGTTTCTATGCTTGAAGAAATCCACTAGATAATACTTTCCATGCTTGAGGAAAGTCGACAGATGATAAGATTGCAAGTCTTTATGTATCGAGAACCTTGCACCGTGAAATGATGGTGGTTCTATTGTCCCCGAATGTGGGTTGTAGTTGGTTCGCTTGTCCCCGAACGTGGGTTGTAAATGGTTCGCTTGACCCCGAACGTGGGTTGTAGATGGTCCGCTTGTCCCCGAACGTGGGCTGTAATTGAGACCTGCAAAATAAAAATTTTCCAAGGGACTCGTATAGACTATGATTGACTTGACCAGCTGACTTGACCACGCTTAACATGACATGTGTATAACTTGTGGTTGTGTGTGTGTGTGCAGACACAAGCAACCAAAAATGCAAAGAAAAAAAAATATTCGTCATATTTGTCATGAGACGAGTGAAGGGTATCGATTTTCTCCCAAAAAAGAAAGACGTGAAAACTAAACTTTTATTTTCAAGCTTCCCTCGATGAGAAAATTTTGAATTTTTTTTTTAACTTCCCCAAAAGAAAAGACGTGAAAATGGGAAGAAGTTTTGAACTTCCTCATTCTGCAAGACGAAATGAATCGTATGGATAGAATTGCTTTCCTTGAAGATAATGTATGCATGATGCATGTTCTTAGGCTAGGAGGCTAAGGACAATTACATCATGTGACAGGATAGATGAATGAACTTAGATCATGGAGATAAGCATCATATATGGTGTAAAGAAGCGATCTTGAACGTCACTTAGGTTTATAAGATAAGCCCGTATATAGATCAAGTTATTATTTCATAATGAGCGTTGCTTAGGTCAAGGATCTAAGAAGGATAGGCTTTGTATGATTACAAATCATTGATGCATGAAACAATGAATATTGCTCAGGTCAGGAAGATAAGAAAGTATACAACTGTAGACACCCATATGTGTCTCCCCAAAAACCAAACCCGGTAATGAGTATCTTTCACGTCGAATCATAATCGAATGAAGTGAAAGTGTGGAAAGTCTAGTGTTGCTGATAGTTTTATTTCTTTTCTCTTCTCTCTATTTTTGAAAATTTATTTTAAAGAAAACATCCAATCCAATTTAGTTTGATCCATGGAAAGGGTCTAATAACGGTGTAGTTGGATGGGGCTTGAAAAGAACTTTCCAACGATATATTATAAGCCTAATTTCGATGAATAATGATGAAGTTATGGCCAAATTACTAAACTAGGCCTGGTTTGATCCTTATACGCGGCCCAATGATATAGATGAGAGCCTAATATGGATTTATCATTCCTGATGCAATTAGAATTGATTTTAGTCTTCTAGATTCTTCTAGATGGTTCTTTTCATTCCTAATTCAATTAGTATTGATAAATTGACTTTGGTTGACTTTTTGGAGTTTTAATCAGAATAAAAGAGTGTTTTTCAGGAAAATACGATTTTTCCCTCCTGTACGTCTAAATTCTATTGAAATTAAGAAAACGCATGAAAATAATTGTAAGCGCCTGACGACAGGGATTAGCGCCTGACGCTAATGCTTGGCGCCTAGCGCTAGCCTTAGAGCCTGGCGCTAATGTTCAGCGTCTGGCGCAACCTGTTTTATTCTCGTCGAAACTCTGATTTGTTTTTCTATCTGTTTGGCTGATTTTCTCTATAAATAGCCTCCTAAAACCTCCATTTTCCATCATCAACAATCATCAAATATCATATATTCTCTAGTTTTCTTATTCTCTTTAGCTTTTAAGAATTCTCCTCTCTCTCTAGCTTTCTTAACAAAATTCCGCATTCACAAGATCTAGAAACACCTAGCCAAGTTCGAAATTGCCTTCGCCCTAGACGTGAAAGGTTTTAATTTCTGAGGGTTTGGTCCTAAATCTCTATTTCAATTATTTAATTTAATTGTTTGTTTTATTATTTTCCTTGAAGTTACTAACGCGTGCATTTTGTTATTAGAAAGAGGTACGAGACATCCAAGTAAGTGTTTTAATTGATTTATTGTTATTATGATTTAGAAGTCATGTCTAAGTTGTTATTATGATTCCTAGCGTCATGTTAGGGTGTTTTGATCTTCCTAGTATCATGTTTAGGGTAACAACTATAATTTCTATTATCAAATATGACAATTGTGTTTCCTGCGATGTTTCCTATTTTCTTTCCTAATATACATGTTAGTATCATGTTAGGGCTAAAGCGTTGATTTTTATTGCTTAGTGACATGCTAGGATTTGTTATTAATCTTGTTAGTATCATGCCTAGGATCTTGCTATTATTATGCTTTAACATGATTATGATTATGATTATTATTGTTTATGCTTATTATCATGTTGATTGATTATATTATTATTTATTGCTTGATCACACCTTTTATGCATGTTTAAAGGGAATTGAAACTTGTAATCATGCTTAATAAGATAATTAATAATCTTGTTTGGGGTAAATTTGATTATAATTCAAGTGATCGCCAATAATAGTTTATTTGTGCATTAATATTCAACCAACATAGATTAAATAGGTTAGGGTTAATCCTATTGATTGCATGTTAGTTAGAAAGCGCACATGAATACGATCAGAATAAAGTAGAGGTCTATTATTAGGGCAGGTTCAATCTCTTTTAGGTTGGATTTGTACCTTCATCCCCGAACTTCAAGTCATGGTTCCAGACCTATTGGAGTTAACGATCTCCTGGATCGTTAAGGGGTGTAACCTTCACCTCGTGAACGGTTTAAAAGTTTCTAAAACTTGTTGGCGACTCTTTTGCTCTATCTTCTTTCCCTTTGGACGCGACCGTACTTTAGTGATTGATCACAGTGGGGTTCAACCTTGGGGTAATGCTTGAAATATTCCCCACAGTTTTTGGCGACTCCGCTGGGGAGGATTTAGCCTGAAATTTATTTCGGCAATGATTTAGAATAGTGGATGAGACTCGAAAAGTTCTAAGTATTTCATGTGCGTAATTTTGATTAACATTATTTTCATATGCATAAAAAAGATCTCATTGGAAAGACAATCCTTAATGAGTTAAAACAAAGGATTTTTACACGTAGGAAATTTGAGGAATATCTTTCACAAATAGGACTGAAATAATGCTGTGCGAAACTGGAAAATTTTATCGAGCACAGAAAGCTGCTAAGGCATGTAGGAACTACCATCAGGAAACAAAGTCTAGCGCCACTTATTTGACTTTAGCGCCAGGAGACAACTTTTAGCGCCAGGCGACAGCTTTTGTCGCTAGGCGCTAAAGCCAAATTGTGGCGCCGGCCTCTGTTTGCTGGCGCCAAGTTCTTCCAATACCGAGCCAGAAATATGCATTCTAATTTTGACAAGTTTTAAGCACTGTTTGCTCGATCCTACTTCCTGATTGAGTTTTTCTCACTTTTCTGATACCCATATGTGTTCTACATATGGACATAACCCTCTGGGAATTCATGCTCCATCTACCTGATTGAACGCTCTGTGCAACAAAGGGTACATCCGAGAATGTTGAATTCACCAAACCATGGAAGCGGGTTTTTTCTAAATTCGCAATGTCCTATCCACTCGCGCCAACCCTTCACGGTTAGGCTTTCGCGCGGTGCATCCGGACAATTAACCATGGACCCTCTTTGACTAACCCATGTCCCGAACTTTAGAGAACTAGAGCCATGGTTAGGTTGCAAACTCATTGCCTCATGTTGTGCTTACTTGACTAATTGTGCATTATTGGTTGTGCATACTCTATGTGTTTTTCCTAACCGTTTGTTTGACTTGTGTTATGATTAAATAAATTGATTTATTGCTAAAAGAACTTTTCCTAATTAATTAATTTGAGTAATTAAAGTCTAAAGATATAATCAGAGTTGACTCAGTACGACTTTAGGCATACCTTATAGAGTAATAATACCGAAAGCAGTTCTAGATCAACGTTCCAGCAATGGCGCCAAGATTTAAACTGCAGCGCCACTCTGTGGAGCGTAGCGCCTGGCGACAGTCCTGTCTTCTGGCGCTACGCTGCAAGAAGAGGCGCCAGTCCAGTTGTTTTGACGACAGTTCGGTTTATTGCTCGAATCATCACCTTATGTCTAATTGAACAGTTTGCTAATCAATTCGGTTAATTTTTACTGGTAATAATACCGTGTCAAGTCCTTAATAGAGTTTAGGCACTAAGTCCCAGGGTCTTACACAAAACTCAAAGCATGTCACTTGCACTCACTATATAAAACACACACTGATGCACATTTTGACCATGTCTAAGAGAGTCTTGTATGCACGTATTTTCCGTCATTTTTTTAGGGGGGTAAGTCGGATATTAATCCTCCAATTTAAATCACTTGTTTGAACCCTATACTTGATTCCCAAAAATATACACCTTATTTTTGCCAAAAATATGCACCCTAATATGCACCCTATTTTTGCTTTTTTCTTTTTCAAAACCCGTAAAGTAGTCAATTTGAGTCAAATCATTAAAACAAAATCGGTTTAATTTACAGAGCGTGGTCAAGAAAGGAAGGGCGTTTGATCAAAGACAATCTTTTTATTCAAGTTCAACTTTTTGACAGACCAATCGCCCGAAAAAGGAAAGCTAAGAAGATAATGGCAACTCAAGAGGAAGTTAATGAGCTCGGGAACCAATTGATTACTGTTACAGAGATCTTGTGAATGCGGAATTTTGTTCGTAAAAAAGGTTGGTTTAGAAAGTGAGAGAGAGTATCAAGAAATTCTTGAAGAGAGTTGGTAATTAATGATAAGAATTGATGATTAAAAACAGAGGTCTAAGGACGCTATTTATAATGAAAACAGTCCGAATTTTATAAAAAAAATTGGATTTTGAAGAGGAATTAAACACGCCTCTGTCGCCGCGCGAAAGCCTGGCGTACGGCGCTGCAGGAGATTTTTCACACGTTTTCTATTTTTTTGATAAAATAAAGTCGTAAAAGTCCGTACGAGGGGTAAAATCGTAATTTCATATAAAACACTTTTTTATTCCAAATAAAACTCATAAAACCTAATTACCAAACCTAATCACATTAGGATTCAAAAGAACTTTCTAGAAGATTCTAGAAGACTATGATCAATCCTTACGTCATTAGGAATGATAATTCATAATAGGCCCTCCTCTAGATCATTGGGCCGTATATAAAGATCAAACCGGGCCCAGTTTAGTAATCTGGCCATAACTTCCTCATTATTCATCGGAATCGGGCTTATAATATATAGTTCGAAAGCTCTTTTCGAGCCCAATCAAACTACACTATTATTGGACCCTTGCCATGGACCAAACTAAACTGGATTGGCTATTTTCATAAAATAAAATAGGTTTTCGAAAACAGAAAGAGAGAATTTAATAAAAACTAGTCGTAACACTAGACTTTACACACTTTTACTTTATTCGATTATGATTCGACATGAAAGGTATTCATCACTGGGTTTGTATGGGGAGACAAATTTGGGTGTCTACAGAAGCCCTCACTTTGACTGAGTTTGGAGAAACGCAAGTTTCGAAAACAAAAGTCAAAGTAGCGATAGGGACAGAGAATGATTCAGAATGTTCTGGGATCCAAAACAACTCTTGTAACGCCGATACCTGCAAACTAGCGTTAGTTAAAACAGATAAGAGAGATAAGAAACGCGTATTTTGCACCGTCGAGCACACGTCTCTGAAGGTAACCAGTTTGTTGCTGCATTTGTCACTGTGATAACCTTCCACAAGCTAGGGAACGCTATCTCGCTGCTTTGACGATCTTCCTCAAGCTAGGGGATGCTGCCTGAAGACTGCTACGCTTGTAACTGCCTTCATTTTCCGCTGTGATAGTCTTCAGCAAGCTAGAGAATCCTATCAAAGATTGCTTTGTTTGAAACGATCTTCATTTTCCTTGTGACCATCTTCCGCAAGCTAGGGAACATGATTGAAGATAAATTCACTTGAAATCACCTCCAGTTGTTTGTGATAAGCCTCCGCAAGCTAGGGAATGCTGCCGAAGATATCTTCGCTTGAAGTTATCCTCATCTGTTGCGATAATATTCCAAAGAATATCACTGAAGACCAACGCTTGTCCATCCTTTTAAAAGTTCTCTTGAACTTTGCCTTTTCTATGCCAGTGCGTCGACGCTTTTGTTGCTTGTGAACCAGTATGTCGGTACTTTTGCTGTTTATGCTTTGGGTGATGACAATCCTCTTTTCTTTGGGAATAGTTGCCAACACAACTTTTGTATGATGTACGACAATCCGATTTAGGAAAGTTATCAATGCTTTGTAACAATCCATCCTTAGAAATGTTGCCACGATGAAGCAACAATCCGTATCTCGAAAAATTTGCCAAAATCCAATTTTGGGAAAAGTTGCCAATGCTTCGTAACAATCTGTCATAAGAACTTTGCTACGATCGACAATCCACATCTTGGAATATAACTCTTGAAAGAAATCCACCTTGGAAATTTGCCAATGCTATGTGACAATCCTTTTAGGAAAATATTGCCACAATTGACAATCCACGTCTTGGAACATTTGCAAAAAAAAAAAAAAAAGTCAATCGACAATCCTCTTCGGAAAAATTTGCCACTTACTGAAATAAATGACAATCCACGTTGAGGAACCTTTGCCGAAATTTATGATAAGTAGAGACCTACGACAATACTTTGGGAAATTTGGCCATAGGGAACTATGTGTATGACAATCCAATCTCGAAAAACTTGCCAGCGATGACAATCCAAACTTGGAAAATATTTCCAGACAGAGAAGGAGCACGACAATCCACGCTTGAAAACTTTGCCAGAGATGACAATCCAATTGTCGTTTTAGAAGAATGCGCGACAATCCACTTTTGGAAATATTGTCAGTTGGGGATGACAATCCAATCTTGGAAAAAATTGTCGTATAAGTGCTTGTTTTTGAACCGATGTGTTGGTGCTTGTAATGAGCTAATGATTAGGCGCTTAAGCTAAGTGAGACGATCGTTGTCAGGTCAATCACTTACTACGATTGTAATCGAGCCGACTACTAATCATGTCAATTTGCTTATAAGGGCTAACTGGCGTACCAAGGAACCCAAAATTGTTGTATTAAGGTCAGCATAATCCAATATGGGACCACGCATCTTCGTCGCTGCAGTAGCGCACGCTGGAAACCGCTGTTGTCGCGTTCTTGCTCACTGGAATGTACCTGCATTTATATTTTGGACTATATGACTTTGCTTATCTTTCTTTAGGGTTGACCTAAGACTTAGTGTTGCTTGACTCATTGACTTGTCATGACTCAAGGTATAAACTTGACTTAATGATGACTCACTTCATGTGATTCGTATGTGCGTAATGTTAACTCATGAAGCTTGATATGTGCATGACTCAAAATGTAGAAAAACAAAAATTTCCGTCATATTGGTGGAGGGTACCGATTTTCTCCCGAAAAAGAAAGACGCGAAAAAGAATCAGAGTGTTTGAGGGTGCATGTTAAATGAGCTTAGTCAAATATATGTGTTTGATGCTGTTTTTTAAGGCGCAAGGAACAATTTTATCTTAGGCTATCCTAGTTGACTTGATAATGGAAGTATTTAGGTAACTTAGGCACGAAGGCTAAGCACTTCATACTTCATTTTGCAATGATGAGTGATGAGTGATATGACAAGGCATGCTTCAGCATTGTGTTAAGATTTCATGACAGAGGGTTTCTAAGGGAAGTATATTTGGTCATGTATCTGTGATGTGTGTGACAGTGACACTAAAGTTAGGCCGCAAGGGCTAAGTGTGGAAAATATATTGAAAAGACTCAAATGGTGGTGACTCTTAGGCTGGGTAGGCTAATGATGTAAGGATCAAGCCCCTAAGTCTAGCTCTAAATGAATAAGGATGAGCACAGGGGATCCCTTGATATGATCATGGTGTGAGTATGTGAATGCGAATATGAATGCATTTTTATTACAGCCGCACCTCGATGTGAGGTTGCCTACGTATCCGTTAGGAATCAGGCCGAACTTAGCTCTAGCCAAACCTCGCACAAGTGTGTGTATACCTCAAAAAGGTCTTTTAAAGGGTTGTAATGTGGTTAGGAAAAAGGTTGAAGAAGAAAGGGATAAAGGTTCAAGACCCTAGATAAGACCCTAGATATCTCTTCTTTCTGTTTTTGAAAATATTTCTTTTCTCACCCTATTTTTGAAAAACGTGCATTCCAATTTAGTTTGGTCCATGATATGGGTCCAATAATAGTGTAGTTGGATGGGGCTTGAAAATCCCTTTCCAACGATATATTATAAGCCCAATTCCGATAAATAATGAAGAAATTATGGCCAAAATACTAAACTGGGCCCAAACCGGATTTTACCTACGACCCAATGATCATGTGGAGGGTCCAAAGGTCTAATCCTATTCCTAAACTAATTATGATCAATTATAAGCTTCTATAAGTTTTTAAAAGATCTTAGTTATCCTTTTTGAAAAGATAAGATTAAAGAATTTGAGTTAAATAAAAACTTTCCTTTTTCTTAAATCCTAATTCTATTCGAATTTAAAGATGTTCAAAGACAGTCAGATTTTATTTTCTTGCCTCATAATATTTATAAAAATTTTATATGGTTGGATAGATCTTGAAATTATCTTTCCAATGATATATTATAATATTAAATCCGAGCTATAACGAAAAAGATATGAATGAGATACAAAGCTCTATCCAAAACTGACACCGTCCTACTATTTCGGCCATTTCTTTTTATCTACAAAAGATTTTAATCTGATTTTAATTGGGTTGGACAGTAGAATTCAAGATCCTTCCAACTACATATTATATGCCTTATTTGGACTTCTGGATCAAAAGATATGATAAAAACAAAATCCGCAAAAACTGATGTTCATCGAGTTTTATTTCGATTCGAATTCGGATTCTCCTTATTCTTCGACTCTCTTTTTTCTCTATAAATAAAGGTCATATCTCCCCTTTTTCAATTACCAAATATCATCAAGAAATTCTTGATTCTCTCCCTCTTTTCTAAACCAACCCTTTTACAAACACAATTCGTCATACATTAGCACTAGAAGCACCTAGCATTGTTCGAAGTTGCCTTCTCCCTAGACGTGAAAGGTTTTAATTTCTGAGGGTTTGTTCCCAAATCTCTATTGCAATTATTTAATTTAATTCTTTGATTTTATATTTCCTTGAAGTTACTAACGTGTATATTTTGTTATTAGAAAGAGGTACGAGACATCCAAGTAAGTGCTTTAATTGTTTGATTGATATTACGATATAGATATCATGTTTAGGTTGTTATGTTGATTCCTAGTATCATGTTAGGATGTTTTTTCTTAATTTAATGTTTAGGGTGACAACAATAAGTTCCTAGTATCATGTTTAGGGTAAAGAATATAACGTCAATTATGATTTCTATGATGCCTTTTATTGTCTTTCATAATAGTATCATTTTAGGGCTATATATTTGATCTTTATTGTTTTGTGACATGCTAGGGTTTGTTATTAATCTTGTTAGTATCATGCCTAGGATCTTGCTATTAATATTATGTTTTAACATGATTATTTTAATTATGATTGTTATGATTATATTTATTATTATGATGATTATTATTATGTTGCTTGATACATTATTTATTGTTATTGCTTGATCACACATTTTATGCATGTTTAAAAGGAATTGGTACTTGTAATCACGCTTAATAAGATAATTAATAATCTTGTTTAGGGTTAATTGATTATAATTCAAGTGAACGCCAATAATAGTTTATTTGTGCATTAATATTCAACCAACATAGATAAACAGGTTTAGGGTAAACCTAATGATTGTATGTTAGTCAGAAAGCGCACATAAATACGATCAGAATAAAGTAGAGGCCTATAATTAGGGCATTCAATCTCTTTTAGGTTGGATATGTACCTTTATCCCCGAACTACCAGTCATGGTTCCAGACCTATTGGAGTTGACGATCTCCTGGATCGTTAAGGGGTGTAACCTTCACCTCGTGTACGGTTTACAAGTACCTAAAACTTATTGGCGACTATTTTGCTCTATCTTCTTTCCCTTTGGACGCCACCGTACTTTAGTGTATGATCATAGTGGGGTTCAAGCTAGGGATAATGCTTGAAATATTCCCTACATATGGTCTATCACTCTTTTTGCATTCATGTTTCTCAGTCACGGTACCGAGCACTCGATAAGAAACGCAATCCGAGACGTGTTCTTATCAAAGATATTTATGTATTAAAGACATTGGATCACTTTCCTTTTTGGACAATTTTATTATTTTTTGCTTTTTTAATTTTTGAAATCACTCAAGCTTTTGAAATTGCATAAGTTACACACAATCCCGTCCCAAGGTCAGGTAGATCTGGATTGAAGAAAGAAAGGTTTATCATTAGTCGAGGCTCAAAGTAGTTCATCAAGAAAGGATTGCTTATTTGAAGAGTAAAAGATGATATGATGTGGCTACGGGGTGCCTTAAATCATTGGTATACCATGCGCTTAGTTCGGCATGGATTTTATTTTTTATTTTTTTTTATGCGATGTAATGAAATGATCATATGAAAGAAATAAAAAGCTCATTTTATTGAAAGGAAAAAACCTGCAAAATAAGATCTAAGGAAAATAAGAGGTGCCTATAAAAGAAATAGAAAAGGAAGTAATGAAATCTTGTCGTTGAAGCTCGCCTCTTTGTCTTATGTCGTTTGCTTTATCATCACCCAGTCTTCTTGCAAGCTAGAGGCAATGGGATCTAGTTTGCCTCTATGAGATCCTGAATGAGATTTTGAAACCTGTAGCATTCATCCGTGGTATGACCGTTTCCTTGATGGTACTTGCAATAAGAGTAGGGATTCCATCTCGAAGATTGATTTTCTGGCGTTGGATATTCAGTAGAACCGATAGGTTTGATTAATCCTCGACCATAGAGACGATCGAAAGAAACTTCATAGGTCATTCCAATGGGTGTGAGCTCTCTTTTGAGTTTCTTTTTAGATCCTTGGTTGTCCATGGCTAAGACTTCATTGAGGTCAAAGGTACTAACATTGTTATTAGAGTGGGGTTTTCGGAAGAAGAAGGATTGTCGTTCTTCTTTCCTTTCCAGCCACTTGTTACTATTGTTAGTAGCTTTTTTCTTTGCGAGGTCATCTTCGATTTCAATACCGATGTCATAGACGGCCTTGAAAGTGTTCAAATTATGCTGATATTTTAAATGCTTTGAATACTTTTCTTGGAGATTCTTGATAAACATCCTTACGAATTCTTTTTCGGTGGGCACCTCAATCATCTTAGCGGAATTTTCCCTCTACTTATTAAAGAAAGAAGTAAAGACTTCATTCTCTTTTTGTATTAGCATCTCAGGTTGTCTATATTCAGTTTTCACTTGAATATTACACTTATATATGTCAATGAAAGCATTTACAATAGCATCCCAAGTAGAGGTTTTCTCTTTATCAAGAGAAAAGAACCATTGTTGACAAACGATTTCAAGAGATAAAGGAAACAAGGAATGAAAGACTTTCCTATTGTGGGGAATAAATTTCAAGCGTTAATCCCCTTGCTTAAACCCCACTGTATGTGATCATACACTAAAGTACGGTGGCGTCCAAAAGGGAAGAAGATAGAGAAAAAGAGTTGCCAACAAGTTTTAGGAACTTGTAAACCGTTCACAGGGTGAAGGTACAAATCCAATCTAAAAGAGATTGAACCTGCCCTCATAATAGGCCTCTACTTTATTCTGATCGTCATGTGCGCTTTCTGACTAACATGCAATCAATAGGATTACCCTAAACCTGTTTATCTATGTTGGTTGAACATTAGTGCACAAATAAATCTATTATTGGCGATCACTTGAATTATAATCAAATTAACCCTAAACAAGATTATTAATTATCTTATTAAGCGTGATTACAAATACTAATTCCTTTTAAACATGCATAAAAGGCGTGATCAAGCAATAACAATATATAAGCATCAAGCAACATAATAATAATAATAAAAATAATCATAATAAAAATTATAATCATCAAAACAATAATCATCATAATAATAATAATTATAACAATTATAATAATCATAATCATAATAATCATGTTAAAACATAATAATAGCAAGATCCTAGGCATGATACTAACAAGATTAATAACAAACCCTAGCATGTCACTAAGCATTAAAGATCAAATCTTTAACCCTAACATGATACTAACGATCATAAATATTAGGAAGAACATAAAAGGCATCATACTTTTAATCATAGTTGATATTAAAATTACCCTAGACATGATACTAGGAATCATAATAACAATCTAAGCATGAACTCTATATCAAAACATCAATAAAAACCATTAAAGTACTTACTTTGATGCCTTGTACCTCTTTCTAATAACAAAATACACACGTTAGTAACTTCAAGGAAAATATAAACAAACAATTAAATTAAATAATTGAAAGAGAGATTTGGGACCAAACCCTCAGAAATTAAACCTTTCGCGTCTAGGGCGAAGGCAACTTTGAATATGGATAGGTGTTTCTAGATCTAATGAATGCGGAATTTTGTATGTAAAAAGCTAGTTTAGAAAAGAGAGAGAGAAAGATCAAGAAAATCTTGATGAGAATTGATGAATAATTAAAGAGAATGAGAGAGAATTGAAAACTGGTTGTAGGTGCATGAAAACGGAGTTTTTAATACGTTATTTATAGAGAAAATCAGCCAAAAAGATAAAATTATGGGAAATTCTCAATGGTACTCATCAGGTTTTTATTTTTCTCAATGGTAAACACAAAAATATTTAATTATCTTTGGTAATCTATAATTTGTAGAACTAATTCAGTGGTAACATTAGTTAAGCATTTTAAGAAAATATTAACCATAATTAATGTTTTAAAAGGGAGGGAAAAGCAAAAGGACTAAAATACCCTTTTTAACAAAAACCCACCACCCACCTCTTCCCTGCCACCCCAGCTCCTGGCCGCCCAATCCAACCCCCTGCTCCTTGCCGGGGCCGGTTGCGCCCACCAAGACCCATCCCTGGCGTCGGCGACAGGCTGAACCCCTGCCCTTCGCGTCCCCTAAACCACCCAATCCCCACCCCCGTAGGTCACAACACCGCTAACTCCATTAACATCAAAATGTGCATGTAAATGGAGGCGTAGATCAAAGGTGGCCGGAGGGATTTAGATTTTCGCGACGGTATCCAGCGAGGGTTCCGGTCAGTGGGTGGCGTTTGGGGTGGTTGTCAATGGAGATCGGGGCTGTTTGGGGTTTTCGGTAAGGGATTTCGTGGGGTTTGTGGTTGTGGAAGATCCGGGAGGGAGGAAAGGGAGGCGTCGCTATAGGGGGAGGAAATCGGCGCCGACGCCTGGGGAGGGAGGTATGGGAGCGGCCGCCGCCGGTGGGCAGGTGGATTGGGTTTGGGCGTTGGGCAGTGCAGGGTGTACGATTGGGTTGGTGGGTGAATTTTTTATTTATTCTTTTTAATTGTTAAAAAAAAATCTGATTTTTAAGGATATATTAGTCATTTCGCCTTTAGTTAACTATGGTTAGCTTTATAATTATAAATTAATCTCATAAATGCTACCACTAAATTAGTAACACAAATATCTGATTACCAAAGATAATTTATTTTTTTCATGTTTACCATTGAGAAAAACAAAAAGTTTAAGAGCACTGTAGACACCTAAAAATGTCTCCCCAAAACCAAACCCGATGATAAATAACCTTTCACCGCCACTGTTGGTCGGGTTTAGTATTTAATCCCGAGAGTGCTTACAAAATCGTATTTTATTAAATTCTTATTTTTGAAAAGTCCATGGATTAGTCTTGATGTTTGGTAAAAGCATAGTTTTAATTTTAGCCCAAGCTTATTAATTAATTTTAAGCCCAAACCTTTTTATTTTATTATTTTATTATTTATTTTTGGCCCAAACATTTTATTTATTTTTATTATTTTCTTATTTCAGCCCGAATAATAAAAGTCAGAAAAAAGCCCGAAATTATCAATCGACACTTAAAAAGCCGAAAGAAATTAGGGTTAAGAATGAATTTAGACGGAAAAATGAACTGGAACTGACCGTGTCACGGTACAGCTTGACCGTGTCACGGGAACTCTTCCCGTCTGACGATGGGACTTCCCGTGACACGAGAGGTCTGCCGTGACATGGGAAGTTCCGTGTCCTTTCCGCGTAAACCCTTACACGTTTTCCGTTCCGTTTTCTGAAAATTTCCCGCGTCACTCCAAAACTGACCGTGTCACGGGAACTTGTACCGTCTGACGGTACAGTCTAACCGTGTCACGGTACAGTCTAATAGTGTAACAGTACAGTCTGACCGTGTCACGGGATAATTTTTTAAGGTTTTTATTATTTTAGGGTTTTGTGTGCTCCCTCAGCACATTTCCCTATAAATACCCCCTCATTTCTGATGTACGGGGCAACCAGAATTTTATTATTCTTATTTTCTCTCTTCTATGCTATTAACCTAAACACTAGCCTACCCTTTTCACTTCAAAATTCCTTCTTCAAGCACTCAAAGGAGTCCATATTTTACTCGAGGTTCTGTCCTTAAGCCAAGGCGTGAAAGGTAGAATCGTTTGAGGGTTTGGCCCCAAAATCAACCTTATTTTATTTAATTTAATTTAGTTATTGTTTTATTATTTCCTTGAAGTTACTAACTCGTTTATTATTTTGTAGTTGCAAGCAAACAGATTCAAAGTAAGGATCATGCTCTTTTATTATTATTATTATTATTATTTTTCTAACAATTTTATGTTGTTGGGATTGTGATTAATTGGTTTTGATATTAATGTTGATTCTATTTTTTTATGATCACCATATTGCATGTTTAAAGGGAATATGTAATTGAAAATCACGCCTAATAAGATAATTTGGACAACCGGTTTAGGATCCTTTTAATCTTATTATTAATTGAAGTCATCACCAAATTTTTAGAATCATGTGTGCATTAATATTAGACCAATTTAGTTAAATAATAGTTTGGAGCAAATTGAATTTTTTGTTGTATGCCTTTGAGATCACAGGAATGCTTTTCACTATAAGAATCGAGTAGAGGCCAATATGGGCGAATGTGGCTCCATGACTTACTTCGTACCATCATCCCCAATCCTCCTTTCGTGGTTCCGAACCATATGGAGTTAGTAATCTCATGGATTATGAATGGGGTGTAACCTTCACGGGTCAATCGTTGTTGCCTTCGTTGTCCCTTTATCGTGGTTGCCTTTTTATGATCCGTGAACGGTTTACAAGTTCCTTAAAAACTTGTTGGCGGCTCCCTACTTTCCTTGTCCCTAATCGTATATGTCAATTTCCACTTCCTATGAGTGCCAAGCATATTCACAACATGCTTTTTACGTAGGCGCACTTCAAACGACGCCTACAATTTGGCGACTCCACTGGGGAGGATTCTTCATTATTTATCGATTTGAGTGATCGGTATTTAATTCAGATGAGTGGATGAGACTTGAAAGATTCTTGAAAAAATATTCCTGTGATTAATTTGGTATTTTTTGCATCTGCATAGACGTTTTAACGTCGCATTCAGGTCTGTCCCGTAGGAAAAATTGGATAACTCGGTTGCGCGCAAAAGCAAACAGGGCACCAGTCACATTTTCTGACTGCCGTGTCACGACAAAGTCTGCCGTGTCACGGTATAGTGTACCGTCCCACGGTACAGTGTACCGTCTGACGGTACACTGTACCGTGACACGGGAATTTCCGCCGTGTAACGGCAGTCCTAAAATCTGTCCGGTGGCCTATTTTCTTTTCTCACAGTCGACTTCCTTCGATTTTTCTGAAAAAACGTATGTGTTCTACATGCGTCTTAGCCCTGGCGGATTTAAGCTCTATCAACCCAAAAACGCTATGGCAATAAGGGTTCATCCGAGTTATTAAATCCACCCAAACCATGGAGTCGAGTTCGATTTCATCACGAACTCACGGAGCCGCCCGTTAGCATACACCCTCAAGGGAGGCTGCCTTGCTAACGCCTCCAAACTCTTAAACATGGTACCCTTTTGACACCCAAAGCTTGACCGATAGTTGAACATAGATCTTGACTTCAGGTTGCGAACTCTTTTTACATCATCGTGCCTAAATGCTATGTGTTTGTTTGGTGCTAACCTTCATGTGTTTGCTCTTTTTGTTTAACCCATGACCGAGGGTTTTTATTCTCACATAGTAATTAGTACGGACTTAAAATCGATTAAAATTTGAAAAATTACAAAACTGACCTGGAACTGCGCACCGTGTCACAGCAGGTTCTGCCGTGTCACGGTGAACAGTGCCGTGACACGGGAAAGTCTACCGTCTGACGGTAGACTGTACCGTGTCACGCCAGTCTGCACCGTGACATGGTGCCCAGGAATGTGTCCCGTCAGTCTTTTTTCTCGATTTTTGCGTCCAGTATTGAGTCGTGTCTAGTTATACGGTCAAAACACGCGTCTATAACCTCACCTAATCACTCACATATTATGTCCACACACTTTTTTTTTTGTCATGCACAACTTTTGACCGTATTTTAGGGAAGTTTCGCTTTTTGTGTCGTTTTTTTTAGGAGTAAGTCGGATGGTATCTTCCCATGTTTTCTTTTTTTTTAATAAGTAGAGCTTCAATAAAATAAAAAATAAAAATTCTTTTTTTACTTCGGATAGGTTAAGGTCAAGTTTGGTCATTAAAGGTGTGTTTGTTTCGGTGTCACAGCACTTGGGCAAGAAGCAAGGGTAGATTGTTACGGTTCGAGTCCATACCCCAACAACCTCTTATACCAAAGAGGCGTACAAGGAAACCACCTCAGTCATCTCCACAAGACCCGTCTCCAGTCTACTTTCAACCAATGGCTACTAAGGAAGACATTGAGAACCTCAACAGGACAATCGAAAGATTGTCTGACATGATGCAGATACTCACTACTAGAGTCAGCACTTTAGAGCAAGACAAGCAAAACAGTGTCACTACTGTTGCGATGGACAAGATCAAGGAACAAATGAGCAAGATTTCCGAAGAGTTCACTTATGTGGAACAGCCTATCACCTCCTCGTCTATAAGAGAGAAGCTTCCTGAGAAGTTTTCCACTGCTGATATTCCCAAGTTCAAGCCTACTGATAATCCACTTTTCCATTTTAAGGCTTTTTCTGCAACTATTGCTCTTAAGGGAGTAGATGTGAAACTCTTCCCTACGGTGTTTCCTCTTTCCTTAGAACATGCCTGTCAACAGTGGTTCTATTCTCTGGAATCCAAGCATGTCGCGACCTAGGAGGATGTTACTGAAAGCTTTATGAATCGGTACAAGTGTAACATCCAGGCCAAGACTTCTGAACGTGAACTCTCCATTCTCAAACAGAAAGAGAATGAAGGCTTCACCACTTACCTAAGCAGGTGGAGAGAAACAGCTGCGCTCTTGGTGGATCCTCCCAAGGAGAAGGAAATGGTTCATTTGTTCATTGCCAACCTGACTCATAAGTACAATAAACACCTGAAGTTTCTGCCTCTAAGTACCTTTGATGATGTATACGATATTGGAATCAATATCGAAGACGAACTGATGAAGTTTGTTGGTAGCAACAATAACAACAGCACTTGGAAAAACAAGAAGAACGACACTCCTTCTTCTTCGTATTCTAAGCCCAATAATGCTACCAACAATATCAATATTAATGATGTGATGGCCCTTAATGCTCCTCCTCAAAGATTCCAAAGGCAAAGGAGGGTTTATACGCCTTTGGGAATGACTTATGATGCTGCTTATGACCGTCTTCATGGTCAGGGACTGATTATGCCAATCGGACCGTTTCCAGAACCTCGACTTGAGAATAAGACCGTTAACTATGACCCCAACGCTTATTGCAAGTATCACCAAGGCAAGGGTCATAACACTGAGAAGTGTTGGAGGTTGAAAGACGCAATCCAAGACATGATTGATGCTAACCAACTTCCTGTCCCTCTAGGGGGCAAGAAGCCTAACATTCAAACAGGTCCTCTTTCTGATGCTCTGGCTATCATGGGAGATGAAGTCTCCTTTGATCCGTCGATACTCATTCAATCTGTGAATGAACCTCTGCCGGAATGGGATCCGGGATAGTGATGATGAAGACGTCTATCTCAAAGACATAGCCTGTTCATCTCTCGACACCAGTGAAGATGTTTGGGGGGACCTTGAGGTCAAGGTTCTCACCAGAAGTGGACGGTTTGCAACAACCTAACCCACCTCCACCTCCACCACAATCAAATCCGATAGTTGATCCATCGACCCTGTGAATAGCGATGTGGTTAAACAGCTGCAAAAGACCAAGGTGGAGATGAATGTATGGAAGCTTTTGGCCACTTCCCACGAGCATCGAAAGGCTGTAATGAATGCTCTGGTGGAGATAGGAGTTGATGATGACATGACTCCTCAAGGATTGGTAAACTTTCTCACTACTGAGTTGCCGAGTACTAGCAATCTGATCTCCTTTTCTGATAAGGATCTACCCCCGGAAGGGGACCAACATAATAAGGCCTTACACCTCACTGTAGTGTGTAGGCAGATGAATGTTCCTATGAGCCTGGTTTATAATGGCTCTGCAATCAATGTGTGCCCACTCCGTACTGCAAGGAAGTTGGGTATAAAGAATGAAGAGTTGACTCCCTCCACTCAAGGGATTCGAGCTTACGATAATACTCGCCGTCAAGCCGTGGGTACTATCATATTGAATATAACTACTGGGGCCATTGAACGTCGCACCAAGTTTCAGGTGGTGGACATTAAGGCCTCTTTCAATCTGTTGTTAGGACGCCTTTGGCTTCATGAGCTAAAGGTGATTCCGTCATCGCTCCACCAGAAAGTGAAAGCCATAGTTGGAGGGGTTGCGATTATTATCGATGCTTCTCCTATGCGCATTCAAGTTATTGATACTTCTATCGTCCATGTTGAACATGACGAAGAAGATGAAGATCTTTGGGGGTTTTCACTAGATGATGTTCTTGTGATCGAAGAAGAGGAAAAGTGCCATCTCGACTTCGATCCCTATTCAAAACCAGTATCAATGCCATTCTGAAGAAGCACGGTCACTTCCCTGGAATGACCCTTGGGCTCAAGAAGATAATGGCTAAATCTTGGGGCCATCCTTGTGCGCTCAAGAAGGATACTTTCGGCTTGGGATTCGAGCCACAAAGAAGATCTCAAACAAGCTGCATTGAAAATGAAGCTCGCAACAACGCTCAAATCACGAAGACGGAAATGGCCATGGATCCATATCCGTTCACCTCAATGGCCAGTACATCAAAGAAGGGGAAGACTTCCCATGCTATGAATTCCATGAACCATTTGTCCATAATGGGATCCGTGAACCGGGATTCGAGATGTTCCTCGATTGTGACTTCATCGATGAAGAGCTCTCCACAGTCGAGAAGTCAGCTAGCCTGAACTTTGATGATCTGGGAAACAACCTTCTTTTTGGAATGGAGAAGAATGAATCCAAGCCGGTCTGCAATGATAACTCTGAGCTCGTTCAAGCCGTCATAGCAAACAAGGATTTCGACCCCTCCGAGTTAATCGTCCAAGCTGACAACATTTCAAGGGGATGGCGCAAGACATTGAGGATCACTACGCCGAGTGGAGAGAAGTTGGAAATAACCGCTGGCGAGGGTCCTAGGTTTGATGAGACTGAATCGTTCGGGTCTGAGTCCGAGTTGAGTCTAAGTCTGTAGATGAGTCCTTAAAGTCTGAGGCTGACCCTCTTTCTGCTATAGAGTTCAACCCTGAGTCTCTTGTTGAGTCCTATCCTTCTAGTCCTTATAATTCTGGTGAGGTCGCGGCCGACCTTGCCTCTCTTGATGTATTAGCCAATAAATTCAATGAAATGAATTCCTTTGCTTACGATGCGTGCCATTCCCCTAACCCTGATCAATATTGCTTTGCTAATGATAAAATGGCAAAGAAATAATAAAAGCAATGGAAGAACACGAAAATAAAACAGCAGTTATTGAAGATACAGAAACATTAATATTTCCAATGATACGACTGTTAAAGAAGTAAAAATTGGATTAACACTAAGTCAAGATGAACGCAAAGAGCTAATTAACTTGCTTAGTGAATTTGTTGATGTATTTGCTTGGTCATACCAAGATATGCCAGGAATTGACAGGGATATAGCTCAGCATACGATACCACTCATTCCAGGTATGAAGCCTGTCAAACAAAAGCTGCGCCGAATGAAAGCAGAGTGGCTCTTCAAATCAAGGAAGAAATCAGAAAGCAATTGGCCGCAGGTTTCATCAAAGTATCCAAGTATCCGGAATGGATAGCAAATGTGGTTCCAGTTCCAAAGAAGGATGGAAGGGTCAGAATGTGTGTTGATTAAGGGATCTCAATAAAGCAAGCCCAAAGGATGGGTTCCCTCTACCTCACATTGACATTCTGGTCGATAATACAGCAAACCATGCACTCCTGTCATTCATGGATGGTTACGCTGGATATAATCAGGTATTGATGGCCGAAGAAGACATGGAAAAAACCACATTCATCACACAGTGGGGTACATATTGCTATACGGTGATGCCATTCGGGTTGAAAAACGCGGGTGCCACACCAAAGAGCAGCTACAGCATTGTTACATGATATGATGCACAAAGAGGTGGAGGTCTATGTCGATGATATGATTGTCAAGTCTAAGGATCGCCCAGGCCATATCGTCGCACTTCGCAAGTTTTTTTGAAAAGACTCCATAAGTACAACATGAGATTAAATCCAGCAAAATGTGCATTCGGAGTCACGTCAGGCAAATTACTTGGATATGTGATCAGTTCCCGAGGGATTGAAATAGATCCTTCAAAAGTAAAAGCGATCATGGCCATGCCTCCACCCAAAAATGAGAAGGAGATTCGAGGCTTCATTGGAAGGTTGCAGTATATAAGTAGGTTCATATCAAAGCTCACAGCGATATGTGAACCTATATTCAAGAAGCTTAAGAAGAATGTCCAAGTCACATGGGATGATGACTGCCAAAAGTCTTTCGACAAAATCAAAGAGTATTTGGCAAACCCACCCGTGCTAGCGCCAGCAATACTTGACTTTCCTCTTCGACTCTACCTTACGGTCACAAGAGAAACGATGGGGCAATGCTAGCACAAGAGATCGAAAGCAAGGAGAATGCAATTTATTACCTGAGCAAGAAAATCCAAGGATATGAACGCGATACACGCTCTCGAGAAGTTGTGTCTCGCACTCGTAAGGGCCGCACATAAACTAAGACATTACATGCTAATCATATGGTGCATGTCGTGTCTAAGATGGATCCTCTCAAATACCTGTTCGAGAAAGCAACACTCAACGACAGATTATCAAGGTGGATAGTCAATCTGGCTCAATTTTACTTGAGATTTGTGCCACAAAAAGCCATTAAAGGTTCCGCAGTTTCTGACTTCTTAACAGACTTCCCGTTAGAAGAAGCTGAAAAAGAAGAAGATGAGTACGATTTCCTGACGAAGATTTACTCATGACCGAAGACGATAGTTGGACGCTCTATTTCGATGGAGCTTCAAACCAAAAAGGATGTGGTGTGGGAGTCTTGCTCGTATCGCCCAATGAAGAACACATCCCAATTTTCCATGAAGCTCGACTTTGATGTCACCAACAATGCCGCAAAATATGAAGCATGCATTTTGGGATTAGAAACAGTTGTCGCCTTGGGAATCAAGAAACTTAGAATCTACGGTGACTCTTCACTAATCATTAACCAAATCTCTAAGAGATGGAAAGTGAGGAGTGAAAGTCTGCTACGTATCAAGCTCATCTGGAAACTCTCACGGAGCAACTAGATGAAGTGGAATATACGTATTTTCCAAGAGAAGAAAACCAGTTCGCCGACGCACTAGCTAAGTTAGCATCAATGGTGCGAATTCCAGCTGACACGATCAGATGCCACTGACCATAGAGAGGAGATATGAACCAGCTTATGTCATGCACTCGATGATGAACAAAAATCACAGGAAGAAGATGAAAGACCATGGTATTAGACATCCTTAATTATGTGACAAGAGCAGCATATCCTCCTAATATTGATAAAAGGGCAAGTCATGCTTTGAGGCTCCTGGCCTCACAGTATGTGCTCATCAGGGGAGAACTCCACAAGAGAACCGCAACGGGAAGGAATCTCTTATGTATAGCCAAGAAAGAAGCACATAAAACCATGGAAAACCTTCATGCTGGTGTATGTGGAACTCACATGAATGCAAAGATGTTAGTCCAAAAGATTCAACGACAAGGTTACTATTGGAATACTATGGAGCGAGACTGTCACGAGTACGTCAAGAAATGTATGAAGTGTCAAATCTACGCAAACTTACAGCATGTTCCACCTTCGCTTCTCTACACTTATACTTCTCCATGGCCCTTTCTCCACTTGGGGCATTGACATCATTGGAAAAATCACACACCAGGACAAGGGGGGCATGAATTCATTCTCGTAGCAATCGACTACTTCACCAAATGAGTCGAGGCAGCCTCATATGCCAAGCTGACGGCAAAACACGTAGCTCAATTCATTGAGAAAAATATTATATGCGCTATGGGGTACCACATGAGATGATCAGTGACAATGGAACACATTTCCAAGCCGAATGTGCGGAATTGTTGCAGAAATATCATATCAAACATCATCGATCATCACCTTACAGACCACAAACGAACGAGCAGTCAAATCGGCCAACAAAAATGTGAAGACCATCATCGAAAAGATGACGGAAAATTATAAGGATTGGCCAAGTAAGCTACATTTCCCCTTTGGGGTTATCGAACCTCTGTTTGTACGTCGACAGGGGCTACCCCTTTCTCTTTAGTCTATGGCGTCGAAGCTGTACAACCAATCGAGCTCGAGATACCTTCTCTCCGAATCGCATTGGAAAGCCAACTAGACTGAAGTCGACTGGATTAGAGCAAGATACGACGAACTGGTCCTGCTTAATAAAAAACGCTTGAAGCTTTGCATCATGTCCAAGACTTCCAACAGCGTATGGCACGACATTTTAATAAAAAAATCAAGACAGGAATATCAAGAGGGTGACCTAGTGCTTAAGGCACTTCGTAAAAATGTGTTAGATCCAAGAGGAAAATTTAGACCGAACTGGTCAGGCTCGTACATTGTTAAAGTCATCCTGTCTGGGGAGCGACACAATTAGTAGACATGGACGGTAACGGCTTCCATAATTTAACTAACTTGGATCAACTCAAGAAATTCTACGTCTAGTCGCATGGGTTCATGACCCAATAGAGCTACGTCTGGCCTGATTCCTTTTTTAGGATACATAGGCAACCCTCAAGGGGCCCGGCCACTTTAAAAATAAAAAAATCCTCCCTCTATTGATCTAATATGCGCGTCGGTTCAGCATTGCGTCACGGCAAAAAAAAAAAAAAAAAAAATTTGCCGTGACGCGGGAATTTGAACCGTGTCACGGGATCCTTTGACCGTGACACAACAGATTTCTTCCGTCTGACGGGAGAAATTGTGTCCGCTGCGCGGACTGTGACCCCGTGACTCTTGTCTGACAAATTGTGTACGTAAAAAAAAAAAATTGTCGTGACGCGGAATTTGAACTGTGTCACGGACCCTTTGACCGTGACACGACAGATTTTCAGTTTCCCGTTTTATTTATTGGCGCATTCGTTGCGAATTTATTGTTCGATGTTTTTGTTTTCGTTCTTCCATTGCGTCCGACTCCTTGACTCGGATAATTAATAAAAGTCATTGTAATTTTTATTTTAAAGGCTGAAATAAATGTGCTATTATTAAATGCTACTACAAGTATTGGCATCATATGCCTTATTTTAAATAAAATTATATATAATAAACTGCAAAGCACTATTGATCTAATCTCTCTTCTCTTTAGGAACATCCTTCTCTTGCCTCAATTAGGTCGGCCTTCACCATTAGGTGTCTTTTGTAGCCCGAACCGTCACACCCCTAGTCGAACTTTCACCCTTTCACCTTTCTTGAACTTTTTCGGTTGCTTCTCCCTATACACCATCTTTTCTTTACCCTTTCCTTTCACATAGGTCTTCTTTCTTGGCATCTTTAGGAGTCTTAAACTCAATTCCTTGTGTTCTCGGACCTAGGCGATCTTTAAGAGGAGCTTTCTTATCTCCAAGACGACTCTTTACACAGACTTGCGTGATCCGAATCATTCCTCCTGCTTCTAGGGTTCAAACCATGCCTTGTATGCACTAGATAAGGAGGAGGAGCTTGGTCACTTGCAGAAACGGTCCACAAAAGTCTTCCAATCCAATAAGCTCGTACTTGTGAACGTTACTTTCATGCAACGATACTTCACGAGGACTATCGTTATAGCGTGGAATTACTTGTTCAAGTCCATACTGCCGCATCAGCCGAGAGGACAGTAAAAGGTCAATTTGGAGATACTAGGAACGCGACAATATGGAGTTTCATTCGTGCAACCATTCCTAGTAAGCCTCCACCAAGGCACACCCAACGAATGGAAAATTCCCTCTTTGCAAAGAAATTTTTCCAATCTTCTTACGACATATTCGCAGAGTAATTCTTCTTCCTACGGACTAAAGTCGGTTGGGCCATATTTTTAATATCGTCAGGGGCTTCAAATAATTCTTAAACGCTCCATCAACCAAATCTGCAAAAAAAAAAAAAAAAAATCGAAATAAAAGAAAATTAGTCAAAAATCAAAAAAAAAACTGCAGATTCCCGTGACACAGGCAGTTTTAACCGTGTCACAGCAGACCCCAACCGTGACACGGCAACTGTTTTGTGTCACGGGGGCTATTTGGAGTCGTATTTTTACCTGTAATAGTACCAGAGAGCCCTCCTGATGGCTTTCCGGTTCATCTTTTGCCTCGTCAAGCCACGAAATGTTCTCCAAGACACAGTGGCATGGGAGATCTTCCGGATTCTACATGCTCAAGTACAGACGCTAGACAAGCATGTCCTACTCCTACCGTTTGCAAATAGTAGCTTGCTAAACATGCAAAAAATATATGCCCTTCTACGATACACATGATAAGACTCAGAGATAGGGCGATTAAAATATAAATTAGCAAGTTTTCTAAGTCTACTTCATACCACAAACAATTCTATTTAAATCTGGATCTGTTAGATTTAGATGGCGTTCAAAGTCTTGGTAATAATTTCACGTAAGGTAGGCATGGCAATAAGATTTCTAGCAGGAAAATCCAAAGATTGCACCAAATTCCTCCGGCAGAGGACATATTTCATCATAATCAAATTTGAAACAGTGTGTTTCTGGACTCCAATAATCTAATGTTCTCTAAGAAAATCATGTTCAATAGCTACATGTCGCAGGGCTAGCAAACCCCTGACATGAAATAATTCTAACTCTCTTTTTTCAGCATTGGTCAAAGAATAAGACCAGTCGCGCAACGTATTATCAAAATTCTGAGACATGATTATTGAAATATGAAATTCTAAATTATTTTGTGTTTCTTAATTATGCATATCATGAATAATCTGGTCTTATTTTATAGCAAAAGTGCTCGAAACTGCCCAGAATTTATCTTTTCACACGCGTAAAACAAACCGCGGAATAATACGCGTCCCATGACACGGGAAATTCCACCGTGTCACGGGAATCTTTGCCGTGACACGGCAGGTTTTGCCGTGACACGGTGAACAGTGCCGTGACACGACACTTTGCGCGCTATATTTTTTCATCTTTTCCATATCTATCCGATTTTTGTATTTTCTTATCTTTAACGTTTATTTTTCAGTCTTTTATGAGAGTTTTATTTCTAATAAATTCTCACCTTTTTTTATTTTTATCTTTATTTTATTTTAAGATTTTATTTCTTTTGTTTTTTATTTTATTTTTCTTTTGGGGAAGATATTTTTTATATTTATTTATTCATCATTTTATTTTTTTTTTCTTTTCTTTCTTTTCTTTTCTTTTGGGGAAAGTAATTTTATTTTGAGTGTTTTTTATTTCTTTTCTTTTGGGGAAGGTCGGTACCCTCCATTACTCCACTTATGTTTTTTCGTCGTGTCATTAATAAGTACACAATCACACACAAAGAGTCTCAAACACACACTAACACACACAATAGTAGATATATAAACTGTAAATAATGTACAAAGAGTCGTAATACATAAATGTGTCAAGTGTCATCACAATATGCACAAAAACCCTCGGTAAAAATCTCTAGAATCAGAATCAGTCTCATCTTGACCCTGTGCATGTGGACCTCCCTGTGTGTATGGGAACGGTGAACCGAAGAGTCCCTCGACCATCCGAGTACGGGGAGTAGCGTCCCTACTAGTCCCCGTAGGCCCGAAGTAGCTAAGCGCAAGGCAGGACCTGTCCAACCGGAAAATGGAGTAGACTGGCCCAAAGATACTGGAATCGTCGGCGAAGGCATCGTCCCATACATCGGAACCGAGAACAAGCCCGACAGCGGTGGAGGAATCCCGGATAATGGAGCCGAGAATGAACCAGGATCCAAAGGAGACCCAAACTCGGGAAATGGAGGCTGTGAAAATGACGAACGCTGAGAAGACTGACCCTGCTGCCACTGAGCCTCCTGGAATGGCTGAGTAGTCTGAGGCTCTCGCTGAGATTGCCGGTGAACCTCAAGAGATCGTCTACCACGACCAAGCTCCTCCTCGTCCGAGCCTCTGGGCCTCGAGCGCGAGCGGGACCTCCGTCGCTCTTGAAAAACACAAAATCAAAAGGTGTCAATGATGCAAAATAAAACAAATGGCAGAAATGAAAAATAAGTGATACCTCAAGAACGTCGCTAGAGCTCCGACAACTCGCACCACGCCGAAGCTTGATGATGCAATACTTCAGCGCGTCCACCAGCTTCATAATTCCCATCACCTCCGGGCGGTTAGGCTGAGGATAAAACAAAGAAAAATCAGTAATAAGCAGCATTAAAACAGTGGATAATGCGTCGAAGAAAACTCACCGGCTCAAAAACCTCGGGCACTGACTCCTGCGCCTGTCTAAAACCACCGGCGAGTCGGCAATATGGTCCTCGTGATACCGATCGGCCCAGGGTAACGGACAGACTGAGGAGGAATCTGAATCCTCCCTACAGGGTGGATGGTCGTCTGAAATATGATCGAATAATCAAGTTATTCGACTATTTAAAACAGAGACTAGCAAAGAAGATCCTCGAAAGAAATCATACCTCGGGAAGACGGGGTGGAGGAGCCAGAGAGGGAAGCAAATCCCGCGCATAGTCGCTCTCCATGAGAACGAGCTCCTGCCACGGAAGAGTGTAGCACTCTCCCTTGTTGATCAACCCTCTGATCAAGCGGGAGTCCAGCATCGACTCTGGCGGGGATGAAGGCACCACGAAACGATCGCGCTATGTTGACGGACGACTCGCTCCCCCAAATACCAGACGAAGCGCCCAGTACCAACTAAAATGGTACGGTACACTGAAAGACGTAGGGCCTCGGGTAGATCAGTCATCCCGGCCCAAGGACGATACTGGACATCGATGGGAACCAGGAAACCATAAAAAGTTAGGCGTGAAACAACAGAAACAACGTCAGAAGGAAAAAACGCAACAAAGCTAATCCTTACGCCAACGGAAGAGGTGCCTCGGCGTAGTAGCCCACGAAGCACCGGAACAGACTCCACCCGTGACTCTCCTCGGTCACGCCAGCTGGCTCCGACGGGGAAGTCATGGACCACTCCCCGACGCCGGCGAGGAGCCAAGCTGGGAAGTACTCGTAGAACCATAACTGCAACAAAAATAACATTCAGCACACGAATCGAACAAGCCAAAATGAAACAAGAAGGGAAAAGATCATCACCTCTACGACTCTCCACCCGTAAACGGTGATAGGGGACTCGTCATTCAGCTGACGGCAACCTTGACGTAGAGATAGAAGAAGATCCGCGTACCCAAGACTGGCCCAGCTGTAGGATCCTATCTCGGGAATCCTGGCCAAAGAGGGGAGGTAGCAGAGGAGCACGCGTGAACTCCTGTCGGGAGAGAGGTCATAGAGATCAGGATCAAGATGAAGATCCGCACTAATATCCTCCATATCGAAGCCGCGAGCAAGAACTGAAGTCGACTCCGATCGTCCACTCCTAGGACCACCTCGAGACACCGGTCGGGTCCTGATGTGCTGAACGAACGGACCCAACAAATCAGCTACCTCAGCCGATGTCCAAGATAGATCAGACATCTGGCCTACTGCCCGGTCAGTAAAGCGCAACCCTGATCATGCTGAAATCCAGGGGGGTCACCGTCATCTCCCCCCAAGCAAAGTGAAACGTGTTGGTAGTATCCCAGAAATACTCCAACAATGCGCGAACGACCGTCGCGCCGCAACCCCGGGGGCTGCGAAACCCTACAACCGCCGCGTAGAAATCGACCAAGCCAGACGACTCCATAGGGCGCTCGTAACAGGATCCCCGTAATGACCTGGTAAAGTCGAGGGATCAAATCACCGGCCCCGAAACCATGCTGGCGGAGTGTGCCATCGACTATGCCGGAGAGTGCGCGGTGAGAGACGTGGTTTTCACGGCAGAAAACCAACTGGTCTGGGGTCCACGAAGGTGGAACCCACCTACCCCTACTCGTAGAAGTCCGAGGCTCGGACTCCAAGACGTCGTCAGTGTCCTCCCGAAAAGCCCGACGCCGGCCGCAGGTAGAAAGGTCGCAATCTCGTCGTCTAGGCATGCTATTATAAAAATCTAAATATTTAGCATCATTTCCTAAACATTTTTTAAGGTGCATATTTATAATAAAAAATAAATATCTAAATACTTAGCATCATTTCCTAAGCTATTTAGTTGTTTATTGAATTATGTGCTAAATTTTATCTAAATGTTTAGCATCATTTCCTAAACATTTAATTCAAGTTGCATATTTAAATGTTTAGCATCATTTCCTAAACATTTAATTCAAGTCGCATATTTACAATAACAATCTGAATACTTAGCATCATTTCCTAAGCTATTTAGTTGTTTATTGAATTATATAAATTTTTACCTCAAGGCTAAAAACTGGCAAAATTATGGTATTTAGTTTCTCCATGACAAACTAATACTACAGTTCTCCTAGCCGCATGATACTATGTTCTCCATGACAATATAGTACATATGCAAAATATGAATCAATACATCATTTCACAAGATTCACCATTTTTTCACCATTTCAAAACATGAACATTATTTCACAAAGTACCACCCAAAAATGGTGATTTGCTCAATTCTCCATCAAATCATGCAATTTTTGTCTCAAATTTCTCACAAACACACATGTATACATATATAAGTAAAATCATGGCAAGAATTTCAACATAAAGCGTCAAATCAAAAAAAGCCCCCAAATTGATTTTTTTTAGGGTTTGTCATGAAATTGTTTATGTGAAGCAAATTCAAAGCAAAAATCAAAGGAAACTTACATGAATGTTTGTAGAGGGTCGAAAATGAGGAGAAGATCGAGAAATTACAGAAAAATGGGTGAAATTCGAACTGCAAAACTTGAAAAAAATTTCCGGCCACCAGCGCAGCTGCCGCGACACAGTCAAGACTAACCGTGAACGGAAGCAGTACCATGTCACGACGACCTTCAAGGCTGACGGAGCTCCGGCGAACTGGGCGGCAGCTCCGAGACAGAAGCAGAAGCAGAAGCAGCAACGACAGACAGCAGCAGCGCAGAACAGTAGCAGGATAACTGCAACAAAACAGAAAAAAGAGAAAAGATTTGCGGACTAACCGTGTCACTGTCGCCGTTACCGTGTCACGGCGAGCTTCGAACGGCCGGCGGTTAACTCAGGCATGGCGCGGCAGTTTTTGGTAAGAAAGGAGCAAAAATGGTGAAGTGTGAAAGCAAGTATGAAGAAGAAATGTGAAATGTGAAGTGGTGAAAGCAAGCATGCGGATTTAAAGACAGAAAAGGACAAAAAAGAGAAAAAGTGACCGTTGTTGACTGATTCAAAAGAAGCGAAAAAAAAATAGGGGTCCCGTGACACGGGATCCTTGTCCCGTCTGACGGGAAGCCTTGACCGTGTCACGGGAACCTGCTGATGTGACACGACAAAACTGCATTAGGTCAGGGAATATTCTTGGTTTTTTGACCAGTTTGACTGATTTTCCGAGCTTATTGGGCGATTATTTTTCGCTACAGTTACGCGGAAAATTCCAACTGATGTTTAAGGGGGACTAAATTACCATTTTACCCTAGCAAGCGTCAAGCCTATTTTTCGGCATTTTAAGCATTTAATATGGTCGGATAATCAGCTTAAAATTGTGAATCATCTGCGACCCACGTTCGGGGATAATCGAACCACCATACACTTATCAATTTTCAGCAATCGTCGGCTTTCCTCAGGCTTGGAAACGTTATCGGTGGATTTTTCTTCAAGTATAGAAAACCGCCAAGCCGGCTTTCCTCGGGTTTGGAAAGCGTTATCGGTGGATTTTTCATCAAGTATAGAAAACCGCCAAGTCGGTTTTCCTCAGGCTTGGAAAGTGTTATCGGTGGATTTTTCTTCAAGTATAGAAAACCGCCAAGTCGGCTTTCCTCAGGCTTAAAAGCATTATCTGTGGATTTTTCTTCAAGTATAGAAAACCACAAAATTCCTTTGTCGGCTTTCCTCAAGTATGGAAGGCATTAGCGGTGGATTTCTTCAAGTATGGAATGACACCAAATTCGTTCGTCGACTTTCCTCAGGCATGGAAAGTATTATCCGGTAGCTTTCTTCAGGCTTAGAAAGGTACCAAACTCTTCAGTCGGCTTTCCTCAAGCATGGGAAGCGTTTCAACAATGTCACTCGGTAGATTCCTTCAAGCTTAGGAAGCTGCCAAACTCGTTTGTCACCGACACACCGGTGCGAGATACGTATTCTATCCCTTTACTCTTTTATCTGTGGAATTAACATTTTTCTGCAGGTCTCGACGTATACAGAATGATTTAGGATCGCAGAACGTCTTTAATCATTCTCCGTCCCTATCGGCTACTTTGACTATCGTTTTCGAAACTAACGTTTCTACAAACTCAGTCAAAGTGGGGGCTTCTGTAGACACCTAAAAATGTCCCAAAACCAAACCCGATGATAAATAACCTTTCACCACCACTGTTGGTCGGGTTTAGTATTTAATCCCGAGAGTGCTTAACAAATCGTATTTTGTTAAATTCATACCTTTGAAAGGTCCACGGATTAGTCTTGATGTTTGGTAAAAGCATAGTTTTAATTTTAGCCCAAGAATGTTAATTAATTTTAAGCCCAAACCTTTTTATTTTTTTATTTTATTATTTATTTTTGGCCCAAATATTTTATTTATTTTTATTTCATTATTTTTTTTATTTTAGCCCGAATAATAAAAGTCAGGAAAAAGCCCGAAATTATCAATCGGCACTTAAAAAGCCGAAAGAAATTAGGGTTAAAAATGAATGTAGACAGAAAAATGGACTGGAACTGACCGTGTTACGGTACATCCTGACCGTGTCACAGAAACCTTCGTGACGCGGGATGTTCCGTGTCCTTTCCGCGTAAACCCTTAACGCGTTCTCCGTTCCGTTTTCTGAAAATTTCCCGCGTCACTCCAAAACTGTACTGTGTCATGGGAAAGTGTACCGTCTGACGGTACAGTCTGACTGTGTCACGGTACAGTCTGACCGTGTCACGGGATACGTTTTTAGTGTTTTTATCATTTTAGGGTTCCGTGTGCTCCCTCAGCACACTTCCCTATAAATACCCCTCATTTCTGATGTACGGAAAAACCAGAATTCTATTATTCTTATTTTCTCTCTCTATGCTATTAACCTAAACATAGCCTACCCTTTTTACTTTAAAATTCCTTCTTCAAGCACTCAAAGGAGTCCATATTTCACTCGAGGTTCTGTCCTTAAGCTAAGGCGTGAAAGGTAGAATCGTTTGAGGGTTTGGCCCCAAAATTAACCTTATTTTATTTAATTTAATTTATTTATTGTTTTATTATTTCCTTGAAGTTACTAACTCGTTTATTATTTTGTAGTTGCAAGCAAACAGATTCAAAGTATGGATCATGCTCTTTTTATTATTATTATTTTTCTAATGATTTTTATGTTGTTGGAATTATGATTAAATTGGTTTTTATATTAATATTGATTCTATTTTTTTCTTATGATCACTATATTGCATGTTTAAAGGAAATATGTAATTGAAAATCACGACTAATAAGATAATTTGGACAATCGGTTTAGGATCCTTTTAATCTTATTATTAATTGAAGTGATCACCAAATTTTAGAATTATGTGTGCATTAATATTAAACCAATTTAGTTAAAATAGTTTGGAGCGAATTCAATTATTGTTTGTATGCCTTTTGAGATCACAGGAATGCTTTTCAATATAAGAATCGAGTAGAGGCCAATACGGGCGAATGTGACTCCATGACTCACTTCGTACCATCATCCCCGATCCTCCTTTCGTGGTTCCGAACCATATGGAGTTAGTAATCTCATGGATTATGAATGGGGTGTAACCTTCACGGGTCAATCGTTGTTGCCTATCGTTGTCCCTTTATTCGTGGTTGCCTTTTTATGATCCGTGAACGGTTTACAAGTTCCTTAAAAAACTTGTTGGCGGCTCCCTACTTTATTTGTCCCTAATCGTAATGTCAATTCCCACTTCCTATGAGTGCCAAGCATATTCACCACATGCTTTTAACGTAGGCGCACTTCGAACGACGCCTACACACGTCTAGGGCGAAGGCAACTTCGAATATGGCTAGGTGTTTCTAGATCTAATGAATGCAAAAAATTTTATATTTGAGAGAAGCTAGTTTAGAAAAAGAGAGAGAGAGAGAGAGAGAGTAATCAAGAAATCTTGATGAGAGTTGGTGAAAATAGAGAGAATGAAAATAAGAGAGAATGATAGAGAATTGTAGGTTGTAGATGAAAAACTGGTTAATTATAGATGAAAACTTGTTAAAAAAAAACGGAGTTTTTAACACGTTATTTATAGAGAAAATTAGCCAAAAGGATAAAATATCAAAACAGAGCTCTGACGCACAAAAAATCGAACCATCGCCAGGCGCCAACATTAGCGCCAGGCGCCAAGCGTTTCCCCAGGCGCTACAGCTGGTGTTTGGCGCTGATTCAGAAAATCACGCGTTTTCTTAAAATCAGTTAAAAATTTCCGTACAGGAGGATAAAATCGTATTTCCCTCAAAAATGCTCTTTGATTTTAATTAAAACTCTAAAAAGTCAACAAAAGTCAATTTATTAATGCTAATTGAATTAGGAATGAAAAGAACCTTCTAGAAGAATCTAGAAGACTAAAACCATTCCTAATTTCATTAGGAATGATTTGTCCATATTAGGCCCTCCTCTAGATCATTGGGCCGCATATAATGCTCAAACCGGGCCCAGTTCAGTAAATTGGCCATAACTTCCTCAATATTCAACGAAATTGGGCTTATAATATATCGTCGGAAAGCTCTTGTCAAGCCCCATCCAACTACACTACTATTGGACCCATATCATGGACCAAACAAACTGGATTAGCTATTTTCTTAAAATAAGTTTTAAAAAACAGAGAAAGAGAAAAGAAATTAAAACTATCCGCAACACTAGACTTTCCACACTTTCACTTTATTCGATTATTATTCGACATGAAAGGTACTCGTCACTGGGTTTGATTTTGGGGAGACACAAATGGGTGTCTACTATTGTCACAGATAAAGCAACAAAATCAGTTACCCGGAGACATGTACTCGACAGTGCAAGATACACGTTTCTCAACTCTCTTATCTGTTTAAACTAACGCTATTTTGCAGGCATCGGCGTTACATTTAGGATTGTAGAACGTTCTGAATCATTCTGCGCCCCTATCACTACTTTGACTTTTGTTCTCAAAACTTATGTTTCTCTAAATTAAGTCAAAGTGGGGGGTTTTATAGACACCTGATTGTGTCTCCAAAAAAAAAAAAACTCAGTGATGAATATCTTTCACGTCATTGATTATCGAACAAGGTGAAATGTGAAAGAGTCTCGTGATGCATCTGTTTTTAATAAAAATACTTCTTTTTGTTTTCAAAAAATTTTTTTTTTTCGTACCTTATTTATGGAAAATGTCCAATCAAGTTCATTTGGTCCATGATATGGGTCCAATAATGGTGTAGTTGGATAGGGCTCGAAAAGAGCTTTCCAACGATATATTATAAGCCCAATTTCGATGAATAATGAGGAAGTTATGGCCAAAATACTAAATTGAGCCTAAAATGATTTTATATGGCCCAATTATAAGTGGAGGGCCCATTAATTGTTATTCCTAAAGTTATTAGGATTGAATTTAATCTTTTAGAGTAATCTAGAAGGTTATTTTAAGTTCTAATGGAATTAGAATTTATAATTATACTATTATATTTTATTTTAGAAAAGATAATGAATTTTATTTGGAATACAACAAATATTTTAATGATAAACTGATCTTAAAGTAATGATAAACACAAAGTCTAATAGTCTAATCATATTAGGGGAAGGACTCCATATAGTTGTTTTATCGTAGCTGCACCATCGCGCTACGAGGAGTCTATAACATCGCGATAGCTCTATCGTATCGCGATAGCTCTATCGTATCGCGATAGAGGCTGTTTTACTTCGAGTTAAATTCTGACTTTTTTTCTAAGTGTTCTGGATGTTTTCCCTATAAATTGGGGCGTTATTTCCCCGTTTTTGACCAGTAACAATCATCAACAATCATATTTCTATTCTATTCACTCTCAAAGCTAGAAGCTTATTATTTCTCCTTCTTTCTAAGCCTAGCCTTTTCAAATACAATATTCGTCCATCACGAGACTTAGACACACATATAGCCAATCAAGCTCGAAGTTGCCTTCGCCCTAAAACGTGAAAGGTTGATAATTTCTGAGGGATTAGTCCCAAATCCCTATTTCAATTGTTTAAATTAATTGTTTGATTTAATATTTTTCTGAAGTTACTTACGTGTGTATTGTTTGATAGAAAGAGGTATGAGGCAACAAAGTAAGTTGTTTAATTATTCTATATTTTGTAGAAAGCATGCTTATATTATTTTAATTTCTAGTATCATGTTAGGATGTTATTTATTGTTTTCTAGTATCATGCTTAGGTTGCTTCCTATTTCTATAGAAAGAGGTATGAGGCAACAAATTAAGTTTTTTAATTACTCTATATTTTGTAGAAAGCATGCTTATATTATTTTAATTTCTAGTTTCATGTTAGGATGTTATTTATTGTTTTGCAGTATCATGCTTAGGTTGCTTCCTATTTCTAATATCATGTTAGTATCATGTTAGGGCTAACGATTTGATCTTATTATTTAGCGACATGCTAGGATTTGTTATAATCATGTTAGTATCATTCCTAAGATATTGGTAATATTATTATTCTTTTGATGATAATATTATTATGATTTGTTGTATCAATATTATTATGTTGCTTGATATTATTATTATTGCTTGATTACGCCCTCTCTTGCAGGTTTAAAGGGAATTTGTACTTGAAATCACTCTTAATAAGATAACTAATAATTTTATTTGGGCTAATGTGATTTTAATTTTAAGTGATCGCCGATAATAGATTTATTTGTGCATTAATATTTAACCAACATAGATTAAAAAGGGTTAGGATTAATATAATGATTGTATGTTAGTCAGAAAGCACACATGAATATGAGAAGAATAAAGTAGAGGCTTATTTAAGGCAGGTTCAATCTCTTTTAGGTTGGATTTTTACCTTCATCCTCGAATATCCAGTCATGGTTCCGGACCACTATGGAGTTAGCAATCTCATGGATCGTAAAGGGGTGTAACCTTCATCTTATGAACGGTTTACAAGTTCCTAAAACTTGTTGGCGATTATTTTGCTCTATCTTCCTTCCCTTTGGACGCCACCATGAATAAGTTTATGATCACAGTGGGGATGATCAAGTGTGAGATGCTTGAAATTTTCCCTACACTTACCTAGCCTAAAGAGTCACCATCTTGACTCTTCTCACATTTCTTACCATCATCATAGCCTTTGTAGCCTTACCTTAGTATCACTTTCACACATACATAGACATATCATCTTTCCCTTAGGAACCCTTTACCAGTAAATCTTGTTTCTCTACTGTGCATGCTTCATCATCTTTCAAGACAACATTCATTAGAAGAAACATTGTATACTTGCTTAGCTTTATGACCTGAACAATGTTCATTGTTTCACGCATCGCATAATTTTCTTAGCAACATTTATATATCAATGATTTTTAATCATGCAAATCATATCATTTTAAGCTTCTTGACCTAAGTAACGTCCATTATACAGTACTCAACAATCACTTCATCTATATATGTGCTTAGCTTCTAGAGCTAAGTGACGTTAAAGATCGTTTCTTTACATCATATATGATGCTTAGCTCCATGACCTATGTTCATTCATCTATCGTGTCACATGATGTAATTTTTCTTAGCCTCCTAGCCTAAGAACATACATCATGCATACATTATTTTCAATATAAGCAATTCAATCCAAATGATGCATTTCGTCTTGCTAAACGAGGAAGTTCAAAACTGATTCCCTTTTTCATGTCTTTTCCTTTGAGGAAGTTCAAAAACTTTTAAAAAAAAAATTCATCAAGGGAAGTTCAAAAACAAAACTTTACTTTTCACGTATTTCTTTTTCTGGAGAAAGTCGGTACCCTCCACTCATGACAAAAGTGAATGAAAATTTTTGCTTTTTGCATTGTAGGTTTCTTGTGTCTGCACACACACTCAAATCATACACATACACACACAATCATAAGTCATACACATGTCATGTCAAGTCAATCGCGGTCTATACGGGTTTTATTTTGCAAGTCTCATCTATAGCCCACATTCGGGGATAAGAAAACCATCTACAACTCGCGTTCGGGGTAAGAAAACCATTTACAGCCCATGTTCGGGGACAATCAAACAAACTATAGCCTACGTTCGGGGATAAGCGAACCATCAACATCCCACGTTCGAGGATAAGCGAACCATCTACAGCCCACGTTTGGGCAAGAAAACCATATACAGCCCACGTTCGAGGATAATTGAACCAATTATAGCCCATGTTCAGAGATAAGAGTACCATTTATAGCGCACGTTCGGGGATAAGCAAACCATCTACAGCCCAGGTTTGGTGGCAAGAAAATATTTATAGCCCACATTCGGGGACACTCAAACCATAATCATTTTTTCAAACATTAGTGATCATCTCCCAAAGCGAAGACGATTCACGGCGCAAGGTTCTCGATACACAAATACTTGCAATCTCATCACCTGACATGCTTTTCCTCAAGCATGGAAAATTGTTGGTCGTTACCATGTCTTAAGGCAAAGAAGTCAGCGATTATATCAATTATTAGCATTCCTCAAGCATAGAAATAATATCGCAACAATATTCATCTGGTGGATTTCTTCAGGCATAGAAAACTAACAAATTTATTTGCCACCGATACACTGGTGTCAGACACTATCGAACATATTCATCACTAATACATCGGTGTCAGATACGCTATCTATCCCTTCACTCTTTTATCTGTGGAACCAACATTTTTTTGCAGGTATCGGCGTTTACAGAGTAATTTAGTATCACAGAACGTCTTTAATCATTCTCCGTCCCTATCGACTACTTTGACTATCGGTTTCAAAATTGATGTTTCTACAAACTCAGTCAAAGTGGAGGCTTCTGCAGACACCTAAAAATGTCTCTCGGAAACCAAGCCCGTTGATGAACAACCTTTCACACCCATTATTGGCCGGGTTGAGTATTTAATCTTAGAGTGCTTAAGTCCATATTCAATCCCAATACATTTCATAAACCACCCCGATTCCTAGCCCATTTTGCTAAACCATTACTTATTTTCTTCTTTTCGTGTCCACATCACAAAACTGAGAGAAACTGATTTTGTGGCCCTATAATTTTGATCCAATTATTATTGGGTTGGGTAAGCCTTGAAAGAATGTTTCCAATGGTATATTATAAGCCCAATTTCGGTTTAAAACGAAGAAGATATGAGCAAAACACTAAACTCGACCCATAACTGACACCTTTCACTAAAACGACCATAGCTTAAAATAAACAAATTTTTTTGACCTGATTCTAATTGGGTTGGAAAGTAGACTTCACGAGATTTCCAATTATATATTATATGCCTTATTTTGAGTTACGGACCAAAAGTTATCTTAGCTTTGAAAACGTGTAAAAAACTTAAAGTACCGCGCACAGATAAAACGTCGCGTCACAATATATGCCAATGTGGCACGGTGCATTGTAACATGTCACGGTATTCTTCACTGTGTCATGGTTCTTTTCACGTGCGTGTTTTTCCTCAAGCGATAAATGAATTTGGACGCATTTGTAGACAAACTTTATACCGCGACATGGTGTACAGTATTGTGCCACGGTGGACAGTATCCTAGTACCTTGTCACGGTACACACACTGTTCCACGGTACCCAATTAGGGTTTTTTTGCAACTCTTATCTCTTTTAGGGTTTCGTGGAATCACCTGTTCATTTCCTCTATAAATACCCCCTCAATTTGTAGTTGGGGGCATGAAAATTCATTTTCTTCTCCTCTTTAGCCTAAAATACTAGCCTTCCTATTTTTCCACAATACTTCCCCTAAAGCACTCCTAGGATTCCATAGTTGACCCGAAGTTTTGTCCTTAAACCAAGGCGTGAATGGTAGAATTAAATGAGTGTTTGGACCACATCAACTCTACTTTTTAATTTAATTGTTTCAATTTGATTTATATTTTTATTGAAGTTACTAACAACTTTTTCATGATGTAGCAATTTAAAGGAGCGCACGAAATGTGAGTAATTAATTTATTTAATTACTTATTTTATTTTAATATTGCTAGTATCATGATTAGGTTTATTATTGTTTGATTTGACTAACGATATTATGGTTCCGAACCATATGGAGTTAGTAATCTCATGGATTATGAATCGGGTGTAACGTTCACGGGTCAATCGTTGTTGCCTATCGTTGTCCCTTTATTCGTGGTTGCCTTTTATGATCCATGAACGGTTTACAAGTTCCTTTAAAACTTGTTGGCGGCTCCTTGCTTTGCTTTGTTTGTAACCGTGTCCCTAATCATATATGTTAATTCCCACTTCCTATGAGTGCCAAGCATATTTACAACATGCTTACCTAGCTAGGTGTGCTTCAAATGATTCCTACAGCCGACAAACTTAAGCTCATCCCTTATAGGGATGTCAATGGGGCGGCTCGGGGCGGATGTTGGCCTTCCCATCTCCATCCCCACCTAAAATTTTCATCCCCATCCCACCTAAAATTTTCATCCCCATCCCCATCCCCACGGCGGGTCCAAAATTCATCCCCACCCCCGCCCCGGCGGGTACAATTCCAAAACCATTCCGCCCCACCCCCCACTTGGATATTCATCCCCACTTAATCCCCACCTAAGACCCGCCTAATCCCCACCTCCCAATACACAATCCAACATATTTAATACTACGTATAAATTACAACAAATAAAATTATCATTAATATTTCACACTTTTTTTAGTTATAAAATTAGTGTATTACAAATTATTATATCTACTATTTTTTTACATATTTTTTTTTATAAAATAGTATAAAAGTATATAATTTTGTTTTATCAATAACTATATACTAAAAGACACACCGGCAATGACACGTGTCATCTCCTGGTCTGTTTTTTAGTTTTGATTTTTTTTATATTTTTTATTTAATGTAAATTTTTAATGAGGTAAATATAGATTGGCTTAATTGTACTAAATCAATATATCGAGAGTTTATTTTATAATAATATGATATATATTGGAACTTTAACAACCGTGCATTATTGCACGGAACCTAACCTAGTAAAATATATAGATGTGGGTGTGAGGTGGGGATAAGGCGGGTACAAAGTGGGGCGGGGATGAGGCGGGTACAATGTAAAATCCACCCCCACCCATCACCCATGGCAGGTATGATTTTTATCCCCATCCCCGCCCCACCCACCAAACCAAGACCCATCCCCGCCCCAGTGAGGAAGATGGGGCGGGTCTCTTACTTGACCCGCCCCACTAACATCCCTAATAGTCCCTTGTGTCGGTCGACCTAGCAACGCCCCTGTTCACCCTTATCCGCCTTGACCATCCACCTCTCTCTAGATCCTAACCCCTGATAGCCCGACCTTTCTCGTTCCTTCCTCCACCAAAATTAGCTCCTCCTCACTTTGGGCATACCTCAAAACCGCCCACAATCTTAAGGAATCTTGCTTAGGAATCGACTGGACTTGCTCGGTATAATAAGCCGATGATTCTTTCTCACGAGAATCATACTGTTGTGATGGGATATGAAAGAGAGTAGAGAGTGGGTTGGCTGGTGCGGGTGACTGGGTCGACCGGCGTGGAGGAGCGATCTGTGTCGCCTACCACTATAGTGGAAGGTTGTTGGAGGGTTGTTGTGGGGGTTGGGGTGGGGTTTTTTTTTTTAAGGAATAAGGTAATTTGGTTATTTTTCTTTCTTTTTTTGTATAAAAAAAAAATTAAAAAATATTTTCTAACAAAGTGATATGTAGCATATAACCTTTTAAAACCGGTTACTAATAAGTTAGAACCAATAGAAGAAATTTCCTATAAAGATGGGATTATTAGATAATAATTAAAATTTGGGATTAATTGCGAACCGCTACGATTATTAGAATTAATATTTCCACTTACAAAAAATAATAAAATAAAAAAATAAGAATCACCGGCCACCAACGCTAGTGGCCACCCTAATTAAGACCTCCCTTCCTTCCCTCCACACTAGAAACCTACCCTCACCTCATTTTATTTGCGTTTTCTAGCACATAAAAGAGAGAGAAAGTGGAAGGTTTGGATTCTTATTTAGTGGTTTTGGAGGCGTGGGGGAGGGGAGGTAGTTTCAGGAGCTGGGGTTTAAGATACGAGTGGTTTCGGTGGTGGGGATGAGGTTGGGGGAAAATTTTCAAGGGCGAGGGTTTTGGTAAACGGTGGTTTCGAGTAGGGGGACTTTATTATGGATTGTTCCATACTTTCAGGGGTAAGCGAAGGGGGATGCTTCGTTGGTGCAGTAGGGAAGGGTGGGGTAGGGAGGGGGGTGTCCACTGCTGGTGGTGGTGGTTGTAGGCTGGTGACTTGATTTTTTTTTTTATTTTTTACCAATTCAACCATAACCAGACACGCGGCTTGTAACCTAGAATTCGACTTGTTATTGTTATTGTTATTGTTATTGTTATTGTTTGTGTATTGTTATTGTTATTGTTATTGTTATTGTTATTGTTATTGTTATTGTTATTGTTATTGTTATTGTTATTGTTATTGTTATTGTTATTGTTATTGTTATTGTTATTGTTATTGTTATTGTTATTGTTATTGTTATTGTTATTGTTATTGTTATTGTTATTGTTATTGTTATTGTTATTGTTATTGTTATTATTATTATTATTATTATTATTCTCAAAAACAAAAGTCATACAACCTACAATAAATCAGTGGGAAGCCGAGATACAATATGGGCTCCCACTCCTCTAGCTATAGCAAAGCCAACCCTAGTGAAGATATGAGCTGCAACATGAGCTCCAAGGTCTTGCGTCGTCGAGAACCTCTAAACTCGCTTCAGCAACGCAACAACCTCCTTCTCTAATTCCCCAAGAGAAGAAAAGGAGAAGGGAATGAAACCATATCCAATTTCCTTACAACGAGCTTCGTACATACCCGCTTCTGATGAGCTGCATCAACCACAACTCGTCCAGGAACAAAGTCCAATAGCCCTGTCTGTGTCAAAGGAGAAGATCCTGTGAAGTCGACACATACATCACAAACATGATCCCATAAATAAAGTAATACATCCACAGGTCTAAAGAACTCGTCATTCCCACCAAACAATCCTATGTTAACCTCATTTCTTGCTGAAATCCCAGATTTGTAGCAAATATCAACAAGGGTATCTCGAACAACATTATGCCGATATTTAATACCCACAATACCATCACATGACACCGCGTGCTCGTCAAAAATATCCCAGTAAAAACCCGAGAACAAGCAGAGCACGGCATCGAGACAGAGAATAATGGAACACCCATCCGGTAGCACAACACACATCGGTACGTCTACGCGTTCATCGTTTGACCCAACCCATAAATAGGGACATCCCATAGCCAAGCAGAGGTGTGAACTCCTTGCTGCGATCTCCACAATGCTAATTGACGAGGAGACAAAGAGAAAGTGGATTCTACAGATGAGGTAACCTTTGTGAAATATATATCTGCCAATTTCTTCATGTGTTTAGGGGCAGGGACCTCACTAGCATTACTCAGAATGCTAGACTTAACTACTCCATTATAAAGAAGCAATGCCTCCGCAAAGGATCGACCAAGGCCAACAACGCCAGCATGCCGTAAAAGCTTTTCTGCAACCCAACAGACTGTAACCGAGACAAGAAAGGCATAATGACGAATATCACCTGCGGAATAAACACCAGGTCCGTCAAACACAAATGGTAAGGTGGCGAGTCGCCATTTCCAATCTCCAAACCCAAGCCCTAAAGTACTAGGAGGACAAGTACACAAAGCAAAGTAGAGTTTAGAAACTCCGGTACATTACCTAAGCAACAACAACTCACACTGGGGATCATCGAGCTTAGCAACTCTATCCATTAGAGCAATGGTCTTGGTCACCCTCTGCATCATAAGGTCACCTCTAGAACCGGGATCAGAACTAGCTGGACCACCAAGCAACTTAACACCATGTGAAGATCGAGCAGTAGTAGGCGGAAAGACACCCATAAGCCTGCTTCAAGAGTCCTCTCAAGGCCAGAAAATTTCAGTTTTTTCCACACTGAGATGTAACCTAAAAAGAGGCCCTTCCTCCATGATCAACTCCAGAACCCTCCCACCACCAAAGTGTCACCAATAATAGTGTCGCCATTCAAATACCACACCTTCGTCACCACATTATTGTTATTGTTATTGTTACTGTTATTATTATTATTATTTGTAATCCCCCGTATTTATTTTAAATATTTTATAAATGAAATTTATTTTATTTATAATATTTATTTGTTATTTTCCGAAATTTAATTTCAAAAGTTTCAAATTATTAATCTGGGTCGAAAATTATTTGAACATATTATTTTATGCACCTTTATTCTACAATTTATGTCAAATCAAACAAGCCAAACCCATTTGTTTACTTAATTGACCCATTATTTTTATGAGGCCCAATATTCCTATTTACCCTACAATTATCTCCTATAAATACCCCACGAATCCCCAAAAATTTCCCACACAAAAAGGTTAGTCTTATTTTCTTTTCTCGTTTGTTTTATTAATTTGTGTAATTATAATTATTGATTTATGGGTTTTGATTTAATTGTTTGAAACTAATTTAATTAGTATTGTAGGCGTCGTTCGAAGTGCGCCTACGTTAAAAGCATCTAGTGAATATGCTTGGCACTCATAGGAAGTGGGAATTGACATATACGATTAGGGACAAGGAAAGTAGGGAGCCGCCAACAATTTTTTAAGGAACTTGTAAACCGTTCACGGATCATAAAAGGCAACCACGATAAAGGGACAACAAAGGCAACAACGATTGACCCGTGAAGGTTACACCCCATTCATAATCCATGAGATTACTAACTCCATATGGTTCGGAACCACGAAAGGAGGATCGGGAATGATGGTACGAAGTGAGTCATGGAGTCACATTTGCCCGTATTGGCCTCTACTCGATTCTTATATTGAAAGACATTCCTGTGATCTCAAAGGCATACAAAAAAATATTCAATTTGCTCCAAACTATTATTTTACTAAATTGGTTGAATATTAATGCACACATAATTCTAAAATATTTGTGATCACTTGAATTAATTAACAAGATTAAAAAGGATCCTAAAACGGTTGTCCAAATTATCTTATTAGGCGTGATTTTCAATTACATATTCCCTTTAAACATGCAATATGGTGATCAATAAAAATAACATTAATATTAGAACCAATTTAATCACAATTCCAACAACATAAAATCGTTAGAAAAATAATACAAATAAAAGGAACATGATCCTTACTTTGATTCTGTTTGTTTGCAACTACAAAATAATAAACGAGTTAGTAACTTCAAGGAAATAATAAAATGATAATTAAATTAAATAGAGTTGATTTTGGGGCCAAACCCTCAAACAATTCTACCTTTCACGCCTTGGCTTAAGGATAGAACCACGAGTAAAGTATGGACTCCTTTGAATACTTGAAGAAGGAATTTTGAAGTAGAAAAGGGTAGGCTAGTGTTTAGGTTAAAGCATAGAAAAGAGAAAAATAAATCTGAGAATTACTCGGTGCCCCGTACACTAGAAATGAGGGGGGTATTTATAGGGAAAATGTGATGAGGGAGCACACGGAACC